>NC_056736.1:647217885-647562885 GCF_019279795.1 Protopterus annectens
AATAATGCACTGAGCTCATCTATAATAATATCACATATTACTATCCCAAGGATATACCCAATATAATAGCAGACACATTTAGTTATATTCTTTTTTACACCGACTCTCATTGTTGGCTCATTATCTCTGAAAATTTAGTTTTCCCTGAAGTCACCCTGGAACCAGTCTTTAAATGCTTGTCAAAGACTTAACGTCGTACTTCCATGGGACCATGTGGCATACCAGGCTGTATGCTCATGATTGGCAAGTATGTACTATCTGCAGAACTTCTTAAAACTGTTCACCCTCAGCTTATCCACAGGGTTTGTGCCTGAGATGCCTGGAGAACAGCCACTGTGACTCATCTGCAGAAGGGTGGCACCTCTACAGATCCAGGCAACTGTAGGTCCGTCACCATCCCAGCCTTAGATATGAAGCCATGGAACATATCACAGCAGAACACATTTCTGCAGACACAGGCAACTTAATTCATCTGACCCTTGATCAGCTTGATTTGATGAAGGGCAGGTCCTGTCTCCTGAACCTAGTAAGCTTCTTTGAAAAGGTACAGTGCACACTGCTCATCTTTATTTGGCCAAAGCTTTTGGCACTATTGCCCATGCTTGTATGCTAAAAACAAGAAGACAAAATTACTGTAAACCCCTGTATTATCCATGGGATAGCAAATCTGCTATAACACAGACCCCAGGTTGTGAAACTTGCTAGCACCATCTTGAGTATAAAATTGTAACTTGGGTGGTACCATTAGGATCAGTGCCAGCCCTTTTCCAGTTTGGCATTTATTTTGTAGATGTCCAGTCCAATATCCCAGAAGTGGTAGTTCACTAAATTTGCTGATGACCGCAAGTTGGGCACTGTTATCTGTTCATCCACTGAAACTAAACAGCTTCAGCAAAGGCTGTAATATGTACATGCCTACAAAACATAAAAACACATCTGTAACTGACAAAGTCATCACAGGGCACTGCAGTGTTCAACTGGAAAACCAACAAGGGCTCAGACAGAAAGCTTTATAGAAGTCCAAGTGACCCATCCCATGGGTCCCACAAGTGGTGGGAGCTGGAGAAATAAGTTCAGGTTAAGGCACAGAAATTGGCTGTCACTTAAATTATGAAGGGCATTACAGGCCAAGACTGGAAAACCTTTTTGTGTAGACACAGGACTAGAAGCTCAAATCTACACCATACTCAGCTACAGAATATTTCCTGGAAAAATGTAATCATCATCTTGGAGTTCCTCAAAGAGATGAGGCCATATTCCAAGAGTTGCTGTCAGTGTAACTAGTTACTCTGGTATAATGTCCATCTATAAACAGCTCTACACTGTGTTCAGATTCTAAAAGACCTGCTCTAAATGTAAGTGACTTTACTACAGTGTTATACAGTGGCGTAAATCACTTTCAGGCAAGGTATGTCTTTTGGATTTGCATCCATGTAATCAGCAGGAGTTACACAAAAGCTCAAAGGAATACACTAAGCCACAGAACAGAGAACTAGGCCACCTTGTCTCTTCTGTACCTTTTTATATCAAACAGGAAAAGGTGAAGGACCATGCTCTCCCTGGTGGCAGAAGTGCCGGCCTCTGGACTACACAACTTCTACAGACCTAGTCCAAAGCTACTGAAGCTGTACCTCAAAGAGACTCAGTAGGAGTGGCTCAGAAGGACAGCCAGCATATTTCCAACCAAAGAAGTGTAAACTGTGTACTCCAGTTACAATAGGCAAAAACCAACAGTTTATGATATGCACTCTTCTAGCAACCTTTGGTTCTGGGGCATTTGCTCTTTTAATTACAGTTGTAATAGACTGGAGGAGCAGTTGTCAAATTTTGAATGCTAAATACAAGCAAGAAAAAAGAACGTATGTTTTAAAAAAGCCAGTATGTTACTCCCTTGGTGGCTTGGGCAAGGACATTATGACCAAAAATGACAAAGAAGACCTATAACTCTCAGTGGACTCCCAAGACATGAACAGGTGCTTCAGCATATTTTTTTAACTTCAATTATAGCCTAGTTTTTTTTTTAAATGAATGCTAGATGAAAGACACTGCTGCTTGTTTTAAAGCACAGGAGGGAGAGTTTGAAGCAGTGCTACTGGAGTACTTGGATAAGTTTCAGCCCTTGTGAGGGGCTATCTCTGAAATAAAAAATAACCAGTTGATCACCTATAATAACTGGAACTGAATGTGACTGATCTGGATAAAAAATATGAATGATGTGATTACCTAAAAGGGTAGAATATAGCAAATGTTTGAATTAGTGGCCTTTTACATTGCTGGGTTGGTGTCTTTGAAGACTTCCTTCCTTCCGATAGAAAGTGCCCATTAAATTACTTCTCCTCTAGCTGCTGCCAAACATAAAGGATAGAAGCAACTGATAATTAGGTGTGTCACCTATGTGCTTTAAGAAAAAGATACTCTCACCACTGTGACAGTAGGCAAAGTATTAAAGTGTTACAATCAAAGGATGTACTGCGAGCATGCTAATACCAAAGATGAAATCATTTTATCTCTGTGGTGAGTACATGATAATTATATATGAAAACATTCAAAGTAGTAGATGCTGCCTGCCTGAAGGTCCTTTATCCTAAGGGGTTAAGATTTTTTGGAGCTCCAACAACCACTGGAGTCAACTGAAGAGCAGTTGTGAGAAAGCCACCATGGACCTGAAGATCTATTAACCCTAAAGCTGCAAGACACTCCCGGTCAAGATTTTTTTACATCTTTATTAAATTTAATTTTATACATTGATGTAGATACACATTTATTAATAGAAGAGGTAAACAAACCATATTAACATGTTTCATGCAGTATATATTGTGAAGATATGTAAAGGCTGCCAGCCTAGCTAGATAGAATTTTGTAGATAATTCTGTCATTTGTAAATATTAATGTAAGCCACAGGCTTGTTCTCTTAAATGTGAAATGACTGTATTGGATGTTGAACTGAAAAAAATGTAACAACAGTGCACTCTAATGTAAAAAAGCTGATAAGTCAAGCATTTCATGACTGTCTTTGATCTCAGGGCTCAGAGCCGAGATGTCTGGATGAAGGAATTCTGCCTATTGTTTTGAGACCAGAGTTAATTGCTAGAATTTGCATGTATAATTTCTTTTATTGCTCTGGCTTCCTGACCAGCTGCAAGATCAAAAGGGCTATTAACCTCTGAGTTTCTGTTAGCCTGGAAACCAGAAAGAAATGATGTAATCTGAAATGAATCAACGGTACTGTGTTATCAATTTAAGGACAGAAAGAATGAGGGCATTTGAGCATTTGTCCGGACAACATCCAACTCACCAGCACTCTGCCTGTGTTCTATATGTAAGGTTATGTTTGAACTGTGTTTCCCCTTATTTATAGCTAGGAACTAGGAAGATTAGATTTTATTTTCTGTACTGATGTCAGAACTTTTCTACTGTATTATTTTAAGTATTTCTCTGTGTTCTCTGCACTCTTGACTAGCACTGTGTAGTAAGAAGTATTGTCTTGTGTTTTTATTATTTATTATTAAATAATTTTAAACCTTTCAGTTGTGGCTATTTTGCGTAGAGATAATTTAAGCTCTAAGAGTACATTGCATGCATTTAGTGATATTGTACAAAGCCACTCCAGTAGCCTTGCTGTTCAATCACAATTACCATTTGGATAATAATATTGCACAATATAATTGGACACCTATTCATAAGGGCCATTTAGTATTGCTGATAAATATTAGTGGGTGGTGGCAAGTGATACTACCATATAGTCTGGGTAAAAAGGGGCACAGCTGGGGAATCTGTGCCAGCCTTCCCCAAGAGTGTCTGTGTGTTTGTGTATAACTCATATCTCAAAGTGTGTGTGTGTGTGTGTGTGTGTGTGTGTGTGTGTGTGTGTGTGTGTGTGTGTGTGTGTGTGTGTGTGTGTATGTGTGTGTGTCAGCTACTTGGGCAGGGACACGAAGCACTGGGTGCTGGAGGTTTTAGCTTGCCCACTAGGCTGAGATCTGGACCCTATATCTGTGCCAGTGAGGAGTCTTATTGGGGACCTGGGGAGAAAGGGAGAAACCAGCACCAGACTGACTGTGATCCCTGTGTGCTCTTAAGGGCAATTGTATTTTATTGTGTGTGTATTTATTATCCTTTCCCTATATGGATGCCCCTCACTGGTGTTAGTGGTGAGGATTGAGGCTCCTTGATTGCTGGGCCAGTGCATGGGTATCACATATTAATTGTTTGGCAGTGATGGGATATCCACACCACATATTAATTGGTTGGCAAATACAAATTGGCTTGTCGTTGTGTGGGTAGTGTGAATTCATGTAGCTTGTGTACAGTGTTCTCTGAAGGTGTTTTTGTACTCTAAATCAGCCAGGCAGTGACTACTCAGAGTTCAGATCACAATTGTTTTATTTCTTTTTGTCAGCTTAGTTAGTCAGGGAGGGAGGGCAAACATGTCAGCAGAGGAGTACAGAAAGCTGACAAGGAGCCAGCTGGCTGAGATGTGCCAGGTTAGGGGACTGGTGCATGGAAACTTGACTATGGCAGACGTGATTGCAGCTTTGGTCACAGTTGCATCAGAAAACAGCAACCAGGAGGATGATCAGACTGGCAGTGGAGATGTACCACACTCGGAGAATGGACAGCTCAGCCTTTCTACAGAGGACTTAAAAATCCGTCTGGAGCTAAATAAACCTGAGTTGGAGGCCAAGCATGTGGAAATAGAAGCAGCAGAGAGACTGAGGCATCTAGAAACTGAGGACAATGAGAAACTGCAACATTTGCAGGTGGAGGAGAATGAGAAACTGCTATGCCTGGAAGCTGAGGAAAAGGAAAGGCAAAGGCAGCATGAAAAGGAGATGCTGACTCTTCACCAGAGTCATGGAGGTAATGGGGAAGGGAGTAACTGGACCCCAGAAGCACAAACGGTCAGTACATTTCTTCCGCAGTTTACAGAGAGGGATAATTTTGATAGTTTCATTCATATGTTTGAGAGGGTATGTAAACAGTATGATGTTGACCAAAGGTTCTGGGTACGGTTCCTGACCCCCTTACTCCATGGTAAAGCTGTAACTGTGTTGTCTAAAATGTCTGACATTGACTGCTTTGATTATACTACTGTTAAGAAATGTTTGTTAGAATTTTTAAGCTAACACATGATATGTATAGGAAAAAGTTTCATGAGCATAGATGCAAGGCAGATGAAAGTGTGTGTGAATATGTTGCTGAACTGAGCACTTATTTTCACAGGTGGGTGAGTGAATGTCAGGTCACCACTTTTGAAGGGCTGGCAGACCTTTTGATCAGAAGACAAGCACTTAGCATTTTGCCTGAGGATATGAGGATCTGGTTAGCTGATAGACAATGTGCTACTTCAGAGGAATTGGGGAAGAAGGGAGACCTATATCTATCAAGCAAGGCATCCCTGCACAAGAAATGGACCTCAAGTACTGCTCATGGGTCTAAAGGAACCCATGGTGGGCAGCACAGACTGCCCCAAAAGAATATGCCAGCAGTAGGGGAAGCCACTAGTCCAGGTACATGTCCAAGACCTGGGGTTAAATGTTTTGAATGCAACCAGTGGGGCCATGTGGCATACAGATGTCCATGGAGGCAAGGTGGGGAACAAAAGGTGAGAGAGACAGTAAGTGGGAAGGACAAAATGCCAACAGTAGGTTGTCTGGAGACAACAAAGGTACCAAACTACCACAAGAGGTTACATCCTATTGTAGTGAATGGCAAAGAAACCATTGCTAAGAGAGACACAGCCTCTGACATAACCATTGTAAAGCCTGCAATGGCTACAGAGGAGCACTACTTGCCTGGGCAGTCTACTTCAGTCAGAGCTTTAGGAGGGACCCCATTCCAAATACCTTTGGCTAGGGTTTACCTTGACTGGGAGGGTGGAAAAGGAAACCAGCAAGTAGGTGTGTTTGAGGATATCCCTGCAGATGTCCTGGTAGGGAATGATTCTGATAATGCAGTACCATGCGCTCATGCAGTTACATGCAGTCAGGCTTGGAGACAAGCATGTGGGTCTGGTAGACTGTGGAAGACCAAGACAGACCACAAACTTGCAGCCAGGACTGCTGAGGTGGTTACTTCAGGGAGGAAGCTACATTGCAGCAGTGAGACTGAAGGTGAGCCACAGCTGCTTGCGGGTACTGATGTTCCCTTGGACAGAGTGACTGCAAAGGTAGAGGTGCGTAGTAGTACCCAGGCTAACAGTGAAGCACCACTGTCAGAGGATGCCAGATTTTCTGTGGAAGGGGAGCTGGGAAGGGTTACAAAGAGACAGTTGAGATAGGCTCAGCTCTCAGACCCTACATTGCAAGGCCTGAGGCAGGTAGCTAGCGAGGCACCTGATTCTCAAGGGAAGGGGGGATTCTGTATACTGGGACAAAGGGTTACTGTATAGAGAGTGGACCCCTGAGGGAGGGCTAGAAGGTGAGACAATACAGCAGTTGGTAGTGCCTAGATCCTACCATCTGGCGCATCTAGCCATAGTCCATGATATTCCCTTTGCAGGTCATATAGACATAAAACGTACAGAGATGTATTATGCAGAACTTCTATTGACCTGGAATTTCCAGAGATGTAACAGGGTACTGCAGGACCTGTGAGCAGTGCCAAAAGGTAGGCAAGGCAGGAGACAAGGTGAGAGCTCCTTTGATGCCTTTGCCTGTGATTGAGAAGCCATTTCAGAGGGTAGCTATGGATATTGTGGGGCCTCTAAGTACCCCAAGTTCCCCAAGTTCCACAGGGAAAAGGTATATTCTAGTGGTAGTGGATTATGCTACACGATATCCTGAGGCAGTGGCTCTGTCCTCCATTGAGGCAGAAAAGGTGGCAAATGCTTTGTTAGAGATTTTCAGCAGGGTAGATTTCCCAAAAGAAATACTGTCTGTCAGAGGTGCCAATTTCATGTCAGGCCTGCTGGCATGTCTGTGGAAGTAGTGTGGGTGAAGCACCTGAAGACCACCCACTACCATCCCCAGACTAATGGTCTTGTTGAGAAGTTAAACTCTATGATCAAGTCTATGCTATGGGCATTTGCAGACCAGTTTAAGAGGGAGTGGGACAAATATTTGCCCCATCTGTTGTTTGCTTACAGAGAGGTTCCCCAGGACTCCACAGATTTTCACCCTTTGAGTTGCTGTATGGGCATAGGGTGAGGGGACCTTTAGATTTAATTCAAGATGAGTGGAAAGGTGAGTGTGAATCTCACAAGGAGTCTGTTGTGGCATATGTCCTAAACCTCAGGAGAAGGCTCAGGGAACTCATGGGCTTGGCCCAAGAGAACCTGGCAGAAGCCCAACAACAGAAATAGGTATGGTATGACAGAAATGCTCAAGCTAGAGAGTATGCTGTAGGGCAGCAGGTAATGGTTCTCATTCCTGTCAGACACAACAAGCTGCAAGCAGCTTGAGAGGCACCCTACAAGGTGGTAAGAAAGGTAAGTGATGTTAACTACATGGTAGAACTGCTAGGCAGGAGCACAAACTGTACCATGTTAACATGATGAAACCTTACCATGATAGGGAGACCCTTGTGCTGAGCATTTTCAGTGGATTGCAGGAGGAGTCTGAGGGAGATCTGGTGACTGATCTCCTCAGTGAGACTCGAACTGACACCTCAGTGGAAGGGGTAGCAATGTCCCAGCAGCTATCTCCTACCCAGGTTTCAGAAATCCGAACAGTGTTACAGGAGTTTGGGGACAGTTCAGTGCAACCACCTGGAGCAGGACCAGGTGGATACAGGACCCCAAAGGCATTTTAGGCAGGCCCCTTATAGGGGGCCTGAGAGAGTCAAACACACTCTGAGAGAGGAGATACAGGAAATTTTGGCACTTGGGGTAATTTGGGAGTCCAACAGTCCCTGGGCCTTCCCAGTGGTGCTGGTGCCAAAGGAGGATGGCAGCATCAGGTTCTGTGTAGACTACAGGAAATTAAATAGTCACACAGAGTCAGATGCTTACTCCATGCCTAGGACAGATGAGTCCCTAGAGCAGCTGGGTGGGGCTAAGTAGCATACAACTATTGATCTTACCAAGGGTTACTGGCAGGTGCCCTTGTCTCCCAGTGCTAGACAGACGTCAGCCTTTGTGACTTCTTCGGGCTTGTATGAGTTCACAAAGATGCCCTCTGGGATGTAAAATGCCCCAGCGACTTTCCAGAGGCTGGTAGATTACATCCTAGCAAGAGCAGGAGGGTTTGCCCTTGCTTATCTAGATGAAATTGCCCTCTACAGCCATTCCTGGCAAGAGCACCTTCAACATGTCAGGGAGGTGCTGGGCAGACTACAGAGGCCAGGGTTGACCATTAAGCCCAGCAAATGTCAGGTGGGTATGGCAGAGGTCTCCTACCTGGGACATAGAGTGAGGAGTGGTAAGATCATGCCAGAACCTGCCAAAGTAGAAGCCATTTGGGCATGGCCTGCACCTGTTACCAAAAAGCAGGTGAGGTCATTCTTATGGACAGCAGGGTACTACAGAAAGTTTGTCCCCAGTTATAGCATCATAGCTGCTCCCCTCACAGACCTGACAAGGAAGAACAGGCCAGATAAATTAGTGTGGACTCCAGCATATGAGCAGGCATTCCAGAAGCTTAAAGAAGCTTTGGGAGGACTCCCTGTGTTAGCCAGTCCAGATTATAGCAAAGAATTTGTTGTGCAGGTGGATGCTTCAAACCATGGGGTGTGGGTTGTACTTACCCAGATTTCTTCAGATGGAGAAGAGCAGCCAGTGCTTTATCTCAGTCATAGGCTCCAACTCAGGGAGGAATGCTATGCAGATGTAGAAAAGCAATGGTAGCCATAGTGTGGGCACTGCAGAAACTTCAGCCTTATCTGTATGGAAGAAAATTCACTGTAGTTACAGATCACAATCCCCTAACATGGTTAAACAGAGCCAGACAGCAAAATGACAAGTTGTTAAGATGGAGCCTCGGGTTCAAAGCATATGATATGTCAGTGCAGCATCACAGTGGGATTAGCAATGCCAATGCAGATGGGATCTTAAGACAGGGAATGGGGTAAGGTATACTTAGATAAACCTAACCCTCTCAAGCAACATTTCTCAAGGGTCACTTGAAAAACTAGCTTGAGTTCTTAAGGGTGGGGGGAGATAGGTGAAGATATGTAAAGGCTGCCAGCCTAGCTAGATAGAATTTTGTAGATAGTTCTGTCATTTGTAAATATTAATGTAAGCCATGGGCTTGTTCTCTTAAATGTGAAAATACTGTATTGGATGTTGAACTGAAAAAAATGTAACAACAGTGCACTCTGCTGTAAGAAAGCTGATAAGTCCACCATTTCATGACTGTCTTTGATCTTAGGACTCGGAGATGAGATGTCTGGATGAAGGAATTCTGGCTATTGTTTTGAGACCAAAGTTAATTGCTAGAATTTGCATATATCATTTCTTTTATTGCTCTGGCTTCCTGACCAGCTGCAAGATCATAAGAGCTATTAACCTCTAAGTTTCTGTTAGCCTGGGAACCAGAATGAAATTATGTAATCTGAAATGAATCAGTGATACTGTGTTATCAATTTAAGGACAGAAAGAAGGAGGGCATTTGAGCATTTGTCTGGAGAACATCCAACTCACCAGCACTATGTCTGTGTTCTATAGGTAAGTTTATTTTACTGTGTTTTCTCTTAGATATAGCTAGGAACTAGAAAGATTAGATTAGTTTTTTTTTCTGTATTGATGTCAGAACTTTTCTACTGTATAATTGTAAGCATTTCTCTGTGATCTTTGCACTCTTGACTAACACTGTGTAGTAAAAAGTATTGTCTTGTGTTTTTATTATTTATTATTAAATATTTTTAAACCTTTCAACTGTGGCTGTTTTGTATAGAGATAATTTAAGCTCTAAGAGTACATTGCATGTATTTAGTGATATTGTACAAAGCCACTCCAATAGCCTTGCTGTTCAGTCACACTTACCATTTGGATAATAATATTGCACAGTATAATTGGACACCCTTTCATAAGGGCCTTTTAGTAGCTGATAAATATTAGTGGGTGGTGGCAAGTGGTACTACCATATAGTCTGGGTAAAAGGGGCACAGCTGGAGAATCTGTGCCAGCCTTCCCCAGGAGTATCTGTGTGTTTGTGTATAAGTCATATCTCAAAGTGTGTGTGTGTGTGTGTGTGTGTGTGTGTGTGTGTGTGTGTGTGTGTGTGTGTGTGTGTGTGTGTGTGTGTGTGTGTGTGTGAGCTACTTGGGCAGGGACACAAATCAGTGGTTGGACAGAGATGGTGCTGGAGGTTTTAGCTTGCCCACTAGGCTGAGACCTGGACCCTATAGCTGTACAAGTGAGGAGTCTTATTGGGGATCTGGAGAGAAAGGGAGAAACCATCCCCAGACTGACTGTGATCTCTGTGCTCTTAAGGGAAATTGTAATTTACTGTGTGTGTATTTATTATCCTTTCCCTATATGGATGCCCCTCACTGGTGTTAGTGGTGAGGATTGAGGCTCCTTGATTGCTGGGCCAGTGCACGGGTGTCACATATATATATATATTTTTACTTATCATTCAGTTTGTTACATAAATTGTTCGATTTATGCCTTCTCTTAAACTTCACTCTTCCTCCTCCTTCACTCTAACATTATTCTGTATGTACTGCTCCCACAAATTCAATCTATTTCTATGAAATTTTCACCTTCCCTTTACCAGAGTTTCCACCTCCAGTTCTTTTATCTCCTTTTCAATATTCATCACTTCAGTTATAGTTGGTTTAGATTTTGACTTCCATTTTCTAGTAATTGCTTTTTGGCAGCTACTGTATTAGAACTTAATTTGTAGACAATTCAGATCAAAATAATCATTTCCTTACTTACAACTATTTGCTCCATTAGTATTTCTGACAACATACTGTATAATAGAGTTTTAAAATCTGACAACTTATTACAGTCTCAAAAGCATGCTTTCAATCATATCTCTCTTTCCTATCACACTGCCAGCATTTGCTATTTACTTGAGGAAAAATCTCTGAAGTCTGCTTGGGACATACAAATACCTGTTTAAACACATCCAAGCAAAACATTCAAAATCTTCTGTACGTTGTTGCATACTTGGAAGCTACACAGATGTTCTTTCATTGTCCCTTTCTAAATAGTATTTCCATTTTCTATTCCGAATATTTTCTAACATCCAATTGTTCTTTATAGTTGTCCTAACATCAATTAAAACCACACCAGAGCCAGAGTTTCACTTAGCACTTTCCAATCCCTTTCTCTTTGTCTATACTCTATCAATCCGTGGTAGGGAAGACGGTCTTGAAACCTTCAGTCCAAGCTTCTGCTTGGCCTCATCTCACTCTATTACTTTTCCTTCCCTAGTTATTTGCTCCCAGTGCCTTGGCTCCTTTGCTAATTTTCTTCAGTAAATTCCTAACACCTCTTGCCTATGCCCTATAACCATGCTTGCAGTCATCCCCATTGATAAAATCTCTTTTCTCCATTCCTGTGCTCACTTGGTTCTTAGAATATTTCTACTGTTTTATAAATATAATATTCTGCATCACTGTTGTCCTTCTCCATAAGGACCTGCATCCAAAATCCTACTCTCATCATATATCCCAAACTCCACCCCTATTGCGCCATCATCCCTTTCCATTTTGATTTAAAATCTTCTGCTTGCATTATGTATGTGAGTTTAACTGCACAGCCGTAAAGTGTCCCTTCAAATGAAGTAACCCTAAATCACTTTGTCCTAAGGAAAGAATTAACTTAGCCCATGTAACTTTTTCTCTCTTCTTTTCCCAACTGAATTCCATAAATAGTTTATTAATTATTGTCCACAGCTTCATTGGTTGATAAAACATGCCTGAACTGTTTATAAAGCAAAAGAGATTTAGAAACAAGTTTACTATTGATATCCATAATCAAGCACTCCAGTTTCTCAATTGTATTATATTTTGTTTAGTATATTCCTACACATCCTTAACTGTCATAACAGAATTCTTTTAACTCATTGCAGCCGAGTGACGCCTCCAGGTGCATCTGCAGTTACCGCCTACTGCTCCTCTAGGTGTCAAATATTGCTTGTTCATATTTGCATTAATAATTCCAAAACCGTGCCCTATACGAGGTATCAGAATATTTTATCTTGAAGCATACATGATGGCAAACACAATTGTATTGATATTTGACCTATGTCAATGAGTATTTGTTAGAATTGTAAGGTGATAACTTTATTTTTTAAAGACTCAAGCCACGCCCACTAGGAGTTAAAGGTGCACAATCAAAAGAGCTGTACTGGAAGGAAAATCCATGCACCTAAATATGTCATCCTATCATGTCCCCATAAATATGGGTATTGTGTCTAGACATATAGCTTTATCCTGAAAAGACTTGAAACTGTCAAAAAATGTTCCATAACAGAAATGTCCTTTTCTGAATTTATCAATTGCAAAATAATTGCATCTGCAAATAAAGTTAACTTTTCTTGATTACCACACCATTTATATCCTTAATTTTTTCTGTTCAATATTTTCTTTGCCAGTGACTCTAAATATAAAGCAAATAACAAGGCAGAATTAGGAATCACTGTTGGTTCCACTGATCAAACATGGCTTAACAGAGAGAACCTTCCACCTTAATTCTTGCCTCTGACCCTTCACATATAATAATTAATCATGTTATTCTATTAGGAATGTAAATACTATCATTGCCCTATTCATAAAATTCAAGCTGACTCTCCTGAGTGCTTTCTCTGCATCAGTACCCAACAACAAAAGTATAATGTTCCTACATTCTGCTTCCCTCTGGATCATCTTTGCTCTATTAATGTCATTAAATAGTTTGCATTCCCTCCATAAAACCATATCGATCCATATCTATCAATTTTGGGACCACCTTTACCATTGCCTTAGTATGGACATAAATACTTTATAATGGTATTTAAAGTTGAAATGGGTCTATATAAAGTTGGATCTGAAGTGTCTTGTTATTGCTCTCTTTGGTTAATACAGCCACCATAGCTTTCTTCTAAGATGCTGGTACCCCCTCCTTTTTAAAATATAGTTAATCAAAACTGAATAATGTCTATTCCTGGGGGCCTCCTGTTGACTGATTATAAGTCACCATTTTTATCTCATCCCTTTGTATATTTACTGTTGTCAAGACTCATCTTTCCTCTACACTTGGCTTAATCATGTCTTCCATAAATATTTATGTTTGTGCTTTTTCTTAATTTCTGTATTCCTCTGCTTTATACAAACTTTCAAAAATTTTTGAAATATCTCTAATATCTCTACAGGGTCTCTGGTCATGGGGGACAACCCATTCTACT
This sequence comes from Protopterus annectens, assembly GCF_019279795.1. Lineage (NCBI taxonomy): Eukaryota > Metazoa > Chordata > Ceratodontiformes > Protopteridae > Protopterus > Protopterus annectens. Next base: position 647,231,163 of record NC_056736.1, read on the forward strand.
TTCTGTTGTCTAAGCTGTTGTACTTAAAAGTTTTCATGTTTCAGAGTTGCAACCAAAACACAGTTACTTAACAGCAACCATTCTAAAATCATGCGTATAATCCAAACACTCCCTTATTTTCCTGCTAGCATTGTGGAGTTGCTACTTTTTCATCTTCTGTGAGATTACCCTTATTCTGTAATTCTTTAAACTTTGTCACCCCCTTCTAAATAATTCCTATTACATTTTCCCATAACTCTCTCATATTTCTGCCATGTTTTAAACTCCATTTTCATTTTGCCCCACTCACTAAGTATCCCTTCTGAAGAGACATATCTTCCCTAATAACTCTCATATCATTTCTGTTGCCCATTCCTTATACTCCTCTCTTTTTAACAGATAGATAAGAAAAATGCCAGTCTCCCATTTTTACTCCATTACCTGCATCTTTATCTTCATATTTTATTGGCGCATGATCTGAAATAGTTATTGGATGTGTGTCAAAGCTTTCAATTAAATAAACATGCTGCTGTGAAATATAATTGACATTCAGTGTAGCACAGTCATTGTATCTTGGGAAATACTATGCAAATTATGTATACCTACTACAGAATTCACACCTTCCTTACAAAGTATTTTCATATAATTTTTCAGAAATATACCATGTTTTGTTAAATTCTCCATCCTTGGTCCCCTTGATTTATTTTCGATATTGCAAATTAGGTCCCAGTCCCTACCCTTAAATAATAATCCCTGCTGAAAGCTTATTATTATTTCTCCAAAAATTCTATGAAGCTCCATAATAGCAGTGTTGGGTGAAATATAAATGCATAGCAATATAATCATTCTCCCCTGCCAATAACCCTTAATTACAACAAATATACCATTACTGTTATTGCCCCCCTTTTCTATCACTATTGGAGCCCCTCTAGCTATCAGTATTGTTTTATTCCTTTGTCTTTGATATTCTGCTGAATGCCTACCCTGAAATTCTTTCTCTGTCAAATAAACATGTTCATTTCTATCCAAACATGTTTCCTGCAAGGTTCTTCCAAGATGACTGCACACTGATCAACAGCTTAATGTCAGCTCTCCCAGTGAGAAAACAAGAAACTGAGAGATAAGGACCATTACCTCAGCCCTTTTTAATAAATTCATTTACTGGGTAGTAATTAAATGGTTTGGAGAGCAGCAAAGAAAAAACATAGGACAGTCTGAAAGAAAATCAACTAGAAAAGGTGAAGAGAAACAAAGACTGTGAAGAATCCTGTAGTTGTTCAGGAAAAAACAGTTCAAACTCCAGCTTTGGTGCAAGACATGGCTTCCAATAATCTAGAGGGGAAAAAACAAATCAAATGAGCTCAGAGATAATTAAAATAAACAAACAATTAAAGGAGTATATCGACTCAAGTAACAAAAGGTTGGAAAAATGAAAGAAGAAGAAGAGATGAACTGATAACATTGCAAAAATAAGAGGTCAAAATGAAGAAATGGCTGGCTGAGTATGAAAATGCTCAAGAAGAGCTGTTTCAAAAAATGACAGATTTAGAGGAAGGAAAACCTGAGATTTTCTGTTGTACCAGAGAAACTGTAACAAGCAGGCTGTATTAATTTGATGAAAGCACGGATAATCAACTGCACTGGTACTCCACAGCAAGATTTATTAATTGAAAGGGCATATGTGTATGCTCCAAACCTAGCCATGGGAAAGCAGCCAAGACCTCCTTTGTAAAGATGTTGTCATACCAGCAGAAAGAGTTGATCCTGACAGAACTATGACAGAATGGAAAAGTATTAAAAATTGCAGACAACAGAGTGCTTGTGGGAAATGATTACTCGCTATACACCAGGGAGAAGAAAAGCAAACTTATCCCAGCCATCAGGGAATGTTGACAGGCAGGTGTGAGATTCAAGCTGCTGTACCCAGCTTTCTTCAGAATATGTTTTCCATGGGAATCAAAGTAATGTTTTGATGCAGAGCATGATAGGGAGGAAATACAAAAGTTTCTCAAACAAAAAGTGAAGCATCCGGCAGAAGGAGACTCTGCTTCTCATTCTTCTGATAATAAAGCTCATAGAGAGAATTTGCTTTCTTTTTTAATTTCTCCAAGTCTTTTGGGTTTCTAATACCATGACGGGAATGGACCCCATTCCTAAGTCAAAGTACAATTAAAGTTTATGAAATTAGTATTGTTTCAGTCTTTGATGTCAGCCAAAAGTGCTCTTTGCAGCATTCACAATGTGCTCAGTTTGACTCCTTCTGCAATTTGCATGGAGTTACATGTATTGGTAACATATCTAAATATGATTGTAGATTCTTTTTTATAAGACCCGTTGCTTCTACTACTATTGGAACTGTCTGGGTATCTTTCTTCCACATTGCTCTCATTTCTGCCTGCAAATCCTGATATTTTATGACTTTGTGTCTCTCTGTATGCAAGACACTGTAGTCACTGGGTGTGATGATTTCAATGAGCAATGCTAGTTTTGTCTTCTTTTCATGGACCACTATATCCGGTTTTCTAGAATCTATCTTTTGAACTGTTGGTAATGGGTGATGGCATCTGATATAAACTTCATAATTTTCTATGATGCATTGTGGTTCATGTTTCCAGTGTTTTTTCAGCCACTTCAATACCCTAAAGTTTGCACAGTCCCCAGTGCAACAGTCTTGCCACATTATTGTGCCTTTCAGTATACAGTCCTTCTGCCATTAGCATGTCACAACCAGCAACGATGTGTGTGACTGTTTCCAATTCAGTTTTACAAAACCTACATTTGTCTGTTTCTCCTACATGTTCAATGGATTTTGTAAACCAACATGTACGCAGCCCACTATCTTGGGCTGCCAATATTAACCTTTCATCTCTTGGTTTGAATTCACCTCTCCTTAACCATTCCTGTGCTCATTCTTGATCAACATAAGGTTCTTCCAGAAGTTCTCTATACTTGCAACTATATTTATGCATTTTCCACATTTCTTGCCTTCTCATCTGGGCCTTCACCTTATATTCTTTCTTTTGTTTTTTTTTTTTTTTTGGCACATTCAATTGCTGCCTGATTTTTATCTACTTCTGGTTTGATTTCCATTCCTGCTTGATGCTGATATGCTTCTCCTAGATTAAACAGAGAAGTAATCTTAGATTTATTCTCCTCATGTTTCAAAACTTTCACTATGTTTGGGTCTTGTGAGGTCAGCAGATATGTGTGGAGTCCCATGATTGCAGATCTATACATGTAATCAATTTCAAGGAGGCCCATCCCTCCTTCAGAATGGGAATATATAATCTTGGTATGCATTGATTTTTATAAATAATTTGAAGCATCCTTCTTATTTTCCTATCTAATCTATCCAGCACATTTTTGCCAGTGAAAATTTTCCAATGTTCTGAAAGGAAATGACTGAGAGAAAAACAAACACAGGAGTTGATTAAAAGAATCTGGTGTACCTAGGACTTGAATCAGAGTCTGGGGATGGGAGATGGAGATGAACAGGAAGAAGCCCAGCAACACTGAAATTAGTGAATAAATGTGAGATTATAAAACATCAATCACATTTGTGAAATATGGCTTTACAAAAAAAGGCGAAAGAGTAGATTTCTGTTGACTTTGTTAAACTTCTGGAGAACTTAAAAGCATATACCCCACTTCATTTCATTAATGTTTGGAAAGACATTAAAAGGAAGTGTAAAAAAGCAACTGTAAGTAGAATAATTTTTGTTCTTAACAGTATTTGTATAAAACATTTCATGCTGTTAACTGCATGTTATACAGTAAAGCATTTTCAGTTATTGATGTATGTGATAAAGATACTTTTTTCTTCTTTTTTTAGTTTTAGGAAATGTGGGCATTACAATGACAAAAGAGAAGAAAGGCTGGACAAAAAGCATGTTTAAGTCAATGGGGGATTAAATAAAGCCTACATGATATTTTTTTGACCATGTGCATGTCATTGTGTGATCTGCACAGGTATGAAGAGTTTTAGATTCAGTAAACTCCATGTAGTGGCATGTACTCATGCACAAACACGGAAACTTCCATGGCATGCAAATTACAGCATAAGTATGCCAATGAAACAAATCAACAAGGTGGAGTGATTCAACAAGTTGTAAAGCAACTGCATAGACTCTGTGCTCATGTTGGCTGTGTATTAGAAAGTTTTCTAAATACAACCACACAAAAGATTCTACACAGAAACAAGAGGAAGTAAATGTCTGTACATTTGTACAGAACACACTCTAACATTTAACCCCACACACGTTATGACATTATCAGGCATGTTGGATACTAGAAAATTATAGTAATAATAGCAACAATTCCTCTTTAAGTGCCATGATATACTGTAAATGCAGCTTTGCACCTCCACCCCCAAATAAACAATATACTCATAACCCATGTAGAAAGCTAAAAGTGTAAACCCCATGAAACATAGAATCCAAAACCTGCATTCCTCTGTGCAGATATATACCTCAGTACTTCCCTCCCTTGACTGTACAACATTGGGCTCCCCTTCAGTTTCCCTGCCTACACAGTTACCAACCTTGTAGATTCAGGGCTGTCAGCACTGTAAAGATGCAAATGAGGTCAAACCTCATTGAATTTCTGAATCCCAATGTAGGGATGTTTACTTTATGTAGGCACTTCCACAGTATTCATGCTAAATGCATGACAACAGTGAATGATGACATCACAGGGGTGTGTCAGGTTACACCTACAGAAGTGTACGTGTAAGTCTGTGAAGTTTAAAAGTGGTTGTAAAAATGCAAGAGCAATCACCACGAAGGTATCAATAGAACACAAAATACAGCTGGTCTCAAGCAAAGTCCAATGGCAGTCGTTTAAGAAGATAGCAAAAACGTTTATTCGAATAAAATGAGCGCTTTCGCATAGCCAGGCTATGCTTCTTCAGATATATCTGAAGAAGCATAGCTTGGCTATGCGAAAGCGCTCATTTTATTCGAATAAACGCTTTTATCTTCAAACGACTGCCATTGACTTTTGAGACCAGCTGTATTTTGTGTTCTATTGATACCTTCGTGGTGATTGCTCTTGCATTTTTACAACTACTTTTTTCCTTGTTTGGTGAGAGCATCTTTAGCTGTGAGTAGTATTCCTGGTACTGAAGTTTAAAAGTGCATGTAAGTTCTGTGTCATCCTCTTTATTGTTTAAAATGTATCTTATCTTTTCCACATTAAGTTACATTTTATTTTATAATTTTTAACTTGGTTTGCATGATGTGGCCCTTAGTGCAATTATGGGTAATGGAGCAATAAATGGCATGTTTCTCAGTGCTTGTCACATAACTGTTACTGTGGCAGCATGTGCATGTGTAGGGCTACAGTATAGAAGGTCCTGGATTTTACTACAGGGTCTGCAACCTTCCCTGCACTTTTTGAGCTGCAAGTTTGCACGATATCACAGGCACGGACAATATATTCAGTAAAGTAGCAGATGTTTTTCATAGGGGCTAATTACACCATAAGCAGGTGATTTTCAATACGGTGGAGCTAATCAACAATCTATAAAGCATTCATGTAGCCTACATTCTGGTTTTCCTGCATACTTCAATACCTTGGGAGTAGAAACAAGGAAATTCTAGGCCTGAAATAAAATTGTCTCAACTGCTGCATTTGCAACCTAATGCCTAGAATGTATTCTTTAATAATATTATGGCATATCCCTCTATATCTGAACTTGGTGCAGTAACTAAGTAAATAGTGGTGGATTTGTGCAAAAATTATCTTAACATGTGAATCAGACACTTATTTTACTTATATGTGCCCATTACTAAGGTTTTCTTTCTTATTCCTCTGTTTTTTCATTGCACTTTTTGTGTGATGCCCTGTATAGTGCAAACAGCATAAGCAGGTAATGGCTGTGGTTATCTCGTTTGCACAAAATGCAACAGACCACCTACAAAGCAGACAGCCAAAAAATAGTAACGGATACATTCAATTAATGCCCTTAGCTCTTGTAAAAACCTGGCCTGGAGTACAGATGGTACTGGGTTCTAGTACAAAGTGTGCAACCTTTGTTTTACTGTTATGACATTGCAGTTTACAGCAATGAAGTGTAACAGAGACAGCTGTTTCCTCAACATTCTTGTGGCAACAGGTGTAAGTGTAGGAATGCTATACACATGGAGCTGGGTTTAAATATACTACATTCCATATAGTAATATTTTTACTGACATTAGCAACGCGGCTCATGTTTGTGCACTGCTTATCTGTCCACAAACAGTTGTAACTCTCATGTGTGTACACTTTGTTAACCATTGCACAAATCCACTGCTCACTACACTATGGAATTATATATTTGATGCTTTCTTATTGATGTTCATACCTCTCAACTGTACAGATTTATGCAGATTGTCCAGATTTTTGCCTGATATTTTTGATCAGTTTGTCATAAAATTGTGTTTTTCTGGCAAATTACTGGTAAACAATTAAAGACTGAAGTTAGAAAATAATGCCACACATTTGAGTTTCATACTTCCCATCCTTCACAAAATTCATGCTAATACAAAACATGTTATTCTCTCAACTTTCTAAGTTTGTAAGAGCAATGTTTAGAAATTGTCCTTATTTTGTTGCCTTTGTTCCACTTTTATTCATGGCTTTGTCCAGATTTCTTGCTCTAAGAGGTTGAGAGGTATGTTGGTGTTTATTGTCCATTTCCTTTGTTTGACATAAAACTACATGTGGAAACATTGCAAACTCAGGCCACATTCTAAGTACACATCATATATTCACAATGCATACATGTGTTGCCCCCCCCCCCCCGCAAGCAGTACAACACTAGGTAGGGGCTCAGTATTTGTTACACACATATATCAACCACACTAAAAACTGTAATATATAGTGTTGTGTGCTCCTTCATGGACAGGGTCAGTGGGTGGTGCTGATAATCTTGCTCTGCTAAACTCAAACATGCAACTATGTTCAATAAGGGCACTTGTGTTTTTACACAGCTAGACTTCTACACACCTAGGACACACTGTACAGGTAGGCTTCTGGCCTCATATGAACCTATGAATCTACAAGCTTATGCATGCCTCCCAACCTGTTGCCCCTCACATGGCTTGCTGATGTCACCTACCATAAGTTCACCTGCAGCCACGCAAAAGTCAGATTGTGCTGTGAAGCTTGCATAAAGTATTGAGTTCTGTAGTCTGTGTACTTAGATAGGTAGGAGTTCTGTTCTGCAGAACAGCAAGTATGTATCCTGCAGTTACTGCCCCAATCCCATAAATTGACAGTATTTTGATAATTGCACCTGCCTACACATCCATTTCAGGCAGGCCTCCCACCTTCTTCTGTCCAACATGCACTGCTGATGTCATCCACTATACGTTGACCTGAAGGTGTGTAAAAGGCAGACTTGTGCCATGGCACTTATGTAGAGTACTGTGTTCTATAGTCTGTGTACTTAGATATGTAGGGGTTCTGTTCTCCCTGCAGTCAATTGTGTGTGTGTGTGTGTGTGTGTGTGTGTGTGTGTGTGTGTGTGTGTGTGTGTGTGTGTGTGTGTGTGTATATGTGTTTCTACTCAGCAGAATAGACATGCTATCCTACAGTTACTTCTCCAATGGCATGGCTTGCTAGTCTTTTGATATTTGCACAAGCCAACACATCCATTTCATGCAACCCTCTCAACCACTTGTCTTCCACATGGCCTGCTGATGTCATCCACTATAAGGTGACCTGCAGACATATAAAAGTCACACTTGTGCTGTGGTGCTTGCATATAGTACTGTGTTCTGTAGTCTGTGTACATATATATGCAGTGGTTCTATTCTCACTGCAGTCAATCAGATGTGTGTGTGTGTGTGTGTGTGTGTGTGTGTGTGTGTGTGTGTGTGTGTGTGTGTGTGTGAGAGAGAGAGAGAGAGAGCTGTTACTTGACATTACAGAGAGCCTTTTACACCAGCATGTGGGACACTGTTATCACTATATGTTGAACAGCCATTGCTGATGTAATCAACTAGGTCAGATTATTACATATGCAGCCATCCCACCAGGGCAGAATCAGATAATGACCTGGAGCCCAGGCAGATGTCACCTTCGGTTCATAGGAGGTTACTCAGCTATTGACCCTAGGGTCTTTATAAGCTTAGCCATGTTACACCATTGCTCCCTTACTGACCAAGTTGTATGATCTATATTTGCAGAGCAAGTGTATGATCAGCACCGACTTCCTTAACCAAGAGGGACATGAGTGACACACCCAGGGTAGGAGCTCTGTTTTACTTGAAGTGGGACTTTGTTCCAGAGGAGTAGCAATCTCTGGGAGACATATCTGTCTCTCGTGCATGTCTTGTTAATGTCGCAGGCAAGTTTAAGATCCCTAGACTGAGTGAACCTTGTCCCATGTGACTTGTGGATGTGCAGCATTTCCATTAGGGCAGGGTCTGAGACTGCTCTGTAGGCCAGGCACAAGTCACCTCTCAGGGTCCTATAAGATACAGAGTACAGTGACAGAGCCTTCAGTCTGTCCATAGAGGTCAAGTTTCGCAGGCCCTGAATTTTCATGGTGAGAAACCTCTGAGGTCTCCCCAGCTGTTGCAGGTGTCTGGTGAAGTACACACAGAAGGCAACGTTGTGCTCCCTAAGTGGTCTGATGAGGGATGAGTACAGGGGAGTTATAACAGCCTTAGCTCTGGATGTCATGCCCTTACTTATGAGACATGCAACATAGAAGACCCTCCTTATTACTGTGGATGCATGATGATCAAAGTTAAGGTTGCTATGAACCTATGTTCCCAAATCTCTTGCCACAGGTTTTCAGCTAAGGGGGTACTGTTAATATTGTATTGTGGAGGGACTTCCCCTTTGCCAAAAGAGATGATAATGCATTATTTTAAGTTTATTTTGACTCTGTGGCATTGGCACCAACCATTTTTCTCTTTGAGCCCTTTTTGTAGAATGTCAACATCGTTGGGGCACCCAGTTTGCAGCTATCAGTGAACACGGTAAGGCACATGCCATCTATTTTCCCCTGGATGTCTGAGAAATACATTCCAAACAGTAGGGTTCTAGCACAGATCCTTGTGGTACACCAGTGGTAACTGGTCTGCTGCTAGAGGTGGAGTCCCCAACTTTGACTGTATGTGTTTTGTCAGTGATCCAGTTGGCTACCCATCTAGTCACATATAGGTTAATTCCCTTTTTTTTTAATTTCACAAAGTGTTTTGGGTTTCTAATACCATTACAGGGAATGGATCCCATTCCTAAGTCAAGGCTTCATTAAAGTTCATGAAATTAGTATTGTTTCAATCTTTGATGTTAACCAGAAGTGCTCTTTGCAGCACCTGTTGTGTGCCCAGTAATGACTCCTTCCGCAATTCGTATGGAGGTACATGCATCAGTAACATATCTAAGTAAGACTGTAAATTCTTTTTTATAAGACTTGTTGCTCCTACTAGTACTGGGACTATCTAGGTATCTTTCTTCCACATTGCCCTCATTTTTGCCTGCATATCCAGGTACTTTATGAATTTGTGTCTCTCTTGTTTGTGATTGGGATTTGGATAGGGTTGGGAGGGTGGCCTAATGATTAAGTTGTTTGCTTTACAAACACAAGGTGCAGGGCTTGAGTCTCACAAGGGCTAATTGGCTAGGCTTAAAATGGCTCGCAAGTGCAGTTAGCTTAGTACTAACCTATGAACCTATGAACTATGTATGTAAGACACTGAAGTCACTATGTGTAGCGATTTCAATAATCAATGCTACTTTTGCTTTCTTTTCATGGACTACTTATCTGGTTTTCTTGCATCTATTTTTTGAACTGTTGGTATAAACCTCATCATTTTCTATGATGCTTTGTGGCTCATGTTTCCAGTATTTTTCAGCTACTTCAGTATTATAATGTTTGCACAATTCCCAATGCAACAGTCTTGCTACATTATTATGTCTTTCAGTATACAGTCCTTCTGCCATTAATATGTCACAAGTAGCAACAAGATGTGCAACTGTTTCCAATTCTGTTTTACAAACCTACATTTGTTTATTTCTCCCACATGTTCAATGGACTTTGTAAACCAACTTGTATGTAGTCCACTATCTTGAACTGCCAATATTAACCTTTCCTCTTCTGGTTTAAATACACCTCTCCTTAACCATTCCTATGTTTGATCTGGATTAACATGAGGTTGTTCCAAGAATTTCTTATGCTTGCAACTATATTTATGCATTTTCCACATTTCTTGCCTTCTCATCTGATCCTTCACCTTATGTTCTTGGTTTTGTTTTTTGGCACATTCAGTTGCTACCTGATTTTTTTATCTACTTCTAGGTTGATTTCCATTCCCGCTTGATGCCAATGTGCTTTTGCTAAACTAAGCAGGGAAGTCATCTTAGATTTGTTCTCCTTATGTTTCAAAACTTTCACTACATTTGGGTCTTGTGAGGTCAGAAGATACGTATGCAGTCCCACTATCACAGATATATACATGTAATCAATTTTAAAGAGGCCCATGCCTCCTTCAAAAGGGGGAATATATAGTCTTGGTATGCACTGATTTTTATAAATCATTTGATGAGCATGAAGCATCCTTCTTACTTTCCTGTCTAAACTATCCAGCACCTTTTGGGGCCAGTCAATCACTCCAAAACTGTAAGTTAGGACAGGAAGAGCAAACTGGTTTATAGGTTGGACTTTGTTCCTAGATGTCAATGCTCTTTTTAGTATTAATTTAAGCTTCCTAAAACATCCCTTACTGAGTTTCATACAAATTTGTTCATGTATTATTGTTGATCCTTTATCAGTTCCCAAATATTTATACACTCCCTCTTGCTTAAGTTTTTTTATATCACATTCCTGTCCCAAACTGATGTTTTATTGGTGCAGCAGCTTTCCTGCTTTAAAGGTTGCTTTTGCACATTTATCAAGACTAAATAACAATCTTATATCATCTGAAAAAGTTTTGACCACTTGCAGTTGTGCTTTCAGTTCCTCATCTGATGAACTAGACCGTTTTAAATCATCTACATAAAGAAGCTGAGAAGTCTTTACACTTTGTTGTTTTCTGGGAGCCAAATTATAGCCCATGACCTAATCTGTTCAGTAGACAGCTTAATGGGTTAAGGGTAAGACAAAATAGCAGCTGTGACAAAGAGTCACCCTGGAATATCCCCCTTTGAATATTTATCCCTGGAATAATAATTTGTCCTTTATCATGGCTTAACTGCAGAGTCGTTTGCCACTGTTTCATGATCACTGCAATGTAATTGATCAGTGTATGGTGCATCTTATACATTTTTAAGCACTCTTATCCATGAATGTGGGATACTGTTGAATGTTTTTTTATATTCTGTCCATGCCATACTTAGATTCTTCCCCTTTTTATGATTCTCTATTATGACATTATTTAACAACAAATGATTCTTTGTTCCATATGACTTTCTTTTATTACCCATTTGTTCTATTGCCATGATTGAGTTTTCTTCTAAATGACTATACACTTTGTCAGCATCAATTCCAGTGTATAGTTTATACGTCATCGGAAGGCAAGTTATTGGTCTATAATTTTTAGGATAGCTTACAAGTTCGGTCTTAAGTAGGAATATTGTTTTTCCTGCAGTTAGCCTGGCTGGTGTCTGTTCAGGGTGCGCATATAAATAGTTCTTACTCATGGCTAAATCTTCATGTAAAGATGTTAATACGTTTAACCAGAAGTTAGCTACTGCATCTGGGCCTGGTGTTTTCCACTTAGGAGCTTTTCTTAACTTTGTTTCAATCTCTCTGGCTGTTACTTAAACCCATTGCATTTCCTGTACATTTGAACTTCTTATTCTTGCTTTTACTTCTTCTATCCATTCAGCATCTTTGTTATGTTCCACAGGATCTTCATAAATATTTCTCCAAAATGTATCTATTTCTGTTTTTTTTGGTGTTTTTTTTATTCCTTTTGCCTTGTTTCCCAATTATCTGTAAAACTTTTTTGAGTTATCAATAAATTGCTTATTTTGAATTTTTTCTTCGTATTTATCTGCATATCTTCTAAGTTTTTCTGTCCGTGCTATTTTTAGTTTATTATTTGCTATAGTGTACAATGGATCCTGATCTGTTCTGATACTGTGCATTTCTTTTATCAAGTCTATATTTCTGTTGATCTGTTCCCTCTTCTATACTCTTCTAACAGTGACACTTCTTGTCTTAATTGCTTTATAGTTTTCTCTGATACTTCCATGATGGCATTTGATTTCTCCCTTCTTTTTCCTTACTACCCTGTATTTTTGTGGTAAGACTTCATCTGTTATTAATTTATCTGCACAGTAATATGTTATTTAATTCTGTTATATTGCATGGCTTTCTGTAGATAGTCCTAATTACTGCGTTAATTTGTTTGATCAAACTTCTAACTTTTGGGGTTTTATACACTTTCTGTAATCTGTTTCTTTCACTGATCTCAGTATGTCTGTCCATCTCTATTAAATCAAGCAACTCTTCTCTTAGGTCATTTTGCTCTAAACTGAGGGCACATTTTTTGTTCTTCATTTCCTGTGGGCATTCTATAGACAGTTCCAGAGCACCTTCCTGTGTGAGTTTCTCAATGATGCTTGAATGGGTGATTGTGTCAAAGCCTTGGCTAAGTCAAGATGGGCTGTATGCAGTGTTTTGCCTTCATCCAGGGCTTTGGTGGCATTCTCAAAATAGTCCACCAGGTTTAATAAGCATGTTCTACCCTTAACAAAGCCAAATTGTGTCACATCAAGAGTCTGAAGGTCACCTATGTCTTTGTTGATAAGGTCCATGATTATTCTCTCCATGGCCTTGCAGATAATGCTGGTTAGGCTTATGAATCTATAGTTCCCAGGGTTGGTTGATGGACCCCCTTTGTGCAAATGCATTACTGTAGCTGTTTTCCACTCTGCTGTGACAAAGCCAGTACTTACACTGTGGTTGAAGAGAATGCTAACTGGTTCTGTTAGCTCCTGTTTCAGACCATTTAGTAGGTGGCCTGGGATGTTACCCAGTCCCATAGATGCTGTGTTTTTTGACCATGGAGATACTAGTAAAGGACTGGTGACAGGTATGCTTTGGGTATGTCTGGTAGGGATGGGGGGGGTGAAATTTGCCCCATATCTGTCTGCTAGCAGGCTGGCAATGTCCTCAGGGTCAGTATGATTGGTACCATCCACTACTAGTTTGGCACAAAGCTGGCCCTTCTCTTTTAGATTTCTGACATAGCTAAAGAAATGTCTCTTGATTCGGCTTCATCAAGGGCAGATCCTGCCTGTTAAACCTCGTGGATTTCTTTGAAAATGTGACCAGGGCCACAAATGGACACAACATATTTCGACTTGGCAAAGGCCTTTGACATAATCCCACACTCAGGCATTACTGATAAACTTAGTGAACTGAATATAAACTCCTTTGTTGTAAGATGGGTTGTCAACTGGCTAACAAACTGGTCACATACTATCAAAGTGGGTGACTCCACATCAACCAGCAGACCTGCCACCAGTGGGATGCTACAGGGGTCAGTGCTGTGCAGTGGTCAAACTAAGAGGCTGCGGTTGACCAAGTTTGCTGACAACTGCAAACTGGGTGCAATTATTGAATCCCCAAATGATGTCAGTATACATCAGGAGGGTCTTATGCAGACCATCGACTGTAGTCTTAGTCACAGTCTCAAACCAAATGCAAAGAAATCCATCATCATTCCCTTTGGTAAAAAGAATGTCCCTTAATACTATCAAATTAACAACATTACCCTATGTACCTACAAAGTGATAAGAGATCTTGGATCACAAGTAGACTGCATCCTTAACTTTGACCACCATGTGTCTGCTGTAGTAAGGAAGGCTTTCTATGTAACACACTTGATTAGCAAAGGCATTGCCTCTAGAGCAAAGGAGGTTATAACCCATCTGTAGTTGTCACTCATCAGGTCCATAATTTGAGCATAATGCCCCTTTCAGCATGTACCATACAAAGCATCTGCAGCAACTGGAGAAACCTCAGAGGTTTCTAACTAAGACGATCAAGGGACTCCAGCACGTGCCTTACACAGACTGACTAAGGTCCCAGTCACTATACTCAGTATCGTATAGACTTCTTAGGGGAGACTTATGGCTGTCGTACTGAGCAATCTCTGAACTAAACCTAATGAATTTGCTGCACATCAGTAAATCAAATGGGACTAGTGCTACCCATTCCAGGGACCTAAATATGGCCTGTGACTCGAATAGGAAGTGCTGGAGGGACAGATTTGTCTCCCAGTGATTGCTGCATCTTTGGAATAGGCTGCCAAGTCATGTGAAGCAGAGGACCTTTATGACACTGTTCGAAAGAAACCTGAATGAGTGGATGGGGCACCATAAATTCTTACCAGGGATAGTGCCCACATCCCTCCAGGACATGGGCAGTCATTACTAAATACAATCCTGGGTATTGACTAGAGTATCTATGGTATTACACTGAGATGAAACAGCTAGGCTTGAAATGACCTCTGAGTTAATAGCCTAGTAACCTCCTGTGATCCTATGATCCGGATTATCTTTAGGTAGGGATGCTAGTTTAGCTTTGTACTTGGCTTTAGAGGGCTTTATTAGATAGATAATTTGTTTGTTCAAGCTGTGGAGGGTGTCCTTCCTCTACTGAGTCAGTTCCTTCTTGTTCTGAGACGTTACTTTCTTCTACTTGTTGTATAACCTATTTATGCTTGATGCCCACCTGAGTGGCTTGTTTTTTTGTGAGGACCTTGTTTTGATCTGTAACTCTATACATTTCTATAGGTGTTTATACAGGCCATTTGTGTACACATCTGTATAGTAGTCATTGTTGACAGTGGTAGCAGGGGGTTTGCAACTATTTATGGCATCCCTTAGGAGGCTATAGTTTGCTTTGGAGAAATGTTTCAGCCTTTTTGCTCTTGAAGGGTTGTCAGGTGTGTTCAGTGATTTGAACGAGACTGAATTCTGATCTGACTTGACCAGGGAGGGCAACACACAGGGATTAGTGCAGAGACCCCCTATATTGGTGAGTACTAAGTCTAGGACATTTGTGCCCCTTGTGGGGGTGCAGACTATCTGTTACAGACAGACAAAGTTACTAGGCTATTGGCCCTGAGGCCCTTATAAGCCTAGCCAAGAAATTAGCCCATGTTTAGACAAGTCAACACATAATGCCCTTGTCCAGCAGGGACATAGGTGGAATGCCAGGGGTGTATTTTCTGTTTCCCATCCAGTTATCCAGGTTACCCTTAAAAAAGGATAATGAGGTGCTCTGCTTGACATGGAGAGGGAATCTATTCCACAGATGGAGGAGTTTCTGGGACACAAATCTGTCCTGCCAACAAATCCTACTGATATCACAGACCAGGTAGGGTGTGCATGTGGGTTACTCTAGTGGAGCTTGACTTGTGGATATGCAGCAGTCCTATCAAGGCGGGGTCAGAGATTCCTTTGTATGCCAGACAGAGGTCAGCTCTGAAGAGTCTGTATGAAAGTGAGTAGAGGGACAGGGCTTTTATCCTATCTGTGTATGGTAGATTTTTGAGGCCCTGGATTCTCCTGGTGAGGAACCCCTTGATGTCTCTCCAGCTGCTGCATGTGTTTTGTGAGCTACATGCCAAAAATGGGTGTTGTACTCAATGATGGGCCTTGTAAAGGAAGAATACATGGATGTTATGACCTCCTTATCCCTGGATGAGATACCCTTACTTATGAGGTGGGCCATGTGGAAAGCCTTCCGTACAACGGAAGCAACATGGTGGTCAAAGGTCAGGTTGCTATCAACCTGAGTGCCCAAATCCCTCACAACTGACTGCGTGCTTAGGACATTGTTATAAATGTGATAATTTGTGGGGATGTCACTCTCCCCATAGGGGATGATGATGCAATTTTTGGTGTTCGGCTTGAGGCCATGTTTCTGGCACCAGTCATTTGTTTGGGTGAGACCCACTTGGAGGATGTCCACATCACTAGAGGAATTGATGACAGTGCCCAGCTTGCACTCATCTGCAAACTTGGTCAGCCATAGCCCACTGGTTTTAGCTTGCACCTCAGAAAAGTATATCCCAAATAACAGAGGCCCCAAGACCAATCCCTTGGGTACACTGCTCATTTCGGCTCTACAGCTTGAGGTGGCTTCCCCTATTCTGACTAGGTGGGTTCTATCAGTGAGCCAGTGTGTGCTACCCATCTGGTAACATATGGATTGATGCCTAGTTGAGAGAGTTTATCTATTATGCCCAAGTGGGGAACAGTGTCGAAGGCTTTGGCCAGGTCAAGGTAGGCAGTGTGTACCATCTTCTCCTTATCCATGGCTTTGGTGACTGTCTCAAAGAATCCAACCAAATTTAACAGACATGACCTCCCCCTGATGTAGCCAAACTGTGTGGGATCACGTGTTTGGAGGTTACCAATGTCCTTGTTAATGATGTCCATGATAATCCGTTCCATGGCCTTGCAGATCAGGCTAGTTAGGTTGCTGGGTCTATAATTTTCCAGATTGGTGGACACTCCCCCCTTGTGCCAAGGGATGACAGTGGCTGTCCTCCACTCAGCTGGGATGAAGTTGGTACTCAGGCTTTGGATGAATAGAACACCTAATGGTGCTGCAAGTTCCTGCCTGAGTTCATGTAGGATGCAGCCTGGAATGTTATCTGGTCCCATGGAGGCTGTATTGTTTTGCCTTTGAGAGTGCAGTGATGGCCTGGCCTCTGAATATAATGGGAAGGGGCACATACTGAGGATGTCATGATTTACTGACGGGGGGGGACAGAGAGGTGATGTTTTAGCTGAATTTGTCTGCTAGCAGGTTGGCTATATCTATGGCATTTGTGTATATGGTGTCCTTTACCACCAGTTCTGAGCAAATCTGGGTGCTTCCTTTGAGATTGCAGACATATGTGAAGAAGGCCTTATGATTGTCTCTAGTAGATGTAGCAAATTTGGACTTGAACTTTGATTCGGAGGATTTCACTAGCGCTCTTATTTCCTTGTTTAGGCTAAGGAGAGATTGCTTTCAATTGGACACCTGTATCTTCTTGGTCCCGTTCAGCAATTTTTTCCTTTTGTTATAGAGTTTATTCATTGCAGATGTCCACCAGACAGGTATACTCTTCCTTGTGATTATTCCTGATTCAATGTATCTATATAAATGCTCGTGTAGTACTTTGGTGTAGATTTGGACATTGGGAGAGGGCTGTGAAGCTGTTTATACCATCTCTCAAGAGGTTGTAATCAGCTTTGGATAATTTTTTTTTTACTTTAGCTAGAGGGGGGTCGAGGGAGATGGGTGACTTCAAAAGTGACCGCTTTATGGTCGGATCTTACCAGGGAGGACAATACTGCAGTGGTTACTCATATTGGTTAATACCTTGTGGGGGGGTATCTACTAGCTGTTCCAAGGTGTTTGCATTGACAAAGTCAAGGAATCTCTGGGCATTTGTGTTCTGGCATGAGTAGTTTTTCCAATCTATGTTTGGGTAATTAAAGTCACCCAGGATCAGGGTAAAGGGTTGAATCTTGATAAATTCGAAGAGGTTCAGATAGGTGGAGTGGGCATATTGAGACAAATTTGGGGGCCTGTAGCTAGTTATGATTTGAATAGGGGTCTTGTCAATGGTTATCTGCATTGGAAGTGTTTTCTGCACGTCATACTGTTTGACCAGCTTGTAGGTGTGTATGTCTTTAATATATATTGAAATTCCACCTCCTTTGGGTTTGCTGCCCACAGATTGGTGTGTGAATGTATGATAGGATGAATAACCAGGTAAGACTGGGATGTTCTCCACAGCTTTGAACCAGGTTTCTGTGACTGCACAAATGTCAGCATCCTCCAGGGTTAAGAATGCTTGCAATGAGTGCAGTTTCAAGTTTAGACTCCTAGCATTTAACAACATGACCTTTAATTTGCATTTTGTTGACATTTTTATGTTGGTAGTTTTGACCTCATCACATTTCCTAAAAAAGGCACTATGAGGGAGGCAAGAGCCTTTGCCAGAAGCCTGAAGCCCAAGTGAAACAGATGCTGGCCATCTCTGGCAAAGCATCATGGTCTTTTGATCATATCTTCCCAGGCTGTCAGGTACTGGATCCTCCTGGAATGTCACCAAAAATTAAGCCAATTGTTAAAGTCAATCATTTTCTGTTTGTATTGAGGCATCATTCTGGGTGATGGTTGAATGTTTCTCATGGCTAGGAACATACCTGCCTGGAGCAGATATTCAGCAAGCTCAATCATGTCTGTCTTCATATAGTCGAGAGAGGTACGTCTCAAGTCATTCACACCAACATGGGCTATGACAGTCATAACAGTACCTGTTGTTGAGAGGCTTGAGCACGTATGTGATATGGTGGATTCTGGCACCTGACAAACAACTAACCATGACTTCCTCTTTGTCCAGCCTGGTGAGAGGCACATCTGTGTGTCTCACAATGGAGTCTCCTATGACTAATATGTTGCGTTTATGGTTAAGCCTTAGTGGCTGTGAGACAGGTGTGTGGATTATGCATGGTACGTGGTGTGGACGGTTGTGTAGTTTGCATGTGTTTTTGCCTTGGAGGTCTCCTTAGTTTGGGTATGTTTTGTTGAGAACCTCTGCATGTGTGGGTGTGTGTTGTGGAGGTGTGGGTGGTGTTTAAGGTGTAGTGATTGTGTTGACAACCCTCTCAGTGCCAGATATACTGGTTTGTGAGGGAGAGAGCATAGACTCTAGGTTCCTAATGTAATTGCATCTCTAACAAATGTGTTCCTAGGTGTTAGTAGTAGATGGTTGTCCATGTACATGAGGTAGTTGATATACATTCTCAGGATGCCCATATCAAACCAGAATGGCAGGAGAAACTGTAGGAAATTGTCCATCCATATTTGTCAGAATCTGAGGAAGAAAGACCAGGAAGAGCTAAAGGGTAGACCTAAAGCCCAAGTGCTCAAACCAAAACTAAGAGGCTTAGAATAACACAATTTAATCAGGCTATAAAGAAGCAGTAATAACTGTAGCAGAAAAGATGCAATTGAACACTTTAGAGAACAAGAAGCAGAAAAAGCAAGATGAAGTAATATATTAGGAGGAAGAAGCACAAATTCAGTAAAAGCAGCTGAATATTTTTTTTAGTAAAGTAGAAAGAGAGAGAGAGAGAGAGGAGGAATGGAAGATAGTTCAAGGTTAAGAAACTAAGTAGGATGGCCTTTCCAAATGATCTGTCTGTATTAGGTGGAATGAGCTAATAGGATGGGACTGGGAGGGATGTCCCAGATCAAATTTACAGTAGGGGCAGGCATCTGCAAAAGTCACCAAGTTTAAGAACATAACAACAATTGGGAGGGATGGTGGTGGGAGAAAAAAAAACTTCAGACAAAGGTCAAGCAAATATAAGTAATAATTCAGTCAAGCAAATAAAATAAAAACAGTGCCATATGGTTAAGAAACACAGAACTAGTTAGATCAAGTGCAAAAAATATATTTATATCAGCTCTGTGTTTCCAGATTGTTTAAGAAGCTATCTCAGTCAGGCACAATGCAACTTTTAGCAAGATAGTCACACAAAGATAATTCTTATATACCAGCAAGATAAAAGACCCTTCCAAAGTCAAGCTCTGAGGCAATCAGATAAACACAAAAGTTGTTTAACCAGTAGTTCCACCCAGAAATGAATTTACCTCAAACTCCCTGCTGCCCCAGAGAGTGTGAAGTACCCCCTATGTGCATAGTATATATACAGTATAGTATAGATACAGCTCTCACCACATGTTGTATTAGTTTGTTTTAGCAGTAACTGGTTGTCAGTATACATGAGGCAATTGCTACATTGCCTCAGGATGCCCATGTCAATCAGGCTGCCTGGAGAAATGGTGAGAAACTGTCCCTCAATTATGGAAGGTATATACTGTAGTAACTGGTAGAGAGTGGGCTAGATGGACCAGGTTTTCCTGTAAGACTAACAAAAAGTGTCTATTCTATGCAGGGCTATGGGTAGAAAAATGTGTCAGTGCTTCACAATGCTGAGTTGCTCACAGGGCAGAACTGCAAGCCCAGAGCAGCTCCGGTAAACTAAGTGCAAACTCAGCCAAACACAATGCTGGAATACAAGCGAAGTTAAACAATTTAAAAAAAATAAACAAAGGAGAAGGCTAAGACTGAGTCTTATTCCAGCAATCCTCAACTCAGATGGGTCATGTTGCACTCTTGTTTATGGCTCAAATAATACCACACAGTCTAGATTCATCAAGCCTAAATCCTAGCCTATACAATAAAATGCAGAAGTACTAGAGATTCAAATTGCAGAAAATTGCATTCACAACAGCAAAAAAAAAACACTTTAAATAAAGCAGCATTTCTGTAGAATACTCCAACAAAGAGTGTAGACAACAAACCATCCTAGTGAGAAGTAAGTGATCTGGAACCCTAGTGCTTAACTCATTCCCTCCAATGGAACTCAGGAAGTTTGCACTGTAACATCCAATGGGCAGAGCCTAAGCCTTTTCACAGAATCAAATTATGTCTTCACATTTCAAACAAATTTTCATATCTCTGCGACCATAGAGTTTTGAAATAAGTATAAATGGCAAACTCTTCAGCACAAACTATTTTTATAGTGGTAGTATTCTTTAGGTTCTATGTCTTAAACTGCATTTTATAAGTCACAGTAAACACAGTAACTATAACATTTGTAATATTTTGTAAACAACTTATATTATCTCAGCAACCACTCAAGTTATACACATACAGTCAGCAACATTGTATTCATCTAGCTGAGAGCTTTCATATGAGGCTAAGCAGTTCTGTGTTACTTAGTTGTTGAGATATTTAGAAAAATGTGAAAATAATATCTATATAAATTAATATAATGAAAACAACAGTTAATATATATTAGCCTGCACTAGACAAAGGTCAAATATTAATTCAGTTGAGTTTGCTATTGTGTAGGCTTTAAGATGAAATCTTTTAAAACCTTGTACATAGCAAGTTTTTGGAATTATTGATTCAAATATGAACAAGCAATATTTGATGCCTAGAGGTGTCAGTAGGAGTTAACTGCAGATGCACCTGGAGGTGTCAGTCAGATGTAATGAGTTAAACCAGAACTGACACATTTTCAGAATAACAAACACAATAAGCCTTCAACCAGCAATTCCCACCTTAGACAGGTGTAGGCTATCCTCGCCTGCCACAAGAGTCTATACCACAAACCTTCCTAATGTAAAATAACTAGTTTGGAGGTCAAGTGCTTAAACCCTAACAAAGACCCTTAGAACAACAGGCACAAGAAGCATTCAACCAGCAATTGCCAGTTCAGAATGGCAAAGGCTACCATGTCCTCCCACAAGACTGCAGACTACAGACCTTCTTAATGTATAATGTAAGATAACTGGCCTGAAGCCTAAGTGCTTAAACCAAAAGTAAGAGGCTTAGAATACCAGTTACAATTTAATGTGATACCAGGCAGATGACAGTGACATGTGTTTTAATCTACCCACATACAGCATGTCATGGTTAGTAGGGCCTACATTATCTTGATGAGAAAGCCCTATCGTCTGTCCAGCTGTTGCATGTGTCTGGTGAGGTTCCAATGTGTCATTCATCCGATCCAGTGAATCAGCAAAACAGGGGAGGCAGTCATGCATGTCAGACTGTGCCACATCCACACCCCTAAGCATTTGTCTGGAGCACCTTTCTGAATGTGCATATGCCTCCATGATGACCTTAAACATATGTTCAGTGACATGGGAAGAGACATCTGCACCAGGTGGAGGAGGGACAGCAGCCCCCTCCAAGCATCCATCTCAACCCTCCTGCATGGCACATTGCCAACACTTTGGTTATGGTCAGAATCAACAGGCACCAAAGCCGCAATAGCCACACTTCCCTACTCAATGTCCTTGCCTTCCACCTGTCCTATATCTGTGGGCTCAGTGGACTGGGTAGGTGTAGGCCTACTGGCTGCGCCTGGGGAAAATGAAGGGGCTGGTGCGATGTCTACCTGTGTGTCAGATTCAGCCTCTGCACTGCCCTGACTGTGCCTTTGTTTTATCAACATCATTATCATCATCGGTGTCTGAGGAGACACTGACATCAGATGGCGCAGGTCCCATACTCCCAATGTCATGATCACCGGTGATAAAAAGGGAGAAATACAAGCATACATGCTAAACAGCTAGCAGTGCTGCCACTATTACATACAGCACAGAAATACACACAACAGGCCTAAAATGATACATTATCATATTTCTATAAATTCATCTGCAGTACTGAAATACATTTATTTGCCTTACCATCTGCAGGAGGCATACATTGCTGGATTTCTGATGATCCTGAAATAAGTTAAGCAAGAGGTAAGGGCAACATTATCATATTTAACAGTAAGACGGGGGTACTACATGTACTCCTCTATATCTACATGATGTGTACTTTCAACAAGAACATGGCTGACAACACCAGACTGAGCTTATCACTGTACCAATCTTCAACCCCCCCCCCCCAAAAAAAAAACACGTGACACAGAGCTAACTTTTATTTCAATTGTTTTACTATACAACAATATTCAACTGGTCATATAACAATGCCTACCTGAAAGCTCTTCCTGGGACTGAGAAGGAGTACACCCACAACAATGACATGTTATGGTCCTCTCTGCTCTAAGCTGTTCAGTTGTAGAAGATTTGCCAGGAATTCCTCATTAGGATTAAAAGGTTGTTCTACAGTAGGCCCACTCCTGGTTACCCTCTGGTCTCAGGGAACAGCAGCTGCATGGCTCAGTGCAGTGGTGATCATGTCAGTGGCCCTGTGACCACCTGCTCATAAGTCCAGCTGTGTCCGCCCACATAATTTATGTTGGCAACTTGGCAACAATCTGCTGCCATAGTCTGAGCCTCTCTGGCATATTGGGACAACCCCTTCTCAGAAGAAAAGCCCTATGTTGACGAAGAACATTAACAATTATGGTATTCTTGGCCTCACTGAAGGGGGCTTTCTGCCTCAATTGCATTTTCTGTCTTAAAAGACAACAGAATGATAATACACCTAAGTATCACATAACTACAAAGTAACTGTTACCAGATAAAACAGTTAAGGTAAGCAGTCAGTAGTATCCACTGGAAAAACATAAAACACTCTACAGATGTGAAATACTAACAACAGGCAGGATGCAAAACAAGGAGAGTAGCAAGAACAACACACATTCTTGTACAATGCCATAGCAGTAACACATATGTGCTCCCTCCCAAAAATAACAGTCCATGCTATTTTGTGACATAACCGTAGCTTTTTTTGCTCCCCCCACCCACAAAAAGAACAGGCACATGAACCTTTTCATAAACCATTTCACATTTGAAATGCTAAACATGCTTTCCAAGGACCTGTCCTTGAAACATTTGGGCATATGTATCCCACAGCTTACTATTTTCATGTATTGTCAATCATTTGCACCTCTGAAATGGTTTGACAAACATGGGCATGCCATTGGTACACTTCTAACTAATGCATACAGATAACAGTGTAAAAGCTTTTGCTTCACATTATTCGTTAATATATTCCAGCATATGCATTATGTAGGTCACAAAATGACAGCATATCTCCTGGAGTTCAACACTCCTATGTAAAGATAGCTTTGGAAATATTTTGCTTTTCTGAACTTGTAGCAAGCATCCTTACCATCAGTTTGGCTAGCTACACATTTGCCTTTTTATAATGGAGTAGATTAATGGATTGCATCTGTCTTAGGCTGTGTTTTAGAGATGCTAATTAGAGCATACTCAGTTGAACTGCATGCTAATCAACCAATCTGCTGGCACTATTAATAAAGTTATAAAGCAACCATGTAGACTCCAGGCTGTTTTTTCCTTTGGATATCAAAGTAGTGGAGTACAGACACAGAAAGTATACACAGACAAACTGTTAGGAGCTGCTGCTGCTGCTTAACTCCATTTGGATGTGCTACAGGCTGCAGGCAATGCTGCTGATGCCAATAGGCCTAGGCTGAGACAGAGAAGAGTTTTCAGGCCACATTTAACTTATGACAACATACACAACAGGGACATTGTAGAGTGCTACAGGGTGGACAGACACACAATACAAGAACCCTGCTACCTCTGATGGCCTCAAGTCAGAGCTAGAGCCTTTACCTCCCCATGTATTGGCTGTGTACTGCTCGCATCACAGTCAGCCCTGAACTAACACTGTGGCAACTGCTGCATTTACAAGGTAAGTTCTGAACATGTACTGTATTGTATAATAACATTATGACATGTCCTTGTATTTCATCACTTGGTATAGTAAGCAACTACAAGGTGAGTAGTTTGTACAGACATTACCTTAACATGTGACAGCAGAGACTTATTTGACTTATAGGTTCATAGGTTGGTACTAGGCTATCAACCCTAGGGCCTATACAAGCCTAACCATAACAATTCCCTGGATATTTCTTCCCACAATATTTACTTCTCTGGACCCCTGTATGGCAGGGTGACTGACATGATCCCTGGGGTGAATTTCCCATCTCCCATCCAATCATCAAGGTTCCTTTTGAAGAGGGCCAAGGAGGCACTCTGCTTGACATGCATGGGCAGTCTATTCCAGAGTATGGGAAGTCTCTGGGTCAGAAACCTATCCCTCCAGCATGGTTTAGATGCCTGGAGCATGTGGCTCTGAGAGATTGGGATTTCTTTAAGTGGAGCATGTCCAACAGCTCAGGGTTTGACATGGCCTTGTATGTTAAGCAGAGATTGCCTCTGAGTAGACAATATGCCACAGAGTATAGCTGGAGTTTTTTTAGACGGTCAGCATATGGCATCTGCTTTAGGCCTGTGATTCTTTTAGTGATGTATTTCTGTGGCCTTTCCAGCTGTTGCAGATGTCTTGTGAGGTACATACCAAATGTGGCATTATACTCTATAATGGGTCTAATGAGGGATGAGTACAGTGGGACAATGACCTTCTTTTTTCTGGATGAAAAGCCCTTAGTGATGAGGTTGCCACATAGAAGGATTTCCTGACTGTTGTGGTGATGTGGTTATCGAAAGTGAGACCACTGTCCACCTGTGTCCCTAAGTCTCTCATCACACTTTCGATATTTAGTGTACTGCCACCTATGTGGTAATTCATGGGTACATGTTTTTTTTCCAAAGGGGATAACTATACATTTCTTGGCATTAAGCTTGAGCCCATGGCTCTGGCACCAGGCATCTGTTTCTGTAAGGCCCTTTTGTAGAATATCCACATCATTTGGGGATTTAATAATGGCTCCCAGTTTACAGTCATCTGCGAACTTTGTTAGCCAAAGTCCCTTAGTGTTGGCCTGTACTTCAGAGAGGTAGATGCCAAACAAGAGTGGTCCCAGGACTGAACCCTGAGGTACTCCACTTGTCACTTGTCTGGAGCTGGATTGGAGTTGGCTACTTTTACCGTCTGGGTTCTGTCAGTAAGACAGTTGGCAACCCATCGAGTGACGTAGAGATTTATGCCCAGCTTAGTAAGTTTATCTATGATTCCAGAGTGGGGGATGGTGTCGAAGGCCTTAGCGAGGTCCAGATAGGCTGTGTGGACTGCCTTACCCTCATCCACAGCTCTGGAGACTGAGTCGAAGAAGTCAGTCAGATTCAGGAGACAAGATCGGCCCTTCACAAACCCAAGGTTGCCAATGTCTTTGTTTATAAGTTCCATGATAATGCGTTCCATGCCCTTGCAGATCAGGCTTGTCAGACTGATGGGACGCTAGTTCCTGGGATCCAAGGTGGATCCCCCCTTGTGGAGTGGGATAACTGTAGCTGTGCGCCACTCAGTGGGCACGAAGCCTGAGGTGAGGCCATGATTAAACATGACACTAAGGTGAGGTGCCAGTTTATTTTGTAGTTCATGTAGTACACAGCCTGGGATGCCATCTGGTCCCATTGATGCTGTATTCTTAGCTTTGGAGAGTGTGGTTTTTACCTGTGTGGCCGTGATTACCAGAATTCGGCAATCTTTTGGTATTGAGATGGGCCCTTTAAGGGGTGAGAGGGGGGTGAAGTTGGCACTAAATCGATCTGCCAGGATATTGGCAATATCCTTGGGATCAGTATATTTAATGCCATTCTGGTGAGGCTAAGAGCAGATCTGAGCATTGCCATTTAGATTCTTGACATAACTATAGAATGCCTTGTGGTTGTCTTTGGAATCTTTGGCAATTTTATTTTTGTAACTAGCTTTTGAGGATTTTATGAGGGATTTCAGCTTCTTACTGAGGCTAGTGAGGGCGTTTTTTGCATCCTGGGATTTCCCTCTTTTCTGCAACAGTTTCTTCCTTCTGTTGTATAGTTTGTTTATAGCAGGGGACCACCAGATTGGCTTCCTTTTTTTTGGAGAAGAGCATCTTGGTTCTATTTGGGATTGCACAATTCATGCACAAGTGGATGTGCTCGTACAGTGCCTTAGTGTAGGATTCTGCAGTCGAACTTTCAGATCCCATCTGCATGGGTGTCATGAAGTTTGTCACTTCTGACTTCAGTAGCATGAAGTTGGCTTTGGAGAAGTTTTTTAAGGAGGTTTCCTTACTGGGGGTGGGGGTGGGATGTGGATGTCAAGGGTGATTTGCTTATGGTCAGACCTGACCAATGAGGGGGTGACCACTGGTGTGGAGCACCTATCTCCCATGTTGGTAATGACCAGGTCTAGGATATTGGAGCCCCTGGTGGGATAATGGATTAGTTGATCCATGGCGTTGGAATTTATGAATTCCAAGGACCATTGGGAAAAGGAGTTGGTACCTGAGCAGTTTTCCCAGTTAATGGCAGGGTAGTTGAAATCACCCAGTATTAGGGTGGTTGGATGTATCTTAATATTTTCCAGTATGTTTAGAAAGGTGTAGTGAGAATCTTGGGGCATGGTGGGGGATCTGTAGCAAGCTACAATTTGGATTTCAGTCTTACCTAGTGTTAGTTGCACCTGGAGAATTTCAGATGCATTGTGTTGGGCAACTAGCCTGGAGGTGTGAATATCCTTGGTGAATATGGACACTCCTCCACCTTTAGTGCTTTGGTCTTGGTTTTATGGCCGAAAAGTGTGGTAAGAGTTGTAGCCTGGTATTGCAGGGGTGCTCTCTTGAGCCTTGAATCAGGTCTCAGTTACTGCACAGATATCGATGTTCTCCATTTTTAGAAGTGCCTCGAGAGAGTGCATTTTGAGGTTTAGACTTCTAGCAGTGAGTAGCATTACCTTCAGATTTTGCATGCTTGTATCTGTTACGGTGGTGGTTTTATCCTTTGAATCTTGCCTAAAAAAGACACTATAGGGGTGGCAAGAGCTTTTGCCAGTAACCTGAATCCCAGGGGTGACAGGTGCAGACCATCTCTAGCAAAGCATCGTGGTTTGTTGATCATGTCTTCCCAGGCAGACAGATACTGGATCCCCTTTGAATGACACCAGAATTGTTGAAGTCAACCAATAGCCAATTGTTGAAGTCAACCATTTTGTCCTTATACTGTGGTATAATTCTGGGCGAAGGCAGGATGCTATTCAGGGCTAGGGTAATACCTGCCTGGGCCACATGATCCGAGAGCTCTTCCATGTCTCTTTTCATGTAGTCCAGGGAGGTACGTCTCAAGTCATTCACTCCAACATGGACAATGACAGAGTCATATTTGTACTTGTTTTTGGAGTGACTTGAGTGCTTGCGTTATGTGGCAGACCGACAGACAGCTGACTATAATTTTCTCTTTGTTTGGCCTGGTGAGTGGGACATCAGTGTGCCTGACTATAGAGTCACCTATGACTAAAGTGTTGGGTACATTGTCTTGCCTTAGGGGCTGTTGTTGTGAGCTATGTGTCACGTTGGTTGTGACTAGTGTTTGCGTTTCAGCTTCGGAGGTCCTTGTTGCTTGGGCAGGTTAATGCTAAGGGCCTCCGCATATGTGGGCTTAGTGTTGCTATGTGTGGGTGTTGATGGTGTGGGTTTTGAAGGGCTATGAGTTGCTTGAGGTGTAGTGCAGGTGTTAACCTTCTCCTCTTGACTGTCTAGCACAATCTTGGCCGGAGAGTGCTTTGCTTCCAGTTTGGCTATGTAAGTGCATCTCTTGCAGGTTGTAGTGTTGGGTGGTAGGAGGAGAGGATTGTTTGTGTACATGTGGCAGTTGCCGCATTGCCCAGTATGCCCAGATTCACTAGGTGGACAGGAGAAATCACTGGAAGCTGACCCTTGGACATGCCTGTTTAGGTGCTTTTTTTGTAAAGTATAAGAGCTGTTTTCCCTTACCTTTGCAAGGTACTTTGCAACTATAGGCTGTTTAGTGCCTACAATTAATTTCTCCTTATTGACAAGGAGAGTTGAGTGATTGTATCAGTTTCTGGCTTCCTAGTGCTTTCCAGCAGGTTCTAAAGCAAGTGCTAGTCACAGGGGTTCAGATTTTAGTGCTACTACTGAGAAATCACCTAGTTCTAAGGGAAAATTTGAAGAGCAGACTTTCTGGTACCTGGCATAGTTTAACTGTAGCCTTGCAGCGCTGCACAATGTGAAAAATATGCAAACACATGTGTTTTTAAGCCAGAAAGTTGAAAGGGATAGAATTCGGCCCAAAAAGGCTAATAAAGTTACAATTTCAGAGCTGGAAACCACTCCTCTAGCATTAGATAGGCAGTACAATGCTCACCACTCCCACTGGTAAGCAGTAGGACTTCCCTCTACCACAGCAAGGTCTGGATAGCTCTGAACACAGAAAATAAAGTCCTGAGACAAGCAAAGCCTTGGATATGGACTGGCTAGGAAAGGTGGGAAACGAGCAAATAAGATAGTATTTTTTTTTGTTAAAACAGGCTAAACAATGCAATAATACAGTAAATAAACACAGAAAAGGCTAACACACTTGAGTGAGTAGTCCCAAACAGTAAATGCAATTAAAACTCTACAAAATTATAAATTTAAAACTTGTTAAATGAAGCAAGGCAAGTGCACAACTGAAAAACTATATGAGGCAGTAATACAGCAGAATAAGTAGCTAGTCTACATATACAGATAAGTCTATATATACAGAAAAGCAGATAAAACACACAAACAATTCAGATGCAGTAGGTGGATTGGACATTAGTAAGTAGTAGGCCTCAGGCATCAAAGATTCACATAGTCTATCCATCCATCCATCCTCAACCCATTTCCCATTTTGCACATGGGGTCAGGATGCCACTTCCACAGTGACAATCATCTTGAGCCAAAGATTACACCACTGGGTGGCTAGCCCTGTCACAGTAGTTCATTCGCATCACTCATTCATGCATACACTCTCACCTATGGCCAATTTAGAGTGTCCAATCCACCTACTGCATGTATTTGGAATGTGGGAGGAAACCCACATGACCACACAGAGAGGACAGGCAGACTGCACACAGAAGGCACCCCAGCTGAGAATCAAACCAGAGAACCTCTTGCTGTGAGGCAACAATGCAAACCGGTGTACCGCCATGGCCACCCTATGACACCTACTCACATAGTCATACCTCTCACCCCCACACTGGTGAACAATGTAGACATTACTACAGAGACCTCAGGATGATCCTTCAGAAAATGCATGTTAATACAAAGTAATTCTGTCCCTATTTTTGGCCCTTTGTCCCTCCATTAGTTTAATGGTTGACCAGATTTCTTGCACTAAAAGGTTGGATGGTATGATCCACATTCAGTCTACAGGTTTCACAGCCAGCAACACTGGTGTGAGCCACAAAATCTTGCTTACATGAGCTAAGCATAATTAATATTCATGACAAGATGACCCCCTATGAACAGTATAATGTACACAAAAATGCTCTGTGTACGCACTGCACAAAACCTACACAGAGTTTATTGAACCCCTCTGAACATACCATAATCTAGGGGTGTTGAGGTGGGGGATGAGGTGTAAAAGTGCACAGATTAATATATGTACAGTTGATATGTTTTCTCTAACCTTTGCATAGGGGAATGTCTGGCTTAAAGCCTTTGGCTTAATCTAGTAATAACTTTTTGTGTAACCAAGTAAATAAGAGCATGTCAAATGCAATGGAACATTTTCCGTTAGCAAACTGATCGTCAATGTGAGTTGAGAAGTCTGCAGTTGAGGGCAGCTGTATATTTTGTTTTTATGTTTCCATGGAGACAAGCTGACTACAGGGACAGGGAATAAAAGACAGAGCACCTTTTGAGGATAAAAGTTAACATTTTCTGGAAGCATGCAATCTGTTTTTTCACATCTGGGAGGGGAATAAGATAAGACAAGAACTGACAGCAATTAGTGCAAGTAGGTGTACAGGTTGTATGTCTTAGCACAGATAACCTTAATTTTAGGTTAGGTGATGCCCATGACTACAGATGTCCATTTGGGGCAATTCTTCCAATAAGGAGGGCTAAACTTCATTATTTGAAGATGTACATAGTTTTGTGTGTTTTTTTAAGTTAATAGGTTATGAGGTGTTCTGGGGGATTTTTTAAGGTTTTCATTAAAACAAAACATGCCTTTTAAAATGTGACACAGGTTCAAATGGAGATGGCAAAAAGCAATTATATAAATATCAACCTGCCAAATGTTAGTGAGTACATGTAACACAAAAGCTAGAAATGTACATTTTAAAAAGCTGTCATATATAATAGGTGGGAATAATAACTTCTTACCATAATGGCTACATTATCAATATTATTTTGGAATTTGAATGGCATCACAGGTATAGAAAAGAATGAAAGTGTATTGAATTATGTTAAGAAATGCAGAGTACAAATAGCAATGCTACATATTTAGAAAGATGTAAGCATGTGAATATGATAGAATGTGATAAGGAAAGATTTCAGGATGGATATTCAGCAGAGTATCAGGGACAAAGGAAAAGGGAAGTACTTATACTAATTGCTAGCGGAGTTCCAAGAAGAGAAAAAAAGATAATAATGATAGATTTGTGGTAGTTAGGGGCTACTGGCAAGGGAGGATGAATATGGCATGTATTTATATTCCACCTAAAACTGCTATTATGGAGGTTAAGAAATTATGAGGAGAAATAATCAGCTTTCAACAGGAAATATTACTTATAGGTGGGGACTGTAACTTGATTTGTAACAGTGAGGATTTATATGGGAGACCTAGAAGGGAAAATGTAACAAAAGAGAGTAGATTCCCAAAGAAATTTATTAAAATATTTGGCATGGAGGATGTGAATTCAGTAGTAGGAACTCTGAGAGAATTCACATATTATACCCCAAGATAGAATAACTGGGCTACACTAGAGAAAAGTTATATTTCACAGGAACATCTGCACTTAATTGTAAACGTTGACACACATATTCTACTTCAGATCATGTGCCAGTAACAACTAAGATAAAAATTCAGGGTAATGAAGTACAAACAAGACACCGGTGCTTCCCCACCTACCTGTTAAAAAGAGAAACAGAGTACAAAGGATTAGTCCAGATAAAATCACTTTCGCTAGCATTTCTAGGAGATTCTGTCTCTAATGCCCTCTCTGTGGGAGGAATGAAGATGTCTTGTTGAAGTTTCAAGTAGTTTATTTGGTTACGTAGGTGGATGGAAGAGTGTTCTTGATCTTTAGAATAATAAACTGAAGGAATATACAAATTTCTTCAGAACTTATAGTCAGCAAGTGGGACAAAATGAAAGTGAAGTTTAAAATAAGGTAGAAATGAAAGAAAAAAAGATATGTTTTTAAGAAGTCACAATAATTATTTAGATGGGCTGACAAAGGTTAAAGTATTTCAGAATAAGGGGACTTTCACAGAACAAGAACAAGTCCAACTATAGAATGCTAAAAAAAGAGAGTATCTGGATAATATGCATGAGTATAGAAATATTATTGTTAAGCAAAAACTTTTAGCACAATGACTTAGGTAACAGAAAGTAGCAAAGGTTGTTTCAAACCAAGGGAGGCTGTAACAAGGAAAAACAGCCAGAGATACTGTAGAAGTATTAAAGACTTTTCATGAATTTAATAAAAAAATGTATAAAGCAGAAGAAAGTGGAAATGAAGAAAGAGCACAAATTGAAATATTTATGCAAGACTTAAGTATACTAAGGTTAGAGGTAGATGAGGTTCAACAAATAGTAATTAAAATAGGAGGAGATGAGATAAACATGGTAAGATACAATCAGTCTGTAGGAAAGCCTACAGGAATAGATAGTATTCCTGTGAAACAGTGAAAGCTAGGACAAAAGAAAGTGATACAAATCTGGAAGATATTGTTTAACAGTGTTTTAAAAGGAGGGGAAGCACCAACATTGTGAAAGAAATCTGTGGTGGCTGTAGTACATAAAGACAGTAAAGATCCACCAGACCCAGTTTAATATAGGTCCATTTCAATTTTAAACCATCCCTGGGCTTCAATAATGCCTACACTAACTGTACACTAAGTGTACACTATTCTGAGTGAACAGACAACACAGGCATAACTCACACCTTCTTCCTCCTAACTTTAGTTTTCCTACTGATTTTCTTGCAACTTCAGATATCGGCAGGAATTCATAAAGGTTACCACAAACTGTAGACTACATGTACACTTAATATAATCTTTCTGAGTAACTAGAAAGCACAAAACATGTGGTAGGGATGTTCTTGAATGCATACCGTGTACACTTAGTGTAATCATAATTTAATCTGGCCCCATGATTATAGAGTGTTTATGTCTATAATAACTACAAGAATGGCAAAGGTGTTGCCAAAATTGATAAATATGAATCAATGTGGTCTTCTGGAGGTGAGGCAAACATTTTACAACATTAATAAAACAATGATGATCCAGAGGGAAGCAGAGTATAAGAAATACCTTTGGTGAAGGGAGGTCTTGATGCAGAGAAGGCATTTGGCAGAATAAGCTGGAATTTTGTGATTAGGACAATGGAAGCATTTGGATTACCTGATAGAATAATAACGTTAATTAGGAGTATATATGAGGGATCAGAGGCAACAATTAAAGTGTGGGGGGGGTTCCTCTCTGACAAGTTGTGTCTGATCAGAGGAGCCAGGTAGGGTAGCCATTGACAAAGAAAACAAGGGACTCAAAATTCAAGGATATAACTGGTATGGTAATCAAGAAAAGTTTTTATTTGCGATTATATTATTTTGTACCTTACAAAACTAGAAATGACATCTCAGTGCTGTGGAACATCTTGAGACAGTTTCAAGTCTTTTTGGGTTATAAAATTAATGATGACAAAACAAAGGCTATGCTGTAACTGTAGGATTCATTAATGCCTGCACTAGGGGTACACTAAATGTACACAGTCTATGCTCAAGAACATCCCTAGTACATTTTGTATGCTTTCTAGTAACTTAGAAAAATCACAGTAAGAGCACATGTAGTCTACTCTTTATGGTAACATTCATGAAATCCCCTTGATATTTTAGCTGCAAGAAAATTAGTAGGAAAACTAAAATCAGGAGGAAGAAGGTGTGAGTTATGCTTGTGTTGTCTGTTCACTCAGAACAGTGTAAACAATGTACACATATAGGCATGAATCCCACTGCACATGGCCTAGCAATACCCATATTTATGGGGACATGATAAAATGAAATATTTAAGTATAGGAGTTGAAAAGGATTCTGTTATGGCAGCTAAGGATATGTGGGGAAAAGCCTAAAAAATAATACAAAAACTGAGAAACTAGAAGATCATGTTTATGGATATGGATAGAAAGATATAAACAGTGAAAATGTTTTAGTCCCTTTAGTTTCATATACAGGTCTGGCATATTTTTATCAACCAGAGAACTTCTCAACAAAAGATGAAGTAATTGATCTGGGAGGGGAAGAGGGCAAGGGTCAAGCATAATAGCTTGATCCTTCCAACAGAACAAAGTGGTTTAGGATTACCTGATTTGAATAGATATTTTAGAACTACTTAATTCAAAGCAGAAAATCCAAGAAATAAGGACAGAGTGGGGGGATTGATGCAATTCCTTAAGGATAATATTGTATTATATTCAATGTGGAAGAAGGATATCCAGACAGTTCCACTAGTAGTAGGAGCAATGGGACTTATAAAAATGAATCTACAGTCGTATTTAGATATGTTACCAATACATGTAACACCATACGAATTACAGGAGGAGGCATTACTAGGCACATTACAGGTGCTGTGAAGACCACGTCTGTCTGACATCAAAGATTGAAACAATACTAATTTCATGAACTTTAATCGTACTTTGACTTAGGAATGTGGTCCATTCCCATCACGGTAATAGAAACCCAAAAGACTTGTAGAAATTAAAAAAAAAATATTGTAGACTTAAGTTAGTAAGAAATATTTTAGAAAACTTAAATTAATCCTGAAAAAAGCGCTGATGTCTAGGAACAAAATTCAAGCTATAAACCAATTTGCTCTTCCTGTCCTAACTTGCAATTTTGGAGTGACTGACTGGCCCAAAACATGGTGAATAGATTAGATAGGAAAACAAGAAAGATGCTTCATACTCACCAAATGATTTTTAAAAATCAGTGCATACAAAGATTATATATTCCCCATTCTGAAGGAGGTATGGGCCTCCTTGAAATTGATTACATGTATAGATCTGCAATCATGGGACTACACATATATCTGCTGACTTCACAGGACCCAGACATAGTGAAAGTTTTAAAACATGAGGAAAATAAATCAAAGATGACTTCCATGCTTAGTCTAGCAAAAGCATATCAACATCAAGCAGGAATGGAAATCAAACCAGAAGTAGATAAAAATCAGGCGGCAACTGAATGTGCCAAAAAACAAAAGAAAGATTATATGGTGAAAGATCAGATGAGAAGGCAAGAAATGTGGAAAATGCATAAATATAGTTGCAAGTCTAAAAAAACTTCTGGAAGTACCTCATGTTGATCAAGATCGACTGCAGCAATGGTTAAGCAGAGGCAAATTCAAACCAAAAGATGAAAGGTTAATATTGGCCACCCAAGATAGTGGGCTCTGCACACACACATTGGTTTACAAAGTCCATTGAACATGTGGAAGAAACAGACAAATGTAGGTTTTGTAAAACAGAACTGGAAACAGTCGTACACCTCATTGCTGGTTGTGACATACTAATAACAGCAGGACTGTATGCTGAAAGACATAATAATGTGGCAAGACTGTTGCACTGGGGATTGTGTAAACATTATGGTATTGAAGTAGCTGAAAAACACTGGAAACATGAGCCACACAGCATTATAGAAAATGGTGAAGTCTACATCACATGGGATCACCCATTACCAATAGTTCAAATGATATATGCGAGAAAACTAGACATAGTAGTCCATGAAAAGAAGACAAAAGTAGCATTGATCACTGAAATCACTACAACCAGTGACTACAGTGTCTTGCATACAGAGAGACACAAAGTCATAAAATATCAGGATTTGCAGGCAGAATTGAGAGCAATGTGGAAGAACGATACTCAGACATTTCTAATAGTAGTAGGGGCAATGGGTCTTAAAAGAATCTACAATTGTATTTAGATATGTTACCAATACATGTAAATCCATACAAATTGCAGAAGGAGTCATTACTGGGCACATTACGGATGCTGCGAATAACACTTCTGGCTGACATCAACAATTGAAACAATACTAATTTCATGAACTTTAATCATACTTTGACTTAGGAATGGGGTCCATTCCTGTCATGGTAATAGAAACCCAAAAGACGTGGAGAAATTAAAAAATATATTATATTCATAAAGAAGCAGAAAGTATTCTAAGAACTAAGCCAACAGAAGAGATAAAGGAGATTTTACTGATAGGGATGACTGCAATTAGGGGTACAGATAACAGGCAATAGGAGTGTCAATTGTTTGGAGAAAACTGGTAATAGAACCGTGGTATTGGGAGCAAGTAAATACAGAGGGAAAGGTAATAGAATGAGAAGAGGCAAAAAAGACATCTGGACTGCAGGATAGAGGCTGCCTTCCCTATCTGGGATTGATATCAGGGTATAGGCAAAGAGAAATGGATAGAGGATAAGTCAAAGACCTGCTCTGGTAGAGTTTTTAGTTGAATCTAGAACAGAAGTTGCTGTTAAAAAAGTATAATTATTAGGGTATATAAAACACTGCATGATAACTATAGAAATCAATCAAGGGATGTTAGAAATCAATCAAGGGATGTTAGAAATCAATCAAGGGATGTTAGAAAAGATTGAAAAGACAGACTGGATAAGCAATTCAGGAAACACTGACAGGACATATGTATGTTTCCCAAGTATGCAACAAAGTCTAGAAGATTTAGGATTTTTTCTTGAAAGTGTTTGCATAGGTATTTTTATACCCCAAGCAAACGCCAAAATATTTTCCTCGGGTAGATGGCAAATGTTGGAGGTCTGATGGGGAAGAAAGAGCTAACTGGGAATATATGTTTTGGTAGTAGAGGTAGTTAAATAGGAGGTAAGAAAAATAAGGAACAATGAATTGGAAGAGTTCAAAACTTCTCTACAGAGTACTGTGACATAAATATTAAATTCAATTAATTCAATTAAAAGTACATGAGTAGTAGGTGGGAACGTTTAAAAGAAAGGGATCTTGGGTTCAGTTGTGATTCTGATGAAGTTCCAACATCAAGATGAATGAAACACTTAATTTGGTTTTAGTTTTTTGTTTTTTTCAAAAATAAAAAACTTTTGTGAGAAGTGAACAGATGGCTGGTATTTTTTGTTTGGAGAAATACTGGGTGTGAAAATGGGTGTAACTAAGGAAATGATTTTTATCAGCTGGGATACTGGGAAGTTCTGAATTGCCTACAAATAGTAAGGCCTTATTAAGTTTAATTCTGGTGGCTGCCAAAAAAGCAATTGCTAGAAAATGTAAATCAAAGTCTAAACTAATGGTATTTGAAGTATTGGATATTGTAACTGAGGCAAAATAACTGGAAGTTGGATCTTTAGAAAAGGGTAGGAGAAAATTACATAGAAAATAGAAAATGCTGGAACAATACATGCAGAATAACTTTTGGAGGAAGAGTGAGATTTAAGAGAAAGCAGGACTAGATCAATTTATATAATACTGGATTGATGATAGTTATACAATAAAGACGTGTGGTGTATATTTGTAACAAAGAACATGTTAATATAGTTTGTTTTCTTTTATATAAATGTATGTTTGCCTATGTCTTGAATTATAATTCAGTAAAGGTGTTAAAAAAGTGTTTTCTGCAACACTGCTATTTGCACCCTGCACTTCTTAATATAATTCAATAATCTTTGATGCTTGTCAATATCTGTAAGGCCATTTATATTACATGATAATACAGACAGACTAGCCATTATGACAGACAGCAATTACTCTCACCTATTGTACATGACAGTTCTTTTGAATGCATATTTCCAACCCTTAGCTTACATATATGTGCTAATGTTTGACAGGCTGACATCTTATGTAAGTGCATCTTCTCATCCCCATTTGAACATATGTCACATTTTCAAAATGTTTTTGTTTCAGTGAAAACACTAAAAAATGCATGTTCAGAACCTCCCATTTATTTTAAATTTACAAGCACACAAAAGTATATACATTTTCACAAAATGCAGTTTATCTCTCCACATAGGACCACTTGTTCCATATTGATGGCTGCACCCACAGGAACTACCTGTTCTAAAATTTAAGATACCCATGCTAAAGCACATGTTACAGCCTGCTTTCCATACTTACACTAATTATTATCTGATAATTTCTCATCTCCATTCACCATCAGATATCAAAACAGCACACTTTCAGTTAACATTAACTTTTAGTCCTAAGAAAAAGTGCACTGGTTAACTTTACGTAAACTAAATTGTGCATTGTTATATTAAAATAAGGTTGCTTGAGACATGACAGCATGTATTACTTATTCACTTCCCACAGTTTCAAACTTCATTTATTGTTTTACTGGACTGCTTGCCAATGCAGTTTTAAATGTTAATTACACTATAGACTGTACATTTCACTTAGCAGGCAGTGTTCAGACCTTTCCTGATTAATTGCTTGCACCTGCAGACTTCTCATCTCCAAGTAAATATAGTTGGTAATGAAAAAAAAGCTAGTAAGTTTGAAGAGGCATGAATCTGTAAATTCTGATCAGAACCCAATGAACAGATTTTTCATTATCAATTGCTTGCAGCTATAGTCTTCTTGTATCTCACTGAAATTTTTCACTAATGGAAAAAGTAGCCAATGCCTTTGCAAATACAATATATAACTGCCATTTACATGCCTTTAATCATTTTTCTTTATGTTTTAAGTCTATTATAAAAAAACTGTTTATAGCTTAATCAAAGGACATTAATTTAGATATCTAACTATGTAGGAATAGGGAATGTTACTATGTCAATTATACATATAATGTAATCAAGTACACATTTTGACCCCAGCAGCCTAAGATCACCTTATATTAACCTTAACTTGCTACTTTCATTCCTTGTTACAGTGTAAAACCTGGATACCTTACATTTAAGAAACAGTACTTTTTTGCTTTAATATCTATAACATAGATAGTAGTCAATGATAAGACTTTCCCCTACTTCTCATTTAAAATACACCTGACTACATACTATACGGAACTGCCTTTCAATGTAGCATGCAATTTACAACATGACATTTGTGATGATGTGAGGTATTGCCAGCTATGCCAGGAGAAGGAGGACAGTGGATGTGTAACATATGCCAGCACAGCTAGCTGAAAATCTGTAAAGCATTATATGTCATCTGTATATCAAACTGATTTGTACAGATGCATGTGGGGAAAATGTATTTGTAAAGCTGCTTGTGTTAAAAATGTACCAACAGTGTGCCCTGCTGGACAGAAAAAGAAATATACATGCATTGTTGTAACTGTTTAAATGTATATGTTTTAACTGAGGATACTGGAAGAGAAGAGGTTAATCTCAAACTTTAAAAATAGTAAGAAATTAAATTACTGGGCTTATGCCATTAAGATATTATCTCACAGTTTTCAATGAAGCCAGATGCACATTGTCTGTAAGAAGTATGGTTTATTAGCTCATGTAGGAAGAATAGAAGTGTTTTATGGTTTTATGACATCCAGAAGCTGCATCAGATCTCAGCAAGGGTGTGTGTGTGTGTGTGTGTGTGTGTGTGTGTGTGTGTGTGTGTGTGTGTGTGTGTGTGTGTGTGTGTGTGTGTGTGTGTGTGTGTGTGTGTGTGTGTGTGTGTGTGTGTGTGCATTACTGACACATGGGTGCTAAATCCTGGCAGTTTCTAGCAATTGGGGCTTGCATGAGAACCAGAAGTCAACCAGATGTATGTAATGTCATTCTGGAATCCATCACTAAAATAATGTTTAATACTAGGTGAGACTGAAGTCTCAGAGCACTCTGTTTTTGCAACTTAACTTAGAATGACCCCTCACCTACCTCATCTTGCTTTGCTATAGTAAGTAGCCAGGAAATAGTAATTCTTCAGATCAGTCAGGAAAATATAGTGACATTAAGTACTGTTTTTCTGTATCTGTGTGAATCTATTCATCTGTGTTAGTTTAATATTTCATGTGACTAAAACTCTGGTGTTTAGTGTAAATATATATTTAGTATTTTCATGTTCTTGTCTTATTTTTTATTAAATATATTTAAATGTTTCATTGTGACTGGTCATATACATAATATTTTAACCTTTGAGAGTACTCATATCTATTTTGTGACTCTGTCGCCACTCCTGAAAGCCTTACTGCATTGATCAAACTACCATTCATATTAATATTAATTTCACTCAGTATAATTGGGTATCCTTGTAAGAGCCTTAGAGCAGCTGGCTTGGGTGTGTCTGGTGGCAGTAAGGGGCATAGCTAGTAAACCTGTTCCAGCCTTTCCCAGGAGTGTGTGAGTATGTGTGCAAATTAAATCTCAAAGAGTGTGTGTGTGTGTGTGTGTGTGTGTGTGTGTGTGTGTGTGTGTGTGTGTGTGTGTGTGTGTGTGTGTGTAAGCTGCTTGGGGCAAGGACATGAAGCACTGATTTCACAGAGACAGCAGTGGAGGACTTGGGTTGGATACTCGGCTGAGGACTTAACTCTACAGCTGTGCCAGTGGGAAGCCTTACTGGGGCCAGTGGAGAGACACAGGGAGAAACCCAGAGCCTGGGCTGAGTGTGTTCCCTGTGTGCTCTTAAGGAAAATTGTGCTTGATGTAGAGAGCTGCATCTGGAAATAATGGGTGTGTCCATTTTTGTTCCAAGTGAACATCCCTCTCCAGTGTCAGTGGTGGGATTCAGGCTCCTTGATTACTGGCCCAGAGAGGGGACATCACATATTGGTGGCAGTGGTGGGATATTAATTGAACTTTTGTAGCCTGTAGATATTTGTCACTAAAGGTGTGTCCTCTCAGCAGCCACAAGGTAAACATTCAGAATTTCATTTCACAACAGTTTTATTTATTGTTTTGTTAGTTTACTTTAGTCAGGGAAAGCAAACAAAAATGTCAGCAAAGGATTATGGCAAGCTGACAAAGAACCAGTTGACCAAGTGTGTGAAGCTGAAGGACTGGTGTATGCCTACCTGACTAAAGAGGAAATGATTTCAGCCTTAGTCACAGTTCAGACTAGAAACCAGGAGGATACCAGTCTGGTGATGGGAATTTTCAGGCCTCAGAAACAGGACAGTTCACCTTTTCCTCGGAGGACTTAAAAATCTGTCTGGAGTTAAAGAGACTTGAACTAGAGGCCAAACATTGGGAATTAGAATCAGCAGAAAGACTGCAGAATTTGGAGGCTGAAGAAAATGAAAAATAGCATCAACATGAGAGGGAGATGCTAACTCTTCACCAAGGTCATGGAGGTAAAGGGGAAGCAAATAACTGAACCCCAGAAGCAATCAAGGTCAGTACATGTATTCCACAATTTACAGAGGGGAATAATTTTGATAGTTTTATTCATATATCTGAAAGGGTATGTAAACATTATAATGTTGAGCAACAGCTCTTTTTACAATTCCTGACCCTCTTATGCCATGGTAAAGCTGTAACTCCTGTTTCTATATTGTCTGATATTGTTCAAACTATGACAAAACTAAAGAAATGTTTACTTGAATGTTTTAAGTTAAAATCTGAAGCTTACATAAAAAAAGTTTTGTGAGCATAGACGCAAGGCAGATGAAAGTATCTGTGATTATATTACTAAGTTAAGCACTTATTTTCGTAGGTGGGTGAGTAGGTGTCAGGTCACCACATTTGAAGGGCTGGTAGACATTTTGGTGAGGAAACAAGCCCTTAGCACTTTGCCTGAGGACATCAGAATCTGGTTGGCAGACTGAGAGTGTAATTCTGCAGATGAGCTGGGGAAAAGGGGAATATCTACTTAGCAAACAGGATATCACTGCACAGGAAGGAGATACCCAGTGCTGCACATGGATATAAGGGAACCCATGGTGGGCAGCCTAAACCACTCCAACAGAGTCCACCAATAACAGGGGAAGCCACTAGTTCAGGTACATGGCCAGGATCTAGGGTTACATGTTTAAATGTAACCAGTGGGGCAATGTATCATATAGATGTCCATGGAAGCAAGGTGGGGAACACAAGGTGGGTGAGCCAGCAAGTGGGAATAACACTATGCCAGTGGTAAGTTGTCTGGAAACAATGGATGTACTAAATTATCACCAAGGTTTATATCCAATCTTAGTGGATGGCAAACAGACCACATCTAAGAGAGACACAGTCTAACAAAACCATTGTGAAGCCTGCAGTGGTTAAAGAGGAACAGTACTTGCTTGGGCAGTCCACTCCAGTCAGAGCTTTAGGAGGAATGCCAATCCAAATGCCTTTGGCCAGAGTTCAGAGGATATCCCTGCAGCTGTCTTGATAGGGAATGATATTGATAATGCAGTACCTGTGTGCATGCAGTTACATGCAGTTAGGCTTGTAGACAGGCATGTGGGTCTTGCAGCCTGAGGGACACCCAGACAGACCCCACACCTGAAACCAGAGCTGCTGAGGTGGTTATTTCATGGAGGAAGCTACCCTGTAGCAGTGAGCCTGAAGGTGAGCCACAGTTCCTGGTAGGTACTGATGTTCCTTTGGGCAGAGTGACTGCATGGACAGAGGTGAGTTGTAGTACCTAGGCAGACAGTAAGGCACCGCTGTCAGAGAATGACAGACTTCTTGTGGAAGGGGATCTGGGAAAATTCAGAAAGGAAGAGTTGAGACAGGCTCAGCTCTCAGACTCTACACTAAGAGGCTGGAGGGAGGTAGCTAGTGAAGCACCTGATTCTCAAGGAAAGGGGGACTCTGTATACTGGAACAAAGGGTTAATCTATAGAGAGTGGACCCTCAAAGGAGGGCTAGAGGGTGAGATAATACAGCAGTTGGTAGTGTCTATAGCCTACCATCTGACAATTCTAGTCATAGCCTATGACATTACTTTTGCAGGTCATATGGGCATAAAGCATACCAAGAGAAATATTATGCAGAACTTTATATTGGCCTGGGATTGGAAGTGATGTAACAGGGTACTACAGGAATTGTGAGCAATGCCAAAAAGTAGGCAAGGCAAGAGACAAGGTCAAAACTCCTTTAATGCCTTTACTTGTGACTGAAGAGCCATT
Organism: Protopterus annectens; assembly: GCF_019279795.1. NCBI lineage: Eukaryota > Metazoa > Chordata > Ceratodontiformes > Protopteridae > Protopterus > Protopterus annectens. The sequence continues at coordinate 647,273,582 of NC_056736.1, forward strand.
TCAGAGGGAAGCAATGGATATTATGGGGCTCCTGAGTGCCACAAGTTCCACAGGAAAGAAATATATCCTGGTGGCAGTAGATTATGCTAGTAGATACCCCGAGGTGGTGGATCTGTCTTCCATCGAGGTAGAGTAGGTGGCATACCTCTCAGCTGTACAGATTTTTGCAGAATGCCCAGATTTTTGCCTTATATTTTTGGTCCATTTTTCATAAAATTGTGGCTTTTTGGCAAATTAGTGGCAAATCATTAAAGATTGAAGTTAGAAAATAATGACAAACATTTGAGTTTTAGACTTCATACCCTTTGGAAAATTCTTGCTAATGCAAAACATGTTATTCTATCAACTTTCTAAGTTTGTAAGATCAATATTTAAAAATTGTCCCTATTTGTACCACTTTTTCACGGCTTTGTCCAGATTTCGTACTTTAAGAGGTAGAGAGGTATGTGACAAATGCTTTGTTAGAGATTTTCAGCAGGGTAGGATTCCTGAGAGAAATTATGACTGACAGAGGTGCCAATTTCATGTCAGATCTGCTGGCTTGTCTGTGGGAGTGCTGTGGGGTGAAGCACCAAAAGACCACCCCTACCATCCTTAGACTAATTGTCTTGTGGAGAGGTTAAACTCTACATTAAAGACCATGCTACAGGCATTTGCAGACCAGTTTAAGAGACAGTGGGACAAATAAATCCCCATCTACTGCTTGCGTACAGAGAGGTACCCAGAAATCCACAGGGTTTTCACCCTTTGAGTTCCTGTATGGGCATAGGATAAGGGGGCCTTTAGATATGATTAGTGATGAGTGGGAGGATGAGTGTGACTCCAACGAGGAGTCTGTCATGGCATATGTCCTATACCTCAGGACAAGGCTTAGGGAATTTGGCCAAGGAGAGCCTAGCAGAAGCCCAACAGCAGAAAAAAGGTCTGGTATGACAAGAATGCTTGAGCCTGAGAGTATGCTGTGGGACAGCAGGTTATAGTTCTCATTCTTGTCAGACACAGTAAGCTACAGGCAGCTTGGGAGGGACCCTTCATAGTAGTAAGGAAGGTCAGTGATATTAACTACATGGTAGAACTGCTAGGTAGGAGGCAGGGGCACAAATTGTACCATGTTAAGATGATGAAGCTTTATCATGATAAGGAGGCCCTGGTACTGACTATTTGCAGTGGATGGCAGGAGGAGTACAAGGGAGATCTGGTGACTGATCGTTTCAGTGAGAGGACCCCCTGTGTTAGCCAGTCAAGATTACAGCAAAGAATTTGTTGTGCAGGTGCATGCTTCAAACCATGGGGTGGGGGCTGTACTCAGCCAGGTTTCCTCAGAGGAAGAAGAGCACCCAGTGATATATCTCAGCCATATACTCCAATGTAGGCAGTAATGTTATGCAGATGTAGAAAAAGAATGTTTAGGCATTGTATGGGCATTGCAGAAAATACAACCCTATCTGTATGGAAGGAAATTTACTGTAGTTATAGACCATGATCCCTTAACATGGCTAAATCTAGCCAGCCAGCAAAATGCCAAGTTACTAAGGTGGAGCCTAGATTCCAGTCATATGATATGATAGTGCAGCATCATAATGGGGTTACCAATGCCAATGCAGATGGTATGGGTTAATGTATTCCCAGATAGGATCATTCCTCTCAAGCAACATTTCTTAAGGGTCACTTGAAAAATTAGCTTGAGAATTCAAAGGGGGGAAAGATGTGATTATGTGAGGTATTGCCAGCCATGCCAGGAGAAGTAGGGTAGTGGATGTGTAACATATGCCAGCACAGCTAGCTGGAATTTTGTAAAACATTATATGTCATCTGTATATCAAACTGATTTGTACAGATGCTTGTGTGGAAAAATTTATTTGTAAAGCTTCTTGTGTTAAAAATGTACCAACAGTGTGCCCTGCTAGTCAGAAAAAGAAATATACATGCATTATTGTAACTGATTAAATGTAAATGTTTTAACAGATGATACTGGAAGAGAAAAGGTTAATCTCAAACTTTAAAAATAATAAGAAATTAAATTACTGGGCCAAGGCCATAAATATGTTATTTCACAGTTTTGAATGAAGCCAGAGACACAATGTCTGTAAGAGGTATGGTTTATTAGCTTCTGCAGGAAGAGTGGAAGTGTTTTATGGTTTTATGCAGCAGATCTTAGTAAGGCTTTGTGTGTGTGTGTGTGTGTGTGTGTGTGTGTGTGTGTGTGTGTGTGTGTGTGTGTGTGTGTGTGTGTGTGTGTGTGTGTGTAATATTGCACATAGGTGCTAAATCCTACTAGTTTCTAGCAATGGAGGTTGCATGGGAACCAGACGTCAGATGGTCAGATGTACGTGATGTCATTCTGGAATCCATTGCTAAAATAATGTTTAATACTAGGTGCGACTGAAGTCTCAGAGCACTTTGTTTTTACAGTCTGACATAGAAGGATCCCTCACTTACTTCATTTTTCTTTGCTCTAGTAAGTAACCAGGGAATAGTAATTCTTTGGATAGTTAGGAAAATATAGCGAGATTAATTAAATACTGTTTTTCTGTATCTGTGTGACTCTATTCATCTGTGTTATTTTATTATTTCCTGTTATTGAAACTCTGGTGTTTACTGTAAATAGATATTTACAGTAGTAAGACATGTACAATGTATGTACTATACCTATGTACTATTTATGTATTCTACCTATGTTCCAACTTTCAGCTGTACTCCATAAATCTGTTAATTACTTTTATTTTTAAATTAATGTTTTCTTGTTTCTTTTTTCCACTATAACTGTTGATGTGCTGCATACCACTGTAAAAATGTAATTTGTGTGTATACTGATCATGTCTAAATATCTAAATGTATCTGTAATTATTTTTCCATGTGGAGCGTTTCTCCCCAGGCCTCTGCTGAAAAAGGGCCTTTTCAGCTCAGTCAGATGCCCCCGGTTAAGAAATGTAAAATAAATATTTAGTATTTTTATGCTCTTTTCTTATTTATTATTAAATATATTTAAACGTTTCATTGTGGCTGGTCTTTTACAGAATATTTGAACTTTTGAGAATACTCCTATCTGTTTGGTGACTCTGTGGCCACTCCTAAAAACCTTACTGCATTGGTCAAACTACCATTCATAATAATATTAATTTCACTCAGTATAATTATGTACCCTTGTAAGAGCCTTAGAGCAGTTGGCTTGAGTGTGTCTTGTCCCAGTAACTACCTTATAGTCAGGTGTGTGTGTGTGTGTGTGTGTGTGTGTGTGTGTGTGTGTGTGTGTGTGTCTGCGTTCAAATGAAATCTCAAAAAATGTGGGTCAGCTGCTTGGGGCAGGGACATGAAGCACTGATTTCACAGAGAGAGTGGTGGAAGACTTGGCTTGGACAATTGGATGAGGACTTAACTCTACAGCTCTGCCAGTGGGGAGCTTTACTGGGGACTGGGGGAGAGGCAGAGAGAGAAACCCAAACCCCGGGCTAAGTGTGTTCCCTGTGTGCTCTTAAGGGAAATTGTCCTTGATGCAGAGACCTGCATCTGGAAATACTGGGTGCATCCATTTTTCTTCTACGTGTAGCAAGGATATTTAAAAAAAACACGTATTCCAATGCGTTCCTCCATTTTACCAGTAGCCATCCCTTTCACCAAAAGAGGTCAGTCATTAAGGGCCAGTTAGTGAGGGCCTCTAGAATGACCAGTTTGGACGAAGACTTTGCTGATGAATGTGCTGTTTTAAAAAGCATGTTTTTGCATCGTGGATACCCAGAGCCCTTCTTGCATGCCCTTATCCAAGAGGTTACAAGTAAGGGAGTGGATAGAGTATACATTCCTTTACTTAGTGCTAAACCCCTACTGACACCATCTAGTATGCACAATGTAGTGGAAGAATATTCAGACACCACTAGTAGAGCATTGGTTAGTGAGGACAAGAATGTCACATTGTCCTTCATCACTACATTCATTTCACATAGTTACTCATGTTTGGACATATTACAGAAAAATTGGGACCTGTTTAAGATGTACCCTAACATTTACGTTAAAGTAGGTGAGACCCCTAGAGTGACATTTAGAAGACGGAAGAACCTTAAAACTCTCTTAGAACAGCAATACACCCCAGTAGTATGGCATACTGGGATGAATAAATGTCAAAATTGCAACTATTGTAAACTTGTAGAAGTCACTAATTAATTTAAGGTTAACGGTACAACTTATAAATTGAAAGGCAGATTCAACTGTAATTCGTCTTTTGTAGTTTACTTGTCTAGGTGTACATTCTGTCCTGCTTTCTATATAGGAAAGACAGAGCAGAGGCTCCGTGACGGAATTTATGAACACCAATATGCTATGAATAAATGTAAACTGGAGAATGCGCTAGCTAAAAACACTATTTCTAATAAAGAACATGCTTTTAAATTTATTATCATTGATCAAGCCAAGTATGACAGTAGGGGTGGCCCTAGACCACTCAAACTTGAAGAACTTGAATTAGTCTGGCAAGTGAGACTGAATGCCTACAATTTTCCTGGGTTGAATGACTCATGCTCAATTAGTAGCCTTCTCAAATTAAAGAGCTTGCAAAGATGGGTCACATTTTGTTAAAAACATATATTATTTCTGTCAGTGGTTGGGTTATACAAAATAACTTTTAATGTTTTTACCTTTGTGTATTGTGGTCACTGTCGTAGACATGTTTACATACTTTAATGTGTTTATATACTTTAATGTTGTTTTTTTACTGGTTATCAGCAGTTGTCACTTTAATTTTAAACTGTGTTTGCTTAAGTAGAACAAAGTGATGCAATTGGTGAATGCTGATCACCTGTCTTACTTATAAGGAAGGTTTTTTTATTGCTGTAACTGTTTCTGAAGAAGTTTGCTATCAGGCTGACGAAAAGCGTTTTAAACAGTGGAATAAATAGTGTTATTTGACTCTTCTCGGACTGTGTTGCTGGTTTTTCGAAGCTGTTTTTGGATTTATTTAGTTTCTTGCCTTGTTTGTGTTCTTTCTTAATTTCCACCTAAAATCAGGACACGGATAAGAAGACCAAAGAACTTTTTGCTCTTTTACGTAAGCACCTTCAGTGGACGAAAAGAGTGGCACTGTGGCACTGTTTTTAAATCCCCTTTGGCAAAGGCAGCACACTCCAGAATTAATCCAAGTGCAAATGTGCATACACATCCAAGCGACAACTAAGCCTGTTGGCATAAAACTTGTTGCTTTGTAAAACTCTGGACATTTGCAGTGACTCTATGATATTAACTGAGTTCATTTTGCCCTGCACATTGGAATAAAGCATTGTTAATCAGATTAAAAAGTGGTGTTCAGGGGAGCTCTAAAAATTAGTTTTAAATAAGTTACATGTTAGAGGGAAAGATTATATTGTTTGGGGATATACAAAAGTCAGAAAGAGGGGATAAAAGCATTTCAGACTGAGTCATATGACAAAGTAATAGATCTAGTTAAATATGAGGTAAAAGAAATAAGGGGCAATGAGTTTGTAGGGTGATTTGAGGGAAAATTTGTCTCATGGTCACTGAAAATGGTCCTTCTATCGCTCTGTCTTTGGTGGTATGTTAGATGACATGACTCTACAGGAAATTATCAGAATGATCTGAAAGAAACAATGAGCTGAAAAAAGAACACCAACCCCAGTTAATCTTGAATATTAATGGGTATTCCTTCATATGGGTAGCCTGTCTGTTAGAAATTTGTGTACGTCAGTATTTCCTAGAGATGTGACATCCTGTCTTTACCCCCTTTTTGCAAGACAGCTACTGTGAAATAAGTGCATAGGGACTGATGTTGCAAATATTTAGCAATGCTTTATCAAGGAGGAAATAGATGAATCAAAAAGACCCCAACAGATAGATTTCTCACATTTTCGAACTGGTTAATCCAACCATCCCCTGTGATGTGTTGGAATATTGCATGTGTGATATTTTATGCATTAATCAATGTGCTGAGTGACTGCAGGTAAGCAGATTGATGAAGTCCCTCTGCTTTTCTAGCAGTGGATGTCTGGATGTTACAGTACAGAAGTTAGGGAGCAACCCAAGACATAAGAAGTAAATGGAGCTTGTAAATGCAATAAGGAGAAGATGATAGGATTTGTATAGTTTGGCAGGATAAGAACTGGTAACTAATTTTATATGTGTATTGAGAGAATACTCAGGAGATTCTTTGCTCAGACAAGAGATTTAGTAACAAAGTAGTTATTAGCCTACTTTAGATTGTATTAATAATGCTCCAGTTCTGGTGACTCTCCATTCAAGCAATTAGTTTGCCAACAGAGCAGATAGGAAATAATAGGTTGCATGGAAGATGTATTGGTTACTCATATTTCTTTATTTTTATTTGTTAACTGGGTATGTCCACTGGTCCACAGACCCTTTTCAGGCATGACCTGGGCCATATAGGTAAGAATACAACATGCTTTACAACACAGTATCATGCTACATAATATTTAACAAAAATAAATAAAACTATAAACAATAACAGACTATCATTGTGTGTAGTATTGTTGTAAGAGTAAGAGCAAAGCGCAAAAGTTAACAACACATCAATTGCCGGCATGATGGATTGAATATACTGGTAGAGCACAATGATCTATAGATGCTCAACTCTTTATTATCTATGCAATGAAGAACGTGATAGCAGATAATGGATTAGAATAACATATAACATTTGCTAAGGGAATGGTTTGGGACCCTTTAGACAGAAGAAATATATATATATATTAGGAGGATGGCCTAATGGTTAAGGTGTTTGCCTTACAAACACAAGGTGCAGGGTTTGAGTCTCCCAAGGGATAATTGGCTAGGCTTAAAATGGCTCGCAAGGGCAGTTAGCCTAGTACTGATCTATGAACCTATATATTAGTGCTAAAGTAAAGTCACTGCTGGGCATGCAAGACTGTCTTAATAAGAGGGAAAACAAAATGAAGAGAAGGAAACAAAGCTTGGATGCCACACAAACCAATATTATTTATTATGTGTAGCAGCAGACACAGAAGTGCTGTAGAAGCTAGCAGAGCTCTGATGTGCTTAGCAAGCACTAGAACTGATAACATTATTTAGTAATTAGTGACTCTGATGGTAATCCTCGTTATTATCTGCCAGACATAGTTTAAAGCTGAAATCGGGATGTATTAGTTAAAAATGTCACACTAGAGCACTTGTTGCAGGTTAAAGAATATGAAGGTACTCAATCTCATCTCTGTAAATTTGATTTTTTTTTGTACTTGGCAATACAATTATACCTATATTATGTTTTTTAAACATCTTTATTAAATTATCACTTAAGACACAGACAAATATACATTAACAGAAAAGAAAGTAAACCACATTAATATCACATATATTTTCTTTGCTACTATCATCAATCTGACATTACAAAAAAATCGATGAATTCCTGCTTTCCCTTAAATGCAACTCCTCCTCCTCCTTACCATTATTCTGCATGTATTGATTCCACATTTTCCATTTATGTTTATGTGATTTGCTCCTTCATTTTCTATTGATCCCTCTTGCAGTTCTTTTATCTCTTTTATAATATTCAATACCTCAAATACAGTTGGTGTAGACTTTGATTTCCATTTTTTAGTAATTGCTTTTTTGGCAACCAACAGGATTAAACTTAATAAGGCCTTACTATATACAGGCAATTCAGATCCTATATCCTAGCTCAAAAGAACTGGTTCCTTACTTACAGACACTTGCTCACCCAATATTTCTGATAGAGTACTCCACAGGAATTTTTAAAATATGCCAACTCGTTAAACAGTCAAAACAGCTTTGTTCTTAGAGTACTATCTTTTACTTTATGTATAGGTATTATTATTCTCCTTAAGGAACTTCCCTCTTACTTCATCATGATCCTCCCTTTCCACTTTAAATTATGACCTTCTGCTTGTGTTTTATATATATATATATATATATATATATATATATATATATATATGAGCCTTAACTATGTAGCTCTAAAAAATCCCTTCAAATCAGGTAAATCTAAACCACCTTGTTCTATTGGATAGTTCAACTTATCCCACTTAACTCTTTCCCTCTTTTCCTCCCAGACAAATTTCTTCAATTCTGTATTAATTATTGTCTACAACTTCTCCTCGGGTAGATAAAAGTATGTCAGACCTGTACGTAAGACTAAAGAAACTAAAAATATTTTACTGCTTGTATCTATCGATATTTATAAATAAGAGTTTCCAGTTTCTCAGTGTTTGTATTTTTTGTTTAGTCTCTTCCCACATATCTTTAACTGCCATAACAGAAGCCTTTTTAATCCATATTCCTAAATACTTCATCTTATCATGTCCCCACAAATCTGGGTATTGATGAAGCAATTCATGAATGGGAACATAATTTATGCCTAAACCTTTTGTTTTATCTTCATTAATTTTATATGCCAATGACTCTAAATATAAAGCAAATAACAAACAGGAAAAAAGACACCCGTGTCTGTTTCCTCTCTTCAAACACAGCTTAGCTGAGAGGAAACCTCCCACTTTAATTCTTGCCTCCAGTCCTTCATATATCCTTCTAATTAACTTTATTATTTTATCAGGGAATGCAAATGCTTCCAATGCCCTACTCATAAAATCCCAGCTTACTCTGTCAAATGTTTTGCTGCATCAAGACCCACCAATAATGGAGATGTTTTGTTACATTCTAATTTCCTCTGTATCATCATTGCTCTATTAATATTGTCAAATGTTTGCTTCCCCTCCACAAACCCACACTGATCTATATTTATTACGTTTGGTAACACCTTTGCCATTATTTTAGCTAGTATAGACATAAACACTTTATAATCATGGTTTAAAATTGAAATGGGGCTATATGAAGCTGAGAAGGAAGGTTCTTTGCCATCTTTAGGTAATACAACCACCGTAACTTTCTTCCAATATGTTAGTACTTTTAAATCTTCAAGATCTTTATCATTTTTATCATAATATTAATAGAACAATGTTTTTGTAAATATCATTGTCTTTATGTATTTTTTTGTGAAACCTGTGGAGCTTTTCTCCCCGGGCCTCCACTGAAAATGGACATACATCCAGCTGGACTAGCCCGGTCAACAAATGTAAAATAAAAATAAAAAATAAATAAATAAATAAATAAATAACATTTTCATCCCTCCTAATACCCAAACTTCCACAGGAACACCATCTGTTTCTGGAAATTTTCCGGATGATTGATTATACATCACTGTTTTTATCTCATCACATTTTATCTTACCTGTAGTTGTTGAGCCTTGTCTACCTCTAACCTTGGCATAACTAGGTCTTCCACAAATATTTTCATTTGTACTCTTTCGTGATTTCTACTTTTTTTGCTTTATATAAATTTTCATAAAATTTCTGGTATATCTCTAAAACCTCTACATGATCTCTGGTTATTTTTCTTGTTATAATTTTCCTAGGTTAGGCGACAACCCTTTCGACATTTTATTGCCTAAATCATTGTACTAAAAAGTTTTTGTGCTCTGCAGTTATCAAAAAATAGTTGCTTAACTACAATCTTTCTAAACTCATGCATATTATCCAGATACTCCCTTATTTTCTCTTTAGCACTCTGCATTTGCTCCTCCTCTTCTTCTGTGAGATTCCCCCTTATTCTGCAGTATTTCAACTTTGTCAGCCCCTGTAAGACATTTCTATTACTTCTTAACCATATCTCTTTCTTATTAAATTTGACCCTATTTTAAACTCTATTTTCATTTTATCACAGTCACTAACTATAACTTCTGAAGATATTTCTATCGTCCCTAATGACTTTTCAAATAATTTCGACTACCCAGTCCTTAAATTCCTCTTATTTTAACAGGTAAGTGGGAAGTGTCAGTTTCTTATTTTTACTTTATTACCCTGCATATTTATCCTAGTTTTTTTGGTGAGTAATCAGAAATAGTTATTGGATGTTTGTTGAACATTTCAATTGATTCTACATGTTCCTGTGAATTATAATTATAATTTCTACCTAGTCTAGCCCAGTTATTGTACCTTGGGGAGTAATATGTAAATTCTGTATGAGGTCCCACTACTGAATTCACATAGCAAATATGTTCATAAATTTCTTAAGAAATCTACCCTCGTTTGTTATATTGTCCCTTCTGTATCCTTACTATTGCAAATCAAATTCCAGTCTCCACCTATAAATAATATTCCCTACTGAAAGCTTGTTATGTCTTCTAAAATTTTATTGAGCTCCATAACAGACATTTTTGGTGACATATACTGTAAATGCATGCCATTGTAATCATCCTCCCTTGTCAATAGCCCATTGCTACCACAAATCTACCATTTATGGCTTTTTTCCTCATCTATCACTATTGGAGCCCCTCCAGTAATTAGTATAATTACTCTCCTTTTCCTCTGTCCATGATATTCTGATGAATATCCATTCTGAAATCCTCTCTTTGTCAAATCCACATTTCTTTCCATGTGTGTCTCCTGCAGCATTGCTATTTGCACTGCAGTTCTTAATATAATGCAATATTCTTTCCTTTTATCTATAACTATTCCAGGATAATATGGACAATATAGCCATTATGATAAAAAGCTAGTGTTCCCGTCTGTTACACAAGACAGTTTTGAAAACGTCTTTCCAGCTTTTGTGTTACATGTAAATACTAATGTTTGGAAGCATGATTTTTTTGTACAGTTGTTTCTTCTCATCTCTGTTTAAACCTATGTCACACTTTTCAAGACGTTTTGTTTTAAAGAAACCCCTCAAACAAACAAAAATACATACACAACACTCCCATCTTTTATTAACTTATAACAAACACACAAAACTATGTACAAACATGAAGTTTAATCCTCCAGAAGAGAACAATTGCCACAAATTGATGTCTGTACCTACAGGCATTTTATAAACTAAAATTAAGGTTACCCATGCTAAAGCACATGCTACAGCCTATGCCCCCACTTACACTGATTGCTGTCATTTTTTTTTCTTATCTCTCTTCTCATCCAACATATGAAAAACAGTTTGTATGCTTTCAGAAAACATTAACTTTTAGCTCTAAGAAAAAGTGCATAGGTTGTCTTTCTTTAAGTAAAACTAAATTGTACAATTTTCTATTAAATGCATTGAAGTATTACCTCTTATTCACTTCCCATAATTTCAAGCTTAGTTTTTTCACTAGAGTGCTTGCCATTGTACCTTTAAAGTTTTCATTTCTGTGAGCAAATAATATTCAGAATATTCAAGATTAACTGCTTGCCCCTGCAGGCAGCTTGTCCCTGTGGAAATGTACTCAGCAATGAATCTGTAAATTTCACTTGTAAAAGTATTCACAGATGACTTCAGCTGGAGAATCTCGACTCAACTAAACATTTGCCAGTGAAAAACAACCAAGCTATAAGAAGTTTAGCATTTTCATGGCTTGCATCATTTTGTCTTATTTTTAAAGACTGCATTCTTACAAAACACCTGTTTACAGCTTAAACCAAAGTTAATAATCTAGACATTCACCTTTGTAAAATAAAAAAGAAAATGTCCTAATTCTACATATAATATAATCAGTGCACTTCTACATGTCGCTCCCACCTCAGCAGTCCAAGATCATAGCATATAAACATTAATTTTGCTTTTGTCCAACCTGTTTCTCTTGTTATACTGTAAAATCTATATTTCTTACAACAAAAAAGTACCTGTTTACTTTATTATCTTTAACACATACAACAGTCACTCAAAAGACTCCACCCACATTTAAAATACTCCTGAATGCACACTACACAAAACTGTTTTACTGTGTTTAATATCAAGTTTATATTATGAAATGCTTTATACAAATACTAATAAGAACAAAAACTTGTTTTATGCACAGTTAGTTTCCCCCTTTTAGTGTCCTTTAAATATGAATGATGTAAAATGGGTCTATGCTTTACAGTCCACCCTCAAGTTTAACAAAGTCAACAAAAGTCTAGTGTTTTTGGCCACTTTTTCTTGCAAAACCATATTTCACAAATATGATAAGATGGTTTACAGTCTTTCATTTATTCACTAATTTCAGAGTTGTTGGTGGTCTTCCTGTTCATTTCCATCTACCAACAAAAGACTCTGGTTCAAGTCAAAGGTATTGCTGATTCTACTAGTCAACTCCTGTGCTTTTTTCTGTCTCTCAAACATTTTCCTTTGGAACATGAGCAATGTTTCACTAGTAACGTCTCTCTATGAATCTTACCATCAGAAGAATAAGTAGAGTCCCCTTCTGCTTGTTGACTCACTTTTTGATGGATAAAATTATTTCCTCATTGGCCTGTTCTGTTTTAAAAATGTTTTTGATCCTCCAAAAATACTTTAAAGACTGCTGGATACAGCAGCTTGAATCTCATACCTGCCTCTCAAAATTCTTTGGTTGTTAGGATAAATGTGGTTCTTTTCTGCCTGGTGTACAGTGAATAATTATTTTCTACAAACACTCTGCTATCTCTAATTTTAACAACTTGTCATTCTGCCACAGTTTTGTCAGGATCATCTCTTTCTGCTGGTATGATTGCTTCTCTACTAATGCAGATCTTGTCTGCTTCCTCATAGCCAGATCTGGAGCATACACTCGATGAGCCCTTTCAGTTAAATTCTGCCATGGAACAACAGTTCAGTTGCTTATTTGTGCTTTCATAAAATTAATACAGTCTGTTCCTTACAATTTTTCCTTGTACAGCTGAAAATCTCAGGATTTCTGTGCATGCTCAGTCTTCTAACTCTACTGTTTTTAAACAGGTTTTCTTGAGAAACTTCATATTCTGCTAGCTTTTTCTTCATGTCAACCTCTGATTTTGCAGTTTCATCTGAATTTCTACTTAAAGCTTCTTCTATTTTTTCAGCCTTTTGTTGTGTGAATTGATGTATTCTTTTGGTGTTTATTTTATTGTAATAACGTCTGAGTAAATTTGATTTATTTTTTTCCTCTAAATTACTGGAAGCCATCTCTTGAACCAAAGCTGAAGTTTGAAATGCTTTTTGCTGAACAGGTAAAAAAATCTTTCCCAGAGGGTGTTTTCTCATCACCTTTTCTGGCTGATTTTCTTTCCTGGTTTTCCAAATTTCCTCTTTCATGGCACCCAGGCAGTGTATTTACTAGCCAGAAACTGAATTTTATCAAAAATATTTTCAGTGGCACTTCTTTTTCTCAGTTTCTGCTTTCACACTGGAGAGCTGAAGTTATGTTGTTCATCACTGTGCAGCAGCCACCTTCAGTCTCTATACCCATGTTATGTTATGAGTCTTTTTTCCAGATTCCTAGTTTGAGAAATATGTCTGTTTAAGGGTTATTGCTTAAAAATTGTAGTAGATATCAGTGGAGTAGGATGATCCTTCCTTCTATGACTCAATAATTTAGCAGTGGGAAGGGGAAGGTGTTCAGTCAGAGCTGTAATGGACTTTACTAATGAACCAGCAACTATACAGTGGTTTAAATAAAGGAAGGTTATGTACTTATCAAAATGGCATGTCTGAATGATTACAGCCACAATTTTCCTTCTTTAACATCTTTATTAAAGACATAGCAACATTTCTCTACTGTTATGCAGTACATTTTCTTTTAACAATTTTCACTCACTCTACCGATGCATAAATTGTTCAATTCCTGCATGCCCTTAAACCTAACTTCTCCTCCAGAACATTATTTTGCATGAATTTCTCCCATAAATTCCATTTACTTCTATGTAAACTGCTCCTTCCCTTTATTAAAGATTCCAATTTCAGTTATTTTATCTCCTTGACACAGTCCATAATTTTCAAACTAATAGGACTAAGGCCATCATGATGTAGGCAGTTCAGCACCTGAAATTCCCTCAGGCTCTTATTTCTCTCCTTTACCAATACCAATAATGCTTTGCACTCTGACAACCTCCCCAGGGTAATTTTATATATATATATATATATATATATATATATATATATATATATATATATATATATATTTAAAAGTTGTGAAAAATCTTATGTTCTTTTCTTCTTCTCTTCCATGTTGCAATATTCTGTACATATGGGTCTTCTTTTCTTGCTACCCAAACATCCAGCCAATACACAAAAGATTTCAGTCACTGTATGGTGCGTGGGATTTCTGATGTGGCCAGCAGAGTGCGGCCCATAAAAGTGACATCTGCATGCACCAGACCTCAGAACTTCTCAGCTGCCAGTTGAACGTCAGGTGTTCCTGCCATCCTCACTGTTGGATTCTCAAAAACTCAGGTAAGTACCCCACTGGGAAACCTTCTTTTCACTCATTGTTTTCTAGTGCTTGTTCATGTCATCCAGAAAGGGCAAGTGTAAGTGCGGCCGTCAGATACCACACAAAGACACCCACAATCTTTGCTTGTTTTGAGATAGAAATGGTGGCTGGGTCTGCAGCTGGGCATTTTACTAGAAATTTAGCTGTCCCAAATATCTTGCAGTTTTATCCCTCCTGAAGCTGTTCCCCAAACAAAGTCTGAGACATCTATGGTAACTGATTGCTTTGGAGCAGGGGTGGAGAAGGGGAGACCTGGATTTACTGATATTTGCTGTCTACACCAAGAGATGTCTCTTCTGATAAATCCCAGAACTGGGATTTGAAAAGATAATGGGTGTTGTTGCTGGCACCAAATAGACTTCAGGTACCACTGTATTGTTCTCGTGTGGAATCTTGCCAGGTTTTCAAGAGAATTGTAGATGTTATGAGACCTGAAATCCTGAGGTATTCCCTTGTAGTGACTAAAGTCTGAGTGGAAAACCCCAGAAATTCATCTAGATATAGGTCTTTTTTTTCCCGTGGAAGAAAAACTCTCTGAACTGAGGTGTCTTGCAGACACCTCAGGAACACAATCCTGTATAAATGAGTAAAACTAAGACTTTTGATGTTTTCTTGGAATCCCAGTTTGTGTAAGAGGTCTCTCACTCAAAGCATTTTCTTTATTTGGTACCAAGAATATCTTTGAAAGAAAACATTTCCCAAACTGGGAATTAGGAATGGGCTCCATTACTCCCTCTGACACCATATGTTGAACTATAGAGTGGAAACAAAGGAATCTGGTTGGTGGATGAGGAATTCCTCTCACTGCCATCTGTAACCTTGGTGAATGATCTTCTAAACCCACTTGTCTGAACCTGTTGGCAAACAGAAGAGGAGATTCAGTCTCTATGGAAGGGAAAAGGGACTGCCAGGGTGGGGGGTTGGGGGTGAGACATGTTTCTTTAAATAGTCATTCTGATTTGTTGGACTGTCCTTTATTTTGGGGAGGGTGGCTTGCTTTTTGAGTTAGTTCTGTACTTCTTCCTGGTGGGTGCAGGTGCCTCTATACAGCTATTAACATACTTGTATACAGGTGCCTCTATACAGCTATTAACATACTTGTACAGGGTTTCTGTGAACAGTTCTGCATAGGCAGCAGTGTTCACAGGGTTTATGGGGGGGGAGGGCTTAAGATTTTTGCCAGGTTATCACTTAATAGCAGGAGGTTAGCCTTAGAGTAGTCCCTGAATATTCCAGGTTTAGCTCGGGGTCCAGGTTTTATTTTTACTTCAAAGGAGACCACTTTGTGGACTGATATTTCCAGGGAAGACATTACAGTAGGGGTTGTGCAGCACTCTCCAATGTTAGGGAGGACCACATCCAGTATGGCTGCACCCCTGGTTGGTGTATTGACTATCTGGTTCTGGGAGTTTGTATTTACATAATCCAGGAATCTATGTACCTGTACACTTGGTGTCATATAGGATTCCCAGTTAATAGTGGGGTAATTAAAGTCACCCATGAATATGGTATTGAATTGCATGGTTAGTGTTTCTAATAAGTTTAAATACATGGTATGGGTTTCCTGGGTCATAGAGGGGGTCCTATAGCTGACAAGGAATAGGAACTGGATTTTGCCTATGGTGATTTGAACATGGAGCAGCTCAAGTGCATTGTCCTGTTTGACCAGCCTTGAGGTATATTTATTTTTGATGTAAACAGAGACACCTCCACCTTTAGTCCCTGTCTGTGTAGTAGCTGGGCAAAAGATGTGAAAGGCATTATTAACCTTGCACTGTTGTTGTGCTCTCCATGGCTTTAAACCACATCTCAGTGACCGCACTGACATCAGAATTCTCGAAGGTAAAGAGAGCTTCTAGGGAGTGCAGTTTTTTTTGTTTAGACTCCTAGCACTGAGCAGTAATACCTTTAGATTTTCTTGGTTTTCATGTGCTGTGTCAGAAGTACTTTGTTTGGCACACTGCCTAAAAAGGCACTATGGGGAAGACAATGTTTTAGCTAATATTCAAAAGCCTAGAGGGGAGAGGTGCAGACCATCTTTTGCAAAACAACGTGGCCTGTTGACTATCTCTTTCCAAGCTGACAAATGTTGCACCCCCTTAGAATGACAACAGAAAGTAAACCAGTTATTATAATGTCAATCATCTTTTGTTCTTATTGTGGCATCATCCTTGGAGAAGGTAAGATGCTGCTCACTGCTTGTGGCATCATCCTTGGAGATGGTAAGATGCTGCTTAATGCTTGTGGCATCATCCTTGGAGAAGGTAAGATGCTGCTCAATGCTTGTGGCATCATCCTTGGAAATGGTAAGATGCTGCTCAATGCTCGTGGCATCATCCTTGGAGAAGGTAAGATGCTGCTCAATGCTTGTGGCATCATCCTTGGAGAAGGTAAGAAGCTGCTCAATACTTGTGGCATCATCCTTGGAGAAGGTAAGATGCTGCTCAATGCCTGTGGCATCATCCCTGGAGAAGGTAAGATGCTGCTCAATGCTTGTGGCATCATCCTTGGAGATGGTAAGATGCTGCTCAATGCTTGTGGCATCATCCCTGGAGAAGGTAAGATGCTGCTCAATGCTTGTGGCATCATCCTTGGAGAAGGTAAGATGCTGCTCAATGCTTGTGGCATCATCCTTGGAGAAGGTAAGATGCTGCTCAATGCTTGTGGCATCATCCTTGGAGAAGGTAAGATGCTGCTCAATGCTTGTGGCATCATCCTTGGAGAAGGTAAGATGCTGCTCAATGCTTGTGGCATCATCCTTGGAGATGGTAAGATGCTGCTCAATGCTTGTGGCATCATCCTTGGAGAAGGTAAGATGCTGCTCAATGCTTGTGGCATCATCCTTGGAGATGGTAAGATGCTGCTCAATGCTTGTGGCATCATCCTTGGAGATGGTAAGATGCTGCTCAATGCTTGTGGCATCATCCTTGGAGAAGGTAAGATGCTGCTCAATGCTTGTGGCATCATCCTTGGAGATGGTAAGATGCTGCGTAATGCTTGTGGCATCATCCTTGGAGAAGGTAAGATGCTGCTCAATGCTAGGCACGTACCATATTCCGAGAGCTCAATGATATATGTCTTCTTATAGTCTAGGGAGGTACATCTCAGGTCATTTACTCATACTTGTACTGAGTCATACTGATACTTGTGGTCCAATCACCTGAGTGCATGCATGATGTGGTGGATCCTAGTCCCTGATAAGCAACTGGCTGTGACTTTCTCCTTACTCAGCCTGGTGAAAGGGACATCAGTGTGTCACATGATGGAGTCTCTAATGACCAGAATGTTGGATTGTGTGGTGGCTTGCCTTATGGGCTTAGTGGTAGAGGCTCCATGAGATGTAGCTCTATGTGTTGATGTAGGTGTTGTTTTGAAAGAGTGCTTTTGGGGCTGCTGAGGGTATTTGTTATCTGTACTTCATCTAGGAGGTCTTTGTGGTTTAGGAAGATTCCCATTCATCAGACCGATCGAGTACAATGCCCCCTTTGGTATGTACCTAACCAGACATATCCAACAATTGGAACGTCCACAAAGATTTCTCACTAAAAGAATACAGGGGTTAAGTAAAATATCCTATGAAGACCGCCTCAAGTCTCTATCCCTGTATTCTGTTTCCTACAGGCTTTTGAGGGGAGATCTATGCCTGACCTACAGGGTGTTGTAATACCTCACTCTGATGGACCTCCTGCATATCCACAAAGCAAACAGCACCAGAATTATCCATTCTAAAGATTTAAACTTTGCCTGTGATATAAATAGGACTGCTGGAGAGACAGGTATGTATCTCACAGATTATCCCATCTTTGGAACAGGTTCCCCATCCATGGGGAGTTCCTCCCTAACCCAATTCAAGTGCAGCCTGGGCAACTGGATGGGGAACAGTAAATTCATCCCTGGTTTGACACATGTGTATCTAATGGACACAGATAACCTGTAAATGATTCATCTCCCAGGGTCTAACTTGTAAATGTTTCATCTCTCAAGCTCCTGCTTTTACTTATCACAGGTATCAGAACTTGTCAGAGATTTGGGGTGCACTGCTATGCTTAAAAAGGCCCTTGTGGTTGTTAGCCTAGTAAACACCTATAAACCTATGAACCTAATAATGAATACCATCAGCATATCAAAGTGTATCTGTACTTCATTGACAACATTTTTATTGGGTGGAAAAGAGACAGTACTAAATTAGAAGAGTTTATCAAACCACCAGCTCCTGCATTTCACCTCTTCCCAAAGTTTCACCTCAACATTCTACTTAGATATGCAGATTACTAGAGACTTGGACTAAGGTAAAATGGACATAGATCTTTACAGAAAACCTAAAAGAGTAAACCTCCTGCTACATAGTAAGAGTCTCCATCCCACCAGGACAAAATATAACGTTAAGTCCCAGGGCTACAGGTTGGCCAGGATCACCACAAAATGGAACCCTTCCTTAAGAACCTAAATGATCTTGAAAATTAATTTTTGGTGAGGGGATATGAAGACAAGATGTTATGAAGCATTTTGGAACCTATACTTGAACTAAAAATACAAATGCACCAGCACTTAACAGTCTTTTTAAGAGGGTGTTAAAGAAATCTATGGACAACAAATCTAAAGTTGTATCTTGATTTTTACTGTTGACTATCACAGCATCATTAATGTTATTAGAATTGAGTAATAATTGCTGATAGCTCATACTTAATAGACATCCTTGGAGAATCCCCTTCTTTCGTGTATAGGAAAGCCAGAAACATCAGGCGTTGGGTTGAAAGTAGGCCCAGACCACATGATAGATGCACCAATAAATGTGGAGCCAACTGTGTCTTTTGTCAGCACATACAGGAGGGAGACATGTTTTTCTGCATTTATTTAAAGAAAATTATTAAAACTAACACAGGAGGTGACTGTAACTCAATACAGGTTGTTTACAGGGTGAGCTGCAATGACTGTGAAGCATTTTATGTGGGGAAAAAACTCAACAGACTTAAAAGAAGGATCTCTGGCCATCTTTCTGAAATTAGAGATTAAGTGCAAGAATAATATACTGTCTCAACACCTACAGCTTCACAAAAGACACACGGGCTTTAAATTTCAAATTACTGACTGTGTAGACCTTTTGGAACTGTGGACTACCTGCCATTTTTAATTCAACTGTAGACTACCTACTATTTTCTATTTTATTATTTTGTAGCACATATTCTATAGTTCAATTTGTATTAATGAATTAGGTGCTTAACATAATTCAGGAAGTGAACATCACACCCTCCACACTGCGAAGTTCCTTCTTGGTTTATTTTTGACCCAATATAGGTTGCATACTGGGTTTTCTGAGACATTGAGCAATATTATGAATTTCTCTTTTTTAGAGGTATAAATCTTCTTACCTAGCCTTTCCATAGTTCTGCTATCTATATCAGAAGGAAGTAACTTAGCAGAAGGCAGCAACTGAGATCGCTTGTCAGAAGCCACAGACACCACAGAAGGTTTCAGTCGAAGGACACCTATATAGAAATATAAAGCCCTCAAGCACCCTATAGATCCTATTCGGTTCCTAGGGGGCTGGGAATCAGGAGCCTTAGACACCATAGAAAAGGCATCCAACAAAGCAGCCAAAACAGGAGGAACAGCAGAAGGTCTAGGAGAGTCTATTTGCAGGAGCTTATAATACCCCTTCTGTACCCAAGAAACCTGAGCACAATCCCATTTAAAAAAATCCATCATTCTAGAGATTGTGTCCCCAAAAGAAATTTCCTTGAAAGGAGTGGCAGGACGTCCTCAGACCCATATTCTAAAGGAGAGGGAATCTGAGAAGAGTAAGCAAGTGATCCCTCATCTGAATCCCCCTCCTCCTCCTCACAGGAATCCTGCTATCTGGGAGTAGATGACCAAGGGGGAGCTGGAACAGAAACTCCCTGATGAGGTTTTAAAGCCATGAAAGCATTAAACAACCCAAGTGAAATTTTGCCATTCACTCTGTGGATCCTTAGGAGCTGGAGAAATATGCTTAGTCTTCTGCTTTTTCTTTAAAGAGATGTCCGCCTTATAGAACTTAGAAGGGTCAGACCCAGGACAGCAGTTGGGACTTCTTTTCTGACCAAATTTTGAGGAACACCCCTAGGCCCCTTTGAAATAATCAGCCATGGTTCCCCCTGAATGTCCAAAGTGGACATCTACAAGGCCTCCAAGGATTAGATTAAGGTTGGAGCCATGCTGGCATCTAAAACAGTCATGGCAGAAGAATACAGCTGTGGAGCTGGGTGACCCTTCAGGATTTCACTTGCCTCGGGAGAGATGTCTGGTGAGGGCTGAAACGCAGAAGAATCCGGCCTAGATTTCTTAGCTTTCTTCATAGATGGCTGACCCCCAGAGCAGGAAGTTCCTTCTACTGTGCTTTAGCTAGCAGCTTAAGACATTGATTCTCCAAATACAAGGCCAAAGAAGATAGCCAACTATAGAGGGTCTTAGGAATAAAGGCCTGACAAAATGAATAGGACACATGGTCAAGAGAAGCTCTGAGACAAAACAAGCACTGCTCATGATGGTCTTTATGGGGAATCTGTCTCCCACACTGGCATTTACCCTTCTTGAAAGACATGAAACTCCACAAGCAACAAAAACAAAAGGAAAAGATAAGATACAAAAAACCTCAATGGGGTACTTACTTGAAATGGCTTGGTGAACCAGCAATGGAACGGGCTTTCTGACCAATGATCAAGAGATGGCATTCAGACTGACAGCAAAGAAGTTCTGAGGATGATATGTCCGGATGTCACCTTTATGCCCTACACTAGGCGAGGAGCATACATGTGACATATGGTGCACCTTAAAATAACCTACAGGCTTTGGTATACTGGCCAGATGTTGGGCCGCCCTTGGCAGGGGATCCCTACTGTAATGAATACTGCAACAGTGAAAAGGAAGGATATCAACAGAGTCATGTGCACACTTTAATTAATGAGGTGTGACCTATCAGATGAAACAAATTAAACCATTTAAAGTGGATTTTCCTTCACAAGAAGAAACTGCAGACAAAACATTCCTCATACTTTCAAAATTAGCCAGAATAAACTTTAACATATGAGCTGAAAATTTAAAATTCTGAAAACCAAAGGTGCAAAAGAATACACTGTTTCCCCATACTGATCAATTATTTTCCCTTCCTTGTCAGAAAGTGTAGGATTGTAATTAACTAAATGTGTAGCAGCAGCAGGATTAACTTAACCTACAGCTGTTGGGTGAGGCTTAGCTTGAGTGTACAAAAACTTAAAAGACTGATGAACTTGTATGATCTATTTGCCTTTTTAAGGGCAGCAGGTTGACTCTCAGTAAATAAAACTGCAGCAGTGACACACGCATCCTCAAATGCTGCCAGCACTAAAGGAATTGTTAAAGGTTCTGGAAATTCCATTTGTCACAGCATGTAGTATTTTCTGAGTGACTGAGAAACTTAACTGTTCTCCCGCTAAAAAACACTGGCACATTCTGGAAACAGTATCACAAACCATATAAATTATGCAGTTTTAATAGTAAAAGTGAAGCATTACTACTAAAAAAGTAAAAAAAAAAACTCTTAAAATTCTACATATTACACTATCCATGACTACTCTTGACAGCATAAAACCTATAGCACTAATTTACCCAGCACAACGATGCAATAAAGAACAGGCCAAACAGCAGCATGTCCATATTCGCACTATACTCAAAGCAATACATTTTAAAATGATTAAAGACAGCATTAAAAATAAAATACACAAATTTCCACTTATAAAAGAACTATCTTAAAACAGCCACAATAACATACAGCAGAATACCAAATGCACTACATTTACCTATGAAAATATCTCCTCAAAAAATAAAGTTATACACATACACGTACACACACACATACACACACACAAGCACACACACAGACACACACACACACACACACACACACACACACACACACACACACACACACACACACACACACACACACACACACACACATTCATTTTTACTTTTGCAATTCATCACTAAACAACCACTATAAAAAAATACCCATAATAGTACATCGTAAGAGCAATAAAAAAATAAATTACGCATTTCCACCCAAAAAGTACAAACTGCCCTAAAACGTTTCCATCTGTAAACACAAAGTACATTAAAACAGCCACAACATTAGAAACATATCAAGTACACCACATTTACCCATAAAGATTGCCCCCACCAGAAATAAAAAAAAAATTCTATACACGCATTTTAACCTTTAAGAACTACTGCTTCCAAATCATCCCAAAACAACCACTATAGATTAAATTTTACGCACACGCACACACACGCACACACACAGATATATATATATATATATATATATATATATATATATATATATATATATATGTATATATGTATATATATGTGTATGTGTGTATATATATATATATATATATATATATATATATATATATATATATATATATATATATATATATATATATATACACACACACACACACACACACACACACACACACACACACACACACACACACACACACAGTGATAAACTCAGGCAGACATGTTTAGAAAAATATAGACAAAGAATACAGGCAGATATCAATAGACACAATGTGCAGACTTACATCTGATTGGCAGAGACGTATCAGAAAATGTGAACATAGAATACAATCAGATTTCATAATTCACAATGCTTAGACATTCAAATGCTATGGGGCATAGATACTTGGCTAAACAGCAGATTGGGTAGCAAGACATGTATTAGTGACGTTGTTAGTCAGGTTTAGAACAAGAGCACAGCCAATGAGATGTGAGATATTTTTTGAGTTCTCTTTTAAATAGGGGTAGTGAGGTTTCCTTGGTAATGGTAGCAGGGAGTAGATTCCAGATTTTACTGGTTGAGTTGGCAAATATAGCATCGCCTGCAGAGTTGTTGGATTTTTGGGTCATTATCAATAGTTTATCAGCTGAGCGTAATGGCCTGGGGGCACTATGGGGGGGTGAGAATATTTTTGAGGGCAGGGGTGTTATCAGGTTGATGGAGTATTTTATGCACTACTATAAGCTGGTTGAACTGTAGAAGGGTAGGATACTCTAGCCATCCCAGTGCTTTGAGGTTCTGACAATGGTGGGTCCTAAAAGCCATGCCAGTAACGAATCTGGCTATATGATTGTAACATCCTGATAATTTGTTGAGATCGGTTTTGGATAGGTTGGTGAGTACAGGGGAGGCATACATAAGGGTAGAGAGGAGGTATGATCTTGCAATAGCTACATTAGCAAGGGGGTGAGGAAAGGTTTGGCTCTGTACAAGGAGCTAAGTTTTTTGTTGATGGACTTAATAGTGTGATTTACATGCTTATCAAATTTAAGGTTGTTGTCTATTATTATGCCTTGACGCTTTGTATGGTAATCAGGGGAGATAATGGTGTCATTGCTAGATTTGATGTTGAAGG
The DNA here is from genome assembly GCF_019279795.1 of Protopterus annectens. Taxonomy (NCBI): domain Eukaryota; kingdom Metazoa; phylum Chordata; order Ceratodontiformes; family Protopteridae; genus Protopterus; species Protopterus annectens. The sequence continues at coordinate 647,297,246 of NC_056736.1, forward strand.
AAGGAGGAGAAATTCTACGGTTAGGGGAGAAAAGTAGTAGCTTGGTTTTGTTAGGATTTAGAAGCAGGCAGTGATTAGCTAGCCATGTTTCTACCATGCTGAAAGTGGTCTGGGTGAGAGTTAGAAGTTGTGTAGGAGAGGAGGCGGAGCATATTAGCGTTGAGTCATCTACATATTGGACCCAGGTGGCTCCTGGGATGGTGGTGTGCAGATCACTGATAAAGACAGTATGGACCCTTGTGGGACACCTAGGGTTAGAGGAAGTTGGGATGACAGCTTGCGCTGCCATAAGACAGCCTGCTGTCTACCGTTTAGGTAGGACTGTATTGCGTGTTGGTCTAAACCGATGGTTTGTACGGTATTGAGTAGTCGCTGATGGTTGACCATATCAAAAGCTTTTGAGAGATCTAGAAAGAGTGCTAAAGATAGTTTGTTGTTGTTATGATGAAGAATGATGACATTAGAGAAAGATAGAAGAGCTGTGGTGGTACTGTGGAATGACCTAAAGCCGTGCTGAGAGTTGGTGATCTTTCCATTTTGAATAAGAAAGTGCATGATTTGTTTGTGTATGCATCTTTCCATGATTTTAGCTAGTAGTGAAAGAATGGCTATAGGTCTAAAGTTAAATAATTCTGTGGAACTTCCTCCTTTATGGGGAGGTATAATGTGATATTGTCCATATTATGGATCCTTCTGAGATGGATCTGTTGATCAGAATAGAAATGGGAAGTCCTATGGCATCAGCTGCTTTTTGAAGATATTCAGCTTGGAGGCATACCTCTTAACCATCCCGAATAACTTGGTTTTTACCGAGTTTTGGGGTCCCAATAATGGGGTGCCACGATTCCAGAATGGCACTCCATTATTTCTGATTTTTCAGATCTATTTTTTAAATTTTCGCATGTTCAAAGGTAACGTCATCACGTGTGCGATGATGTCAGCTCCATCAGCATGCCGCGCGTCTGTTTGAATAGGACAAGTCAGGAAGATTTACTTAAGAAGCCGCATCTAAGATTTACTTCTGCCGTTTCCCAGGAAGATTTACTTTTCAGGCAGAACAGGAGTTACTTTACGCTGTTCGGACAGGGCAGGATTACTTTACTCATGCAGAGCCGGAGGAGGATTACTTGCAGAGCCACTGCAGCTGCCGTTTCATGGAACACAGGATCGCGGGCAGAACGCAGTAAGCAAATGCACTTAACTGCAGAGCACTAAGGGTGTGTGTGTGTGTGTGTGTGTGTGTGTGTGTGTGTGTGTGTGTGTGACAGTTCACCTAGCTACCTGTACAAAAATGAAAAAAAAAAAAAATCCAGATAGTTTTTGTGCCCTCTTCTGATTCACCATCTTTACTTTTCTAATGCCAGGCTGAACTTTTGGATGCCATCTTAATGTAACGATTAATTATTACAGTGACCTTTCCTGGTATTGATAGTAAAGCTGTATAGTATATGTCATGTAACCGTAGAGCTTCAAGGACAGGTTGCTTTAACAGTAAAACTGTCCAACCTTCAGCCCCCTTTTGTTGCTGGGTATTGCTTTTATTTAGTTTTTTTCTGTGTTATTGATCTTATTTTTGTTGCATTATTAAATTTGTCACAGTCTACCACAAATGCAGCTCTCTTTGAGAGGATTTTAGAACGGAATAGGGCATGCACATGCCACTGCTTGGTAGTACCTCTTATCACCAACATCAGTACCTTTGCTAGCATGAGGCCAGTGTCAGCCTTTGCAGGGATGAAGCCAGGTCTGAAAGAAGGCTCGACTCTCAGCTCATTTAGTGAATAAATCCATATGCAATGATTTACCATTTGAGCCTTCCTGAAGAAAGTCCCAGCTTTTAGTATAAGGACAGTGAGTGAGACAATCTCGTTAAGGGGAAACAATTGATCGGCAAGTAGGAAGCCAGGAGTGTTGTATCAGGGTAAGTAAGATGGAGACCGTACTATGACACTTGCTGTATACACTGGCAGTTTACTAAGAGCTATGGGCTGATGGAAAAATACAGGTGCTTTACACAGACACAGGTCTGTAGAAGAAACGCAGGAAAAACAAAGAGTAGCAAAGGAAGGAAGTATGAACATGATGCAAACCTTCTTAGATGAAAATAATGGAGGATGGATGAGAAGCAGAGAGTAAAATCATGGTTACTGTCAACTGTATGCCTTTTGGGTCAGTGACTGAGGGAAAGTGGGTTAAAGGTCAGTGGGTATGAGTGGGAGCTGTCATAACAGGGCAGAGGAAAATATTAACCTAAGTGAATCATGAAAGAATGACATTATGGAATGTCAGAAATGGAATGACAGCCATTATCTTTCTTCTGTTTTCTCTTGACATATAATCTGATGATTAGTGGGAGGTGAAGCCCCTGCAGAAAATAATTTTGCTGACATTGTTTGTTTTGGCAGCTGTGGTGTCAGACTGAATTTCAGAATAAATGCTACTTCTTCTCCCTGATGAGTCCAAGAACAGAAACTAATAAGAGGGTTACAGGGGCTTAGTAATTCATTTAGCTATTCAGTGGGAGACAGTAAGCTAGGCTAGCAAAGAGCAGCTTTGCAGATTCATGTAGTACAATTCACTGCAGGTCAGAGATGATAGGTAGGAGGCATGAGGGATTGTATATTTGGCATAAGAAGTCAAAGGTGACTTACCAAGTAAGCTAAATTTGCAAAAATAATTTCCTGTATCGCTGGGCTTCATATTATGATACTCATAAAAGGCTGCATGTTTCTTGGCACTTTCAATGATTTCCAGTTGTCATGATGCTTTGTTGGTATGTAACATTTGCTTGTATTTTGAAGTTCAGTTTTATATTATTATATATTAGTTTGTACATAATTCATGAGAAAATATAAGCTTTTTTTGTTCTCTTAATCTTGATACTTTATTGCTGTGATTTTTTTTCATACATTGTACAATTGTCTTTTGCTTATGGTCTAGCTTTTTTCTTTCAGCTAGGAAACCCACAACATTGTGATTAAAATTAAATACACACACACACACACACACACAAATACAGAGAAAGTGTTCTGCTTAGGCAATGTTTGAATCATAGAAAAGAAAGTAAAGTGTTAGCCCTCGTTTGGGACTTGAACACAACACCTGCATATGGCACTGACTTCACTGTTACTGGTTAAACAGGTGTTAAGGGAAAACTCAAGGTCTTGTTGGTCCAGTGTTGGTAGTATCTTGGATTTGAGTAAGAATAACATTTCCTTTCGCTACTATGATTCTAACAGCACCTAAGCAGAAAGCTTTCTCTGTATTTGTGTGTGTGTGTTTGTAATTTGATTTTACCCAGAGATCACTGATCCAAGACCTATTTCAGGCATTTTAAATGATATGGTTCATCTCATTTAGGCAGTACCTCATTTAAACATGTTTCACATTAAATATGCAGAGTAGCTGAAAGTACCAGGAAGTAAAGCGCACAACAAATTAAAGTTAATTATGTTTGACAGAACAATTCTGTGACTTAAAATGTATTGTAAATGATAGTACATGATACATAGTGAAGCTGCCTATTGAATAAATTGGAATTATGTATGACAACAAGTGTGCTTAAAGATAAAAATGCAAGATGGAACAAGAAACAACCAGAAGCTTTATGCATTCTCATACCATCTTACCAGAGTATGTAGATAGTTAACTACTGCTAAAGTACAAGATTTTCATGGCTAAAAGTCTTGGAAGGTGAGAGATGATTTAACTGCAGTTTTAAATCAAATTATTCCTAATAATAAAAGCTATGCTTCTGACCTAAAACCACCTCTAACAGATGGTACTATTTATAAATGTAACAAAAGCAAAATCTGTCCCTGAATTTCTAATGCATGTGCAGTGTGATTTTTTTTTTTTTTTTTTTGGATCAATGAAATGCTTCTTTCCTGAAATTCTGCAACAGAAAGTACTGCAGCTGCTGTATTTTTGGGTACATTTCATGAAATTTTATTGCATTTTTCTTTTTGTAAACAGTTAATATATGTACCAGAGATGAGACATACAATGAATCTGCATTTCAAATTAATTAAAGCTGGTTTGCAAGAGAGGACTTTAATTAGCAGGTATTGATACCACTGTAACAACTATGTCTGAACACTCCCTTTCTTGAGCCATCATGTACTTCGTGAGTTTGTGTCACTGTCAAAGGGATTGAAGTGAACTATAACGATATCCTCATGAAGGTGTGAGTTTCAAGGACAGAGAAGTTTTAATGCCAAGTCTATTTTCATTGTGAGACAGTGTTGCTTTGTTTATCAGATGTCTGTTAGTGTTTGTGCATTGATGTGCTGCAAAATGTAAAAATAAAATCCAAATAATCATTGTAGAAGAGAAGCAGTATGCACACATTAGTGTTTATGGTAAATAGGGAGAACTAACCAGGTTATGGGACATTGGAAATGGCTGCAGGGGGACTCTGGTGCCATATTTTGGTTGTCTGCCCTTCAGTTTGCGTTTGAAAGTTGGTATCCCACAATTCCATCGGAGTGGGTGGGGTTACGTAATTATGCATGCAAATTAGATGTTAATCAGCATACAGATTTGTACCTATTATTCATGGGCCTTGTCCAGATTTTTGATGTTTCCAGGTTGAGAGGTATGCTGGGAGGTGGTTGCCAGCTAGTGTAGTAGATTTTAGCTTTTTGAGTAAGGTCCGGATCGGGTTAGTAGGTATGGTTTGAAAGGTAAAAGTGGGTTGGGTAATGGGTATCTCAGGGCTAGATATGCCAGAGTTGGTGTTTGTATCCGATGGAGTGAGATGGGTAGCTAGAGACTGGATAGTTTCAGTAAAGAAGGAGTTGAAGCTGCTTGCAATTTCTACAGGGGATTTATCAAGGGCAGCTGATGGGGTAGGAGTGGCGGAACGGCCTGGGTGGAGAAGATTGTTAATACCAGCCCAGAACTTTTGAGGTTTTAGCTGATATTTTTGTTGTAGGAGGGTGTAGTGATTTATTTTTCCTAGAATGACAGATTTTTTGGTCTGATTCCTTAGCTGCTGGTATCTTACTTGGTCCATAGGGGCTTTGGTAACATGCCACCTGGCCCAGACGTTGAGTTTGTCAACAATGCTCGAATGGGGTATTGTGTCAAATGGCTTGGCCAGGTCAAAGTAGGCAGTGAGAATGATTTTGACCTACCTCATCCATTGCTTTGGTGATCTTCTCAAAGAAGTCCACCATCTTTAGATAGCCACAGTGCAACTGCGGTTTTTACACAGATGGTACGAGTAGGAGAATGGTGGTTAAGGATAGCCAGAAATCTGGTATTGAAGTACTCAACTGCTTCTTGTAATGGGAGTCATTTCAAGACATTCCAATTACATGCTTTGAGTTCATTTTGGAAGTTGTCAAGGTTAAAGTTCCTGACGTTTCTTATAGTTTTGTAGGTGGGCTGGTTGGGAATGTCAGCTTTGAGCCTAATAATATAGGTAAGGCAGTGATCACTTAGATCATCGGGTAATGTACCTGACTTGTACGTTTGGGGGTGGCTGTTAATAAGTATCCAGTCAAGGATACTATCTTTGACTCTATTTTTGATAAATCTGGTGGGGGTGGCAATGATATGAGTAAACCCGTGGAGGTTTAAATGGGTGGAGGGAGTTTCAGAGGAACAGGTGTTCCAATCAATGTTAAAGTTCCCCCCAAGACAATGGTTTCTGCTTCACATGGATGGGGAGCCTGTTCCATAGAAGGGGTAGTCTCTGGGATACATACCTATCTCTCCAGCAGGTCCTATTTATATCAAAGGCAAGGTATAAGTGTTTAGAATGGGTAATTCTGGTACTGTTTGTTTTGTGAATATGCAGGAGGTCCATCAGAGGGGGTCTGACAATGCCCTGTATGCCAGGCATAGATCTCCCCTCAAAAGCCTGTAGGAGACAGAATACAGGGATAGGGATAGGGCCTTGAGGGGGTCTGCATAGGATATATTACTTATGCCCTGTATTCTTTTAGTGAGGAACCTCTGTGGATGTTCTGGTTGTTGGCTATGCCTGGTTAAGTACATACCAAAGGGAGCATTGTACTCAATGATAGGTCTGATAAATGCTGAAAACAGTGGAACAATGACTTCCCTGGACTTAGATGCCATACCTTTGTTTATAAGTTGTGCAACATAGAATTATTTCCTCACCACTGTAGACACATGATGATCAAAGACTAGATTAATATGTGTGTGTGTCTAAGTCCCTGACTACTGTGTCAACTCTAAGGGGTGTGTTGTCAATATGCTAGTTACCAGGGATGGGTGACTTCCCAAAGGATACTATTATGCATTTCATGGCATTTAATTTTAGTCCATGGCTCTGGCACCAGTTATTTGTCTGTGTCAGCCCCTCCTGAAGAACATTTGTGTCAGTGTGAGATTCAATGATAGATCCTAATTTGGAATCATCTGCAAATTTAGTCAGCCAGAGACCACTGACATTGGGCCTGACTTCTGAGAAGTAAATGGCAAAATGGAGCGGTCAGAGGACTGATCCCTGAGGGAATCCACTTGTGCCTGGCCTCTATGTAGAGGTGGACTCCCCGATTCTAACTTCCTGGGTCCTATCTGTGAGCCAGTTGGCTGCCCAATGGGTGACATACGGGTTTGTACCTAACCTCTTGAGTTTGTCAACAATGCCTGAGTGGGGTATTGTGTCAAATGGCTTGGCCAGGTCAAGGTAGGCAGTGAGAATAATTTTGACCTACCTTATCCATTGCTTTCGTGACCTTCTCAAAGAAGTCCACCAGGTTGAGTAGGCATGGTCTGCCCTTGATGAAACCAAACTTGGTTGGGTCCAGTGTCTGGAGGTTTACTATATATCTACTGGTCATCTCCATGATAATTCTTTCCATGGCTTTACATATAAGACTAGTGAGACTTATGGGTCTGTAGTTTCCAGGGTCTGTAGATGGCCCACCTTTGTGCAGAGGGATGACTGTTGCCTTTCTCCTTTCATGAGGCACAAAGCCTGTTTGGAGGCTACAGTTAAATAGTAATTCCAGATGCACTGATAGGTCATGTTTCACGCTATTTAGAAGGCATCCTGGGATATTGTCTGGGTTCATTGATGCAGTGTTCTTGGTCTTAGAGAGAGCATTAAGGACCTGTTCCCTAGTGATAGTAAGGGGAGTTATATTTGATGATATTTCCTGAGGGAAGGTTGAGGGGGAGAGTGGAGTAAAGTTGGAGCTGAATTTATCAGCCAGCAGGTTTGCTATATCTTCTGGCTCAGTATAGGTGGTTCCATTTACAATGAGCTCTGCACATAACTGTGTATTACCTATCTAGGTAATATCTTAGTTGCCTGTGTATGTCTACAGAATGGAACACCGTTTCCCCTTTGTTCTGTAGTCTAGGAATGAACACTGGGAGAAGCATGGTCTCATTAAGGGCCAACTTTGTCACCACTTTTGGCATAAAGAATGAGTTTCTGCACAGGGTTACCCTGTCTACATAGAAAACCAAAAAGGGCACTTGCTGCATCAGGGCCTGTGATTCCAAGATCCTTCTGGCCCAGGTGACTTCCACCAAGAATTATGAGAGGCACTGTGTATGGTAAGTTTGCGGGAGCTTTAGCATTTCTACTACATAATACAGTTCTCTAAATGGTACAGTCACCCCCTTGGGATTCCCAAAGCTGAGGTAAATGGAGGAAGGATAGGTAGAGTTCTAGGTATGGGTCAGGAGTCCCTGCAGAATTGCATAGGCAAACCCTGCCCTAGACTTAGAAAAGGCAGGTAGGTGGTAATGCTTTGTAAAGGTATGGACAGAGGTCCAGGCAGCTGCTTCCAATATGTCCCTGGTAGGTACTCCTCTGAAGACAGCAGTGGAAGTGGAAGTTTCCCTAGTGGAGTGAGTACGGCTCGACATAGGGATGGTTTTCCCATGTAGTCTGTAGCAAAAATGGATACAGTGTGAAATCCATTTGGAAATGGTTTGTTTGGATATTGGCTTCCCCTCTGCCCCTGGGGCAAAGCTTACAAGAAGATGGTCAGTTTTTCTGAATGGCTTAGTGTTGTCCAGATAGTATCTGAGTTGTCTGTGCACATCTAGTGAGTGCAAAATTCTTTCCCCTTGTTTTGAGGGTTGGGGAAGAAGGTGGGAAGGTGTATGTCCTAGCTAAGGGTCACATCAGATACCACCTTGGGCATAAAGGAGGGATTAGTCCTTAGGGAGACTCTGTCTGCATGGAAAATTATGAAGGGCTTGACAGCCATGAGAGATTGAAGTTCTGAGACCCTTCTGGCTGAGGTGATAGCTAGTAGGAAGGCAGTCTACCAGGACATGTATTTCAATTCTGTTGAAGCAGCAGGTTCAAAAGGAGGTAAGGTTAGTTTCTCTAACACAGAATTCAGGTCCCAGGGTGGAGTAGGAGGTCTTCTGGGAGGCCTGATGTTAGAAGCCCCTCTGAGGAATTGCTTAATCAAAGGATGAGAGAAGAGGGGTGGGTCTGAATCATAATGGGCAGAGATGGCCGAGGCATGGATTTTAATAGAGGAGAAGGAGAGGCCACTATTGAGCAACTCTGCTAAGTAATCCAGGATGAGAGGGATGGAGGGTTGGGAGGTACCGCCCCCTTTTGATTGTTTCCAGGAGCAGAATCTTTTCCATTTTCCTGCATAAGATTTTCTTGTGGTGGGCCTTCTGGCCTCTGTGATAATGTCTAGGACTTGTTTGCTTAAAAGTGACTTCTTGTAAGTTTTTCATGTATGAGCCATGCTGAAAGTTTGAGAGTCTGTAGGTTTAGCTGCAGTACCTTGCCTCTCTCCTAGGTCAAGAGGTCTAGCCTTAGGGGAAGCAGCTTTGGGGGCTGTAAGGTCAGACTGTGTAGTAAGGGATACCAATGCTGTCTGGGCCAATCTGGAGCGATGAGGATGGCCTTTGGTCTCTCCTCTCTTATTTTGATTAGAACCTTGGGAATAAGGGGCAGAGGGTATGTGTACACAAAGAGGGAGCTCCAGGGGAAGATTAAGGCATCCACCTTCCATGCTAAGAGATGATACTCCCTGGTACAAAACCTGTGCAGCTGGTGGTTGAGGTGTGAGGCAAAGAGGTCCACCTCTGGGGTCCCCCACTCCTGGGTGATTTGCAGAAAGATTTCTCTGCAGAGCTGCCATTTGTGGGGGTCCAGTAAGTTTCTGCTTAGGTGGTCTGCCAGTGGTGTTGTTGATCCCTGGTAAGTACTGGGCAATTAGGTGTAGCCCCATGGAGGTGGCTGTAAGCCACAGACTCATAGCTAATCTGCACAGGGGGTAAGACTGGGTGCCCCCCTTGCTTGTTGATGTACCACATTACTGTAGTGTTGTCTGTCTTTATAAGGAGGAGCCCTGGCCTGAGATGGGGCTGGAAGAAAGTCAGAGCATTTTGCACTGCCATCATGTCTTTCTGGTTGATGTGCAAGTGAAGTTCCTGGGCATTCCAGAGGCCTTGGGTGCACCTGCCTGCTAGGGGAGTGTCCCAAGCTATGTCTGAGGCATTGGTGGTGATTGTCTGGATGTAAGGGTGGAGGATGAAGGGAAGACCCCTGTTTATGGCACAGGCATCTGCTCACCGGAGTAATTCGTCCCTTATGCAAGGGATCAGTGGTAGAGTGGTCTCTAGGGACTGAGAGTGCTGACACCAGAGGTTCTTTAAGTACCACTGAAGCTTTCTCATGTGAAGCCTGGTGAGAGGGATGAGAAGGATGCAAGATGCCATGTATCCCAGGGCTTGCAAGAACTTCCTCGCAGTGAGGTGAGTTTTGGAGGCCAGCTGGGTGAAGTAGAGAGGTAGGAAGGTCTGCTTTTCTGGGGATAGGAAAGCCATTACGGTTGCTGTGTCTAGCACAGCTTCCAGGAAAACAATTTTCCGGGTGGGGTTTTGCTTTGATTTTTTTCTCGTTGATGGTGAACCCTAGGGAAGTTAGGAGTTTTTTGACAAAGAGAAGATCCTAGAGCAAGTTTTCTTTGCTGTTCGCCTGAATGAGGCAGTTGTACAGGTAAGGATAAATCTGTATATTTCTCTGTCTGAAGAATGCTATAGCCGGGGACAAGCATTTGGTGAATAATCTGGGAGCAGTAGATAAGCCAAAGGGAAGTGCTGATTGCCTGCTCTGAAGCGCAGGAATTTTCTGCACAATTCCCTGATGGGGATGTGGAGCTAGGCATCTTTTAGTACTAGTATCACTAGTCAGGCATTTTGCGTGAGCATAGGCAGGAGCTGCTGCAAGGTTAGCATTTTGAATCTTGGGACCACCAAGTTTGAATAGATCCAGGATGGGGCACCAAGTGCCCTCTTTTCTGGGAACAAGGAATAGTCTGGAGTAAAAACCTTTTCCTGTAGATCTGGAGGGACAGGTTCTACTGCCCCCTGGAATATTAGTGTTTTTACCTGTTTTAATGCCTCTGCCCACTGGTTTGTGGGGAGGTCTGGGTATCCTCTTGGAACTGGGAGTTTGCTGAAGGAGAATCTGTATCCCTGAGAAATTACTTTTAATACCCATTGGTCCTTGGTTATAGAGACCCAATTGTCCTTGAAGAGGGTGAGCCTTCCTCCTAGTTTTAGATGATTGAAAGGAGGACAGAGGGGGGAGGTAGAGCCATTGTGAGTGCTTACCATAGAAGTTTGGCTTAGAACTCCCTGTCTTACAGTTGGAGGTGGTCCATTGTTTGCTTCTTTGCTGGCCCTGGGATAGGGGCCTAGATGTCCTGTCCCTATGGGGCTTACTTTGGCCCTGTCTGCTGGGTGCAGGGAAGGCCCAGTGCTTAGAGGGGAAGTTCCTGCTGAATCTGGGTAGCTGAATGTGAAAGAAATCTTTTACTGTTTGCATAGATTTTGCTTTGTCTTCCATCTTTTTAAGCACCTCTTCTGCTTTTTCCCCAAACAGGCATTCCTTATCTAGGAGTGCATCAATAAGTTTAGATTTGACATGATTAGGGAGAGGTTGTTCCTTCAGCCATGCATGTCTTCTGATAACAGAAGGAAGAGGATTCTTGGCAGAACTAGTCTTAGCTCCTTTGGTTCCCTGTGCAATTCCCTCAGGGTCTGCAGCAGGGTTTCTGTACAGGTATCTGTGAGAATCCGGTACTCTGTAGTACCTGTCAGGTTTAGCAGGAGGCAGGGCATCAGGGGCTAAACTGGATTCAAGGAAAACATCCACCACTTCCAGAATAGGTGGGATGGCCAAGGGTCTGTGCTGGGGCAGGTCCAGAAATTCTCTAAGTTGTTTCTTTGACTGTGGGTATTCCTGAGATTCCCATTGAAAATGTTCCCTGAGAGAGTGAAGGGTTTCCCCAAAGGAGAGATCCTCTGGAGGAGAGGCAGAGGGGATGGATTCCTCTGCATCTGAATCCTCAAACAGTTAAGGGTTGTTGTTCCTCTTCAAAGGCAGAATAATCTGATTCCTCAGACTCTTAATCTGTCATGATTTCCGGAGAAGGAAGCCTTTTCCTTTTTGGAGTGGGGGCTTGAGTACCTCAGATAAGGGAGATGAGATCTTCCGCCATTTTAAGCATTTGAGTTTGCAGTGGGGGAGCAGTAGCAAGATGGTGGCTAGAAGCAGATTTCCTAGGAGTGGCCTGGCTTCGAGGCTTGAGAGAATCCATCAGTCTCTGAGAAATTGTAGACGGAAGAGAAGATGTCGTTTTTTGTCTAGAACTGGTAGTGTGAACGGCCTCCTCAGAAGCTGGTGCCTGCATTGCGGCTCCAGACCCAACTGAGGCAGAGACAGCCAAAGGCTCGGAAGACAAAATATATTTCTGTGGCATACCAGACTCTGAAAGGGTCTCGGCAGAGGCCTGCATAGAAAGTGAGTCTGGCATCAGGGACTGCGAAAGCACCTCACTGAATTCTGGACAACTGACGACTTGCTTAGCGGTAGCATCGACAGAAGGCTTGCCTTGTGTGGCCTGTCTCTATCTTTAGATTTTTTTGGAATATCAGCAGATTGTTGGCTGATGGACGCCATATCGGAATTTGAAGATGGAATACGAAAATAATTGTTTACAAAAAGAGCTCTTCAGAACCAGCAATGTGGGACGTCAAGGTCTGGGCCTAAACAAGTGATGCAGTAAGAATGAAAGTCTCGGTGTGGGCTCTGCTTTCCACATGCAAAACAATTAAATTTTTTGAACATCGGTTAGAGCAAGAAAAAAGGGTCCCCAAACAGGGTACTTAGCTTTAGACATTTTCTGCTGAAATTCGATTTCTGGTAGCAACTGACCAGCACTCGTGCAAACTGCTTCTGTTATGGGCTCCATGGCAAGAAAGACTGATGTAATGACGTCGGCTGCCTTGCTTTATAGTACTGATGACCTGACATCAGACTACAAGTGACAGCAGCCAGCTCACAAAAACACTGACTCTGGAATTCGGGCCGGCCGAGGGCTACCACAGCAGGGATAACCCAGAGGCGATGACTGCAACAGTGAAACACAAAGAACATCAGCCTTCACTAACTGCTCTTTCCATCTTGCATTCATAGGACAGTTTCTACGATTACCTACTGCATCTGGATATATAAGTGGTTATTGACCAAATGGAATGTCTGGGATCACTTTGCACTGAGGCTTTTGTGCTGAACTCCAATTAGTAGCCTTTTTCTGATATGGCCTAGAAACAAGTGAATCAGATCTATACAAGCAGAGAGCTTTCCTCCCACTTTCATTGGAAGCCGTGACTGGGGTAGGGATGGAGAGGGAAGGTTTGGACTAAGTAGTCACAGTTGCTCTTTACAAGAGGCATTGTTGATGGCCCCCTTGCCTCCATTTAGCATCCTGACATTTCTTCTTATAATATTTGGTAACAGCATCCATGGTCCAAGATGCTAGGGCATCCACTAACTCCTTAGGTCTGGGATAAGACTATCTGTGTAACATCTCAGTTGTCACTGTCAGATGATCACATGAATGGTAGATAAAGGCAGCAAGTTTCGTCAATGTCTAAGCAAAACACATGCATTAGAAATACCCTTGGAATTATCTGCTTCTTGCACAAGCAATTTCCCTGCTTGGCTGGCATCCCGTACCTCTGAGTAGATACATTAAGACCCAGCAGAAGCTAGTAAATAAGACCATATAAAAAGCCCATACTGACAATAGAGTACAAAAGGAATGAAAATCCCCTGAGGGGTATGTATCTGGCATTCCTCACTTGGCCCAGCCTAACAAGTCATAATGAAGATCTCTAATAAACCATGCAGCATGAAAGAACTGAAGGTGATCAATCATATGTCCTTCTTTATACCATGACAGAGAGATGCCCAAGAAGGGTATAGTATTGATGTGGAGAGAGTTGTAAGAGTGTTGAAACTCTGGCCAGACATAGGAGTCTTCCTGAGATAGACATCCCAAAGTTATGACTGTAGCAGTGACTTCTAAAATGAACATCTGTAGTACATCTGAAGCAAGATTTCTGGACTCCCACTGAGAGGAGTTCTGTTATGTTAAAACATACTGCCTTGCCTTGATTCACTACCTCCAGTTGTTTTCTAAATGCCTTGCTGGGGGCTGGGGTTTTCCCATCACTGTAAGAAATGGCCTCTAAAACTACAAACATCACAAAGCCAAACTTTAGTCTGACATGCTGGGAAAATGACCATCCTATCTCTAACTTTCCTTTTACAGGCAAGGTTTGTGAGAACAATTGTATATGCTGAGATGTATTCCTAAGATCACATGGCCTCCAAGACCTATGTCAATTTGGCCTTACACTCATCTAGCTCTCTGGAAGGGAAAGCCAATGCCCTGAGTATGACTCAAACAATTTGAATTCAAACAGTGTCTCTTGTGCTGATTGAACAGGGCAAGGCAAGATGGGAATGAGTTATTTATGCTGGCTTACCTGTCCTGGGGAGAGAGGGAGAAATGACTTATAGTTGTCTGTTACCAAGCAAGTGAAGCCTTCCATGGCATCAAAAATGGCTAGGACTGGGGATGCAAGCTGGTGATCCTCATTAACATGAGGGTAGAAGCATGCGCTCATATGGGGTGGGTGCAAGAGGGGCTACACTACTGAATATGGCACAAGACAGCTAATAAGAGAGGGGTTTAGTGCTCATCGCTATAAGGAAAGGAGTTATGACCTGATCACAAATGCTCTCATTGCTGGTCTGCTATTGAGGGCACAAACTACCTCTAAGAATGCCTAGATGATGGCCTCTTTGGCTGGCTGCAATGTTCACGCTGGGGACTCCTCAATGGTGACAAGCAAATATGTTCAAGCTGATGGGAGCACACCTAATGGTCCAAAGGTATTGAACAAAAACTAACCTGGAAACAGTCTTTGGCTTCAGGCACATTACTGTCTCTTCATTGCAGCAGTTAATGTCCTCAAGATGGCGAGGAAGTCATACCTGCCTTCCTGCACTCTATCTTGGGCTCTCTTGATCTCATAGAGACCTTCAAGACCATACCAAGGGACTCTGATTAAGAACCTGGAAGTCCCACTGCAATCTGACTGGCACTATACTAAAGTATCTGCTTCTTACCTGTCAGGCTGCTTCCAATAGGTGGTATCCAGAGTTAATTATTCCAGTCCTATCCCCTTGGAATATGGAGTGCCTCAAAGCAACTGCTGTTAAGGAATACATGTTATGTTTAAAGACATTATTGCAAGGACAGGTATCAGTTATTAATCATACACTGATGACATTCACTTTCACCTCTCCTTTACTTAGGATCCTGTGCCCAACATTTCAGCCTTGGGAGACTGCCTGGAGACCATTTCTGACTGTGTATTTCACAGTCATCTGAAGTTTAGCCTACCAAAACCTTTACTTGTACATGTTACTGTGCATCCATCAAACATTTTTCAACTTTTTTCATTAATAATATAGTGGAAACCAACTGGAATTTACTTCTTTTGTCTGTGACTCGAGGGTGCTACTGGACACAGATTTGCAGATGACAACACTGTACTGTGCTGGATTGTGACATAACCAACTTGTCTAGATCCCTGCTAAAAGATTTGACTTGAAAAGCCATCTTATGACACCTGGAATGTAGTATTTTTACTTGTTTCACACAGTGTGATAGTACAGATTTACAAGTTCTGTTTTGTGTTGTGGTAATTGTGGATCTCAAACTGATCTAACTTGATGCCCCTGGTGAGAAAAAGGGGCTGCTTTTGTCATTTCTGGCCTGAATTGCTACTATAAGTTACATAGCAGTTTCAACTTTAACCTGTGTGCTCTTATGGTCTGATATAAACATGCTTCTTTAGTTTCTGAAACTCTATTTTGCAGACCTGCAACAAGACCATCTTGACTTGAACTCTGATACCAGATTTGACTTGTAAATATGTCCTACAATACATGGGAAGTGTAGCTCTGAATTCACCTGTTTTGTAAAACATGTAACACAGTAAGAATGCATTATGGAAGAACCGAGTACACAACATGGTTACTGCCCCTTTCCTCTCAATCCCTATTACTAGGACTAGAAAAAAACAGTGACTGCCTGCACCTGGTTGAATGGGATGGCAATTTGCAGCACCTTCTGTTTGCTAGTGATGCTGGATTTAGCTTTAACAGTCATTCACTGTTGTGCATTTTTCCACTCACTTATCATTTGCCCCTATGCTTTATTGTATCCTTGCTGTGGCTAATTGTTTACTATCCTGCAACATTTGTATCCTTCAAAGTGATTTTTTTGCACACATTGCTGCTTCACTCTGCTTTTCTGCACTGTATTTATTACTCTGACATGCACTTGCTGTTGATGACTTTAGTACTGTGTTCTTGCACATACCTAATGTACTCAGCTTATTTTGCAACATTTTAACTACTGCATTACCCACCTTATAGAATCTTGAGATTGTTTTTTCCCTACTGTATTAATCACCATGGGAAGTGTTGTAGATAGGTTTAGCTACACAACTTCTGGATTACTGTGCTGTAGCACATCTCCATGGCTCAGTACTGCATTGAACTGTGCCTATAGTTTATTTATAAATACACTAAAATTCTTCCTGCATTGATATTTGCTGCAATGAGCAGTATTGGGTTGTGCTGTACTGGGATGCATTGCATAGTATAACATCGTACTGTATGATGCTATATTGTACATGGTTGCACTATCTGCAACTGTTTTCCCTGCTCCCTTGCAAAGCATTCAGCTACTATACTGCATTATGCAGTACTACTATTTTGCACTGGTTGCTTTGCTTCTCTGTCCCTTAATATTATCATACTGCAACTCCTTCCTTTTAAATAAACCAAAGCTCATCACATCCACATGACATAATATATATGCCTGCCATTTCTAGAACATTCAAAATTCTTCAGTCTGCCAGTCTTATAGGACTACACACCAGGCACACAAGTCTCTTCACCCAAAGTATGAATAATACATTCTACAATTGGGGGGTTGGTGATCATAACCCTAAATAATAGGACAAAACTGGGAGTCTTATAGTCAAACCTCAAAAGGGTTAATAAAAACTCAGGAGGAAGACCAAATATTGCAAATTAAAAACTGCTATGTCAGCAGAGGAGAACTCCAAGACATTCTTTAATTATGTAAAGAACCTCCGAATTAACACTTTAACAATGCACTAAATGTACTCAACCATGATCTTGTGAATAATATAGCTAACATCACTGCAGATGAATTCAATTCAAACTTCTTCCTTTTAACCTAAAATTCCAAGGATAAAGAATGCAGCACAAACACCACCTCACCTCCAGTAATCACCTCTAAACAGATACTAAAAGCATTCTCCAGGACCAAAAGTACCATCTCAATGAGTCAGGATAAGAAAGCAGGCTGTTTCCAGTCAGTGTGATGACAGGAGGTACTGCCAGCACAGCTAGCTGGAATTTTGTAATTAATTATATGTCATTTGTGAATATCAAACTGATTTATACAAGATACTTGTGTTACAAATGTATTAGAACTTATATGTCATGTGTATATCAAACTGATTTGTACAGATTTTTGTGTTGAAAAGGTATTTATAAAGTGATTGTGTATGAAATGTATCCACAGTGTGCCCTACTGGAGAAAACAGAAATGTACACGCACTATTGTAACTGTTTAAATATACGTTTTAACATAGGAAACTGGAAGATTAACCTCAGTCCAGCATACTTTAAAATATATATGAAATTAAATCACTTTAAATGCTAGCCATAAAGATGTTATCTCACAGATTTCAATGCAGCAGAGACACCAAGTCTGTACCAGAAAGCTTTCTGTATTGACTTTGGGGTGAACTACTTACTACACTGGAAGTGTGGCTGTATGAAATTGTTTTATGACTTCCAGCACCTGCCATAGATCTGAGGAAAACCCCTTGTGTGTGTATTTTTACAGGTAGGTGCTAAATCCTGCCAGCTTTCAGCAGTAGGGGTTTGCATGGCAACTACAAGTCAGATGACCAGAAGTGATGTCATTCTGCAAGTTATCCCAGAAGTAATATTTTAGAAATTATTTTGAAAAGTGTCTTAGTGAGACAGAGTTTTCTGTAGTTTGCCTTGGGCCTGACAATGAGAAGGACCATTCACCACATCATCTGCCTTGCTCTATTAAGTAGGGAATAGTAATGCTCTTAGATTCAGTTAGGAATATAGTGAAGCTCATTTTAGATATTTTTCATTTGTTTGAGCCTGTCCTTCAATGTTATTTTAAATATTTCCTGTGATCCGAACTCTGATGCCACTGTGAATATATACATAGTATTATCTGTTTTTTTATTATTTATTATTAAATATATTTAAACCTTTCATTGTGGCTGATCTTTGTAGAGATAGTTAGGTTTTGATAGTATTTGCATATTTATTTGGGGACACTGTGTGGGCCACTCCTAACAGCTTTGCTCTTTTACACAGTAAAGTTGGACACCCTTTGTTAAGGGCCTTAAAGTAGCTGGCAAGGGATTCTGGTGGCAGTGATAACTACCTTATAATCTAGGCACAAGGCGGCATAGCGAGTAAACTGTGCCAGCCTTTCCCAGGTGTTTGTGTGTGCAAATCAAATCTCAGTGTGTGTGTGTGTGTGTGTGTGTGTGTGTGTGTGTGTGTGTGTGTGTGTGTGTGTCAGCTACTTGGGCAGGGACACAAAGCACTGGTTGGACAGAGAAAGTGTTGGAGGACTTGGCTTGGAACCCTGGCTAAGAACTCAACTCTATAGCTGTGCCAGTGGTGAGTCAGGAACCAGCCCCTGGACTGTGTTCCCTGTGTGCTCTTAAGAAAAATTGTGTTTGATTGTGCTTGATGCAGAGCTGCATCTGGGGATACTGTGTGTGTACCTGTTATCCTCCCAGTGAACATCCCCCATTGGTGCCACTGGTGAAGATTGATGCTCCTTGATTATTGGCCCAGAGGTGGGAGGGGTCACATATTGGCTAGCGGTGGTGGGATCTCCACATCACATATTGGTAAACAGTGGTGTGGATATTGAACTTCTGTAGCCTGTAAGCGGTTGTCACTAAAGAAGGTGTTTGCACTCTCAAGCAGCCACACAGTCAACATATTCAGAGTTTCATATCACAATAGTTTTACTTATTTACTTTTGTTACCTTAGTCAGGGAGAGCAGGCAAGGATGTCAGCAGAGGATTATGTCAAGCTGAGATATGCCAAGACAAAGGACTGGGGCATGCCAACTTGACTAAATGGGAAAAGATTGCAGCCTTAATCACAACTTAATCACAGACCAGCAACCAGGAAGACAAACCAGACTGGCATTAGGGATGTAGAGCTCTCAGAAAAAGGACAGTTCAACTTTTCCTCAGAGGTCTTAACAATCCATCTGGAGTTAGAGAGACTTGAACTGAAGTTCAAACACTTGGAATTAGAATCAGCAGAGAGACTGCAGTGTTTGCGGTCAAAGCAGAATCAGCAGAGATGTGTTTGGAGGATGAAGAAAATGAGAGGCAGAGGCAACATGAAAAGGAAATGCTGACTCTTCGCCAGGGTCATGGATGTAATGGGGAAGGGAGAAACTGTACCTCAGAAGCAATAAAGGTCAGTAAACTTCTTCCTCAATACCAAGAAGGTGATAATTTTGATAGTTTTATTCATATATTTGAGTATGCAAACAGTATAATGTTGACCGAGGGCTCTGGGTACAGTTCCTGACTCCATGGTAGAGCTGTAACTGCATTTTCTAAATTGTTTGATATTAATTGTTTAGACTATAACAAAGTCAAGAAATGTTCATTAGAGTGTTTTAGGTTAACACCTGAAGCTTACAGAAAAAAGTTTCATAAGCATAGACACAAGGCAGATGAAAGTTTGTGTGATTATATTGCTGAGCTAAGCACTTATTTTCATAGGTGGGTGAGTGGGTGTCAGGTCACCATTTTTGAAGGGCTGGCAGACATCTGGTAAGGGAACATGCCCTT
Source organism: Protopterus annectens (assembly GCF_019279795.1). Lineage (NCBI taxonomy): Eukaryota > Metazoa > Chordata > Ceratodontiformes > Protopteridae > Protopterus > Protopterus annectens. The sequence goes on from NC_056736.1 coordinate 647,316,555, forward strand.
AGCACTTTGCCTGAGGACAGGAGAATCTGGTTGGCAGGTAGGGAATGCAAAACTACAGATGAGCTTGAGAATAAAAGGGATCTCTACTTAGCAGGCAGAGCATCACTGCACAGGAAAGGGATACCCAGTGCTGCATATGGATACAAAGGAACCCATGGAGGGCAGCCTAAGCCACACCAACAGAGTGCACCAGCAATGGGGAAGCCACAAGTTCAGGTACATAGTCAGGATCAGGGGTTAAATGTTTTAAATATGACCACTGGGGCCTCACTGAGACAGATGGCCTCAAGCTCAATGCCAAAAAGTGCAGTGTCATCCCCTTTGGTAAAAACTCTGTACCCATGAACTACTACATAGGCAGCAATCTACTTAACACCGAATGCGTGAAAAGAGACCTTGGGACCCAGGTGGACAGTAGTCTCTCCTTTGATAGTCACATCGCCACAGTAGTCAGGAAGTCCTTCTACATGGTACACCTCATCATAAAAGGGTTCTCATCCAGGAAGAGAGAGGTCATTGTTCCCCTCTACTCGTCACTCATTAGACCCATTATAGCGTACAACGCCCCTTTTGGAATGTACCTCACAAGACAAGGCCGCAGAAGTACCTCACAAAAGAGGATTACCGGCCTCAAACAAATGCCCTACACTGACCGCCTCAAAAAACTCCAACATTACTCCATAGCATATCGCCTACTCCGAAGTGATCTCTGCCTAACATATAAAGCTATGCCAAACCCAGAGCTGTTGGACATGCTACACCTAAAGAAATCCCAATCCCTCCAAGCTACATGCTCTAGGGACCTAAACCTTGTCACCACAATAAACAGGACATGCTGGAGGGATAGATTCCTGTCCCAGAGACTTCCTATACTCTGGAACAAGCTACCCATCCATGTCAAGCAAAGTTCTTCATTAGCACTCTTCAAGAAAAGTCTTGATGAGTGGATGGGAAATAGGAAATACACCCCAGGGGTCACTTCTGTGTCTCTGCTGGACAGTGGCACAGGAAAATAACTTTCTTGGGTGGCGTAAGCTATGGTACCTTGCTGGCTAGGCTTACGTAGGCCCTTGGGCTGCTAGCCTAGTATCTACCTATCTACCTATGAACCTATGTATCACACTGATGTTCACAGAGGCAAGGTGGGGAACAAAAGGTAGGGCAGTCAGCAAGTGAGAATAACAGAATGCCAATGGTACGTTTTCTGGAAACAACAAGGGTACCAAACTGCCACAAGAGGTTATATCCTATCTTAGTAGATGGAAAACAGGCCACTGGTAAGAAAGACACAGCCTCTGACCTAACCATTGTGAAGCCTGCAATTGGGCAGTCTACTCTAGGAGGGACCCCACTACAAATACCTTTGGCTAGGGTTCACCTTGACTGGGAGGGTGGAAAAGGAAGCAAGCAAGTAGGTGTGTTTGAGGATATCCCAGCAGATGTCCTAATAGAGAATGATTCTGATAATGCAGTACCTTGTGTGCATGCAGTTACAATAACCATGAACACAGAACAGCACTATATATATATTCTTCACAGAACTCGCACAAAAAATATAGCGCTAAGAGATTTAATACGATAAAGCTTTCGGGCTAACCACCCTTCATCAGTACAATTAAAATAAGGCTTTCATTCTTTTTAAATACGAGATAATTAACATTACATGATCCAGCCAGCCTATCTAAAACTTTCCTTTACAAAAACTTCTTTAAAAAAACTCTCTTAAAAATTAATAATATATAATAGCTACATTATATAAAACATGAACTGCATTAGCAGTACAATAACAATATAACAAATAACATAAAAATCAACCACAACAAATAAACAGAACTTTAAAAGACAGATGTAGAAATCTCTTACATTATTCAGTTATATAATTTCTCTCTGTCTTTTTACCAAAACTGGTTTCAAACTTACTGCATTAGCACTGTAGCTATTATATGTTATACACAGTCAGGCTTGGAGACAGGCATGTGGGTCTGGTAGCCTGGGGGGAGACCCAGACAAACCGCACAGTTGAAGCCCAGACTGGTGAGGTGACTACTTCATGGAGGGAGATACCCTGTAGCAGTGAGACTGAAGGTGAGCCACAATTGCTGGTGGGTACTGATGTTCCCTTGGACAGAGTGACTGCAAGGACAGAGGTAAATAGCAGTAGTATCCAGGCTAACATTGAGGCACCATTGTCAGAGGACACCAGACTTTCTGTGGAAGGGGAGCTGGGGAGGGTTACAGAGAGAGAGCTGAGACATGCTCAGCTCTCAGACCCTACATTACTAGGCTTGAGGGAGGTAACTAGGAAGCACCGGATTCTCAAGGAAAAGGGGGACTCTGTATACTGGAACAAAGGGTTACTTTATAGAGAATGTACCCCTGAGGGAGGGCTAGAGGGTGAGAGAATACAGCAGTTGGTAGTGCCCAGAGCCTACCATCTAGCACTTCTAGCCATAGCCCATGGCATTCCCTTTGCAGGTCATATGGGCATAAAGCATACCAAAAGACATATTATGCAGAACTTTTATTGGCCTGGGGTTGCAAGGGATGTAACATGGTACTGCAGGACATGTGAGCAATGCCAAAAAGTAGGAAAGTCAGGAGACAAGGTCAAAGCTCCTTTGGTGCCTTTGCCTGTGATTGAGGAGCCATTTCAGAGGGAAGTTATGGATGTTGTGGGGCCATTAAGTACCCCAAGTTCCAGAGGGAAAAGTATATCCTAGTGGTAGTAGATTATGCTACCAGATACCCTAAGGCGGTGGCTCTGTCCTCCATCAAGGCAGAGAAGGTGGCAAATGCTTTGCTAGAGAGCCAATTTCATGTCAGACCTGCAGGTTTGTCTGTGGAAGCACTGTGGGGTGAAGCACCTAAAGACCACCCCCTACCATCCCTAGACTAATGGTCTTGTGGAGAGGTTCAACTCTACACTAAAGACCATGCTGCAGGTGTTTGCAGACCAGTTTAAGAGAGAGTGGGAGAAATACTTGCCCCATCTTATGTTTGCATACAGAGAGGAACCCCAGGAATCCAAAGATTTTTCACCCTCTGAGTTGCTGTATGGGCATCAGGTGAGGTGACCTCTAGATTTGATTTGTGATGAGTTGGAGGGTGAGGGTGAGTGTGAATCCCACAAAGAGTCTGTTGTAGCATATGTCCTAAACCTCAGGACAAGGCTTATGGAACTCATGGGCTTGACCCAAGAGAACCTGGCAGAAGCCCGCTGGTTCTCAGTCCTGTCAGACATAAGCTGCAGGCAGCTTGGGAGGGACCCTTCAAAGTGGTAAGAAAGGTCAGTGATGTTAACTATGTGGTAGAACTTGTTAGGCAGGAGCACAAAAGTACAGTTTTGTACCTACCATAAATGTAGATGTTCGAGTGCTCATACAGCTGCAGTCATAACAGATGGGTTATCCTGCCGTCAGGCGGGTCCTCGGTCGGCCGAATTCCAAAGTCCAGGTCCGGCGTCAGTTGTCGTCGCTTCTTCCCTGATGTCAGTGCGACAGGGGTATAAAAGAGGCAGCCGACGCCATTTTCTTCAGTTTTTCTTGCCCCAGATGTCAGGTGCCCCCAGAAGGAAGGCAAACATAATGTTATGCAAAGATGCAATGTTGATAAATCAAAAACAGTAGTTGCAAGCAAATACACCATAAAAGAATACCCCAAAAAGGTTATATGAAAAGTGTTTGTCATAAGGCCTGTCCTAAGAGGGGATGGAGGGAGGGAAACCTGGACTGCAGCTGTATGAGCACTCAAACATCTACATTTATGGTAGGTACAAAACTTTACCATGTTCATCGTGCATACAGCTGCAGTCATAACAGATGGGTAGAATCCCAAAGCTAAGTAAGGGTGGTAGGCACTAAGTGGAACTAGGAGGGGCTAGGATGCCCTGCAGGACTGCTGTGGCAAAGCCCGCTCTAGATTTTGAGTATAGTGGGAGGTGACAGTGCTTGGAGAAAGTGTGCACTGAACTCCAGGTGGCTGCTTCCAAAATGTCCTTGGTAGGGTCCCCCGTCCCCCCTGAGGAAGGCTGCAGAGGTAGCTGTGGCTCTGGTGGAGTGGGATATGATGCATGCAGGCACAGCTTTTCCATGGAATGAGTAACAAAAACATATGCAGTGGGCTATCCATTTTGAAATTGTCTGTTTGGAAATAGCCTTTCCCTGAGCACCTACAGCATAGGACACAAAGAGTTGCTCAGATTTCCTGAATGGCTTTGTTCTGTCCAAGTAGTAACAAAGTTGTCTGTGAATGTCCAAGGAATGTAGTAGTCTTTCCCCTTTGTTGTGTGGATTAGGATAAAAGGTAGGTAAGTGGATAGTCTGATTCAAAGCTACACTGGATATTACCTTTGGCATAAAGGTAGGATTGGTTTGTAAGGAAATTCTGCCCTGATGGAAAATGATGAATGGTTGCACAGCCATGAGGGCCTGTAGCTCCGAAACCCTGCGTGCTGAGGTGATAGCCAGAAGAAAGGCTGTTTTCCATGACAAGTACTGTAACTCTGTTGAAGAAGCTGGCTCAAAGGGAGGAAGGGTCAGCTTTTCCAATACGTAGTTGAGGTCCCAAGCAGGGACTGGTGGTTTCCTTGGGGGTTTTAAATTCTTTGCCCCTCTGAGGAACTGCCTTAAGAGAGGGTGAGAGAATAATGGAGGATCTGTGTTGTATTGTGCAGAAATGGCTGAAGCGTAGATCTTGATGGAGGAGAAGGAAAGTCCATTGTTTAACATCTCAGCTAGGTACTGTAAAATTTGAGGTATATTTATTACCCAAGGAATCTGTCCCTTTTCTTGATTCCAGGCACAAAATCGTTTCCATTTGGCGGAGTAAGCCTTTCTAGTAGAAGGTCTTCTGGCCTCCAAGATGACATCCTGCACCTCCTTGGAGAGGAGAAACTGTTGGGAAAATCAAGGAATTCTCCATGCAGCTAGATTTAGAGTTTTGAGATGGCTGTGAAGGGTTTTGTAGTTGTGCTGGGACTCTCTGCTCTGGCTTTTAATAGAACTTTGCGCAGCAGAGGAAGAGGCGGGAAGGCATAGACTGTCAATGTTGCCCAATTGAAGGAGTGTGCGTCCACTTTCCAGGCCTGGGGATGATAGGTCCTTGAACAAAATTTTTTCAACTGGCAATTTCAGTGGGTAGCAAAGAGATCTATGTCTGGCTGTCCCCATGCCTGAGTTATCTTTGTGAAAAGTTGAGGATGCAACTTCCATTCGTGTGGATCTGTCATATTTCTGCTTAGGTTGTCCGCCAGTGTGTTTTCCTTCCCTGGCAGGAATTGTGCCTGCAGTTGAATTTGCAGTTTCAGTGCTGTGTTCCATAGGGTCATGGCTTGCCTGCACAGGGGGTATGAATGAGTTCCCCCCTGTTTTTTTATGTACCACATCACTGTGGTGTTGTCTGTCCTTATCAATAGCTGGCCTGGATGCAGTAGGTCTTTGAAGGTCATAATAGCCTTTTGCACGGCTAGCATCTCCTTTTGGTTGATGTGAAGGTGCTTCTCTTGTCGGGTCCATTTTCCCTGAATGCACTGATCTGTAATGTGTGCTCCCCAGGCGTAGTCTGAGGCGTCTGTTGTGATGATTAGAGTTGCTTGAGGTACACAGAAAGGAAGACCTGTGTTTTTTCGGCAAGCTTGAGTCCACCACAAAAATTCCTTTTGAAGGCATGGAATGAGTGGGATAATTGTTTCCAAGCTGTGGCTGTGTTGAGACCATAAGCTTTTCAGGTACCACTGAAGTTTCCTCATATGCAGCTTTGCACATGGGATTAGTAGGATGCAAGATGCCATGAATCCCAGAGCCTGCAGGATTTTCCTTGCAGTTAGCCTGGTGTAAGTTGCCATTTTTCTAAACTATTGAGACAGTTGCCCTTGCTTGTCTGGCGTGAGGTAGGCCATCTGGGTGGTTGTATCCAAGCTGGCACCCAGGAAAATTATTTGTTGAGAGGGTATTAGTTTTGATTTCTTTTTGTTGACTGTGTATCCCAGGAAGTTCAACAGTTTTATTACAAACACCAGGTGCTGCAGTAGTAAGTCCTTGCTGTCCACTTGGATCAGGCAGTCATCTAGATATGGGTAGATTTGAATCCCTTGTAGTCTGCAGAAGGCGATTACTGATGCCAGGCATTTCGTAAACCCTCTGGGCACAGTAGATAAGCCAAAGGGCAATGCAGAGAATTGGTAATGGGTTGAACCTGCAAGAAATATGAGGTATCTTCTGCAATCTTGTCTGATAGGGACATGCAGGTATGCCTCCTTGAGGTCCAAAGTTACCAGCCAAGACTCATTGCCCAGCATGGGAAGAAGCTGCTGTAATGTGAGCATCTTGAATTTTGGCACCTGTAGATAAGTGTTTAGGATGGATAGGTCTAAGATAGGTCTCCAATCTTTGTCTTTCCTCAGTACCAGGAATAGTCTGGAATAAAACCCTTGACCTTGTTCTTTTGCAGGTACCTCTTGAATTGCTTTCATGTCCATGAGAGCTGAAACTTGTTTGTGTGCCTCTGCCCTTTGATTTTGTGGCAGGTTTGGCATGCCTCTCATTTTTGGAAGGGTGCAAAAGTGGAACCTGTAGCCTCTATCTATAATGTCCAGAATCCATTTGTCTTTTGTAACAATATTCCAATTTTTTTTTTTGAGAATAATGTCAGTTTTCCGCCCAAAGGTGCTGCCATTAAAGCTTTGCTTGGCAGGTGTAGGGGGAAGTCATTGTGTCTGTTTTCTAAAAGACTGTGATCTATCTTCTCCACCTCTTGGTTGGTGCTTGCCACTGTCTGGCTCTGAAAGATCCTTGAGGTTGCCCTCTGCCCCTTGGGTGCCTGTATCTGCCCCTTTGAGGTCTGTCCATGGCTGGAAAGGACCAATTTTTTGAATGCCAGTTTCTGCTGAAATGTGGAGGCTGTACCTGCAGGAAATCTTTCACTGTTTGCATTGATTTCGCTTTTTCCTCCATTTTCTTTAGCACCTCCTCAGCTTTAACACCAAACAATACATCTTTTTGAAGAGGTGCATCTAATAATTTAGCTTTGACATGATCTGGTAAGGTCTGCTCTTTGAGCCAAGCATGCCTACGTATAACAGACCCCGTAACAACAGCTCTACATGAGGCCTCTAAAGCATCAAAACCACACTGCAAGGTATGTTTACCCACTTGCTCTGCACCATGCAACAAATCCTGCAACTCTTTTAAATGTGGTTGTGTCATCTTGCTTTTCAGCTGAGATAACAAAAACTGTTGATACTTTAACATATGGAACTGACAGTTTAATGCCCTCATCGTTAAAGTGGCCGAGGTGTACACTTTTCCCCCCACCTTTCTAAAGCTCTGGAATCTCTCTCTGAAGGTAATGGATTTTTAGCAGTAGAGGCCTTAATTCCCTTAGAACCCTGTGAAATTGTTTCTGGGTCAGCACTATGGCTTTTATATAGGAACTGGTGAGAGTCAGGAACCCGGTAATACCTGTCTGGTTTAACAGGAGCTGGAGGCAAAGAATCAGGATTAAGGCTGGCTTCTGTGTACACATCATCCAATATATCAAAAACAGAAGGGATAGCCAGAGGCCTATGCTGGGGGAGCAGAAGAAATTCCCTGAGCCTTTTCTTGGAATCTGAGTAATCTTGGCCTTCCCAGTGAAAGTGTTCCCTCAATGTATGCAGGGTTTCCCCAAAAGAGAAGTCCTCAGGGGGGGAGACCGAGGGAATAGACTCCTCTGCACTAGAGTCTTCGAATGGAGAATGGGTATAATCCTGGTCCTCAGATAGTTCTGAGGTAATAGAAGCTTGATCTGAGGAAGGGTAGTCTTCCTCTAATCTGGGCCTTTTGTCAGAGGGGGGTTGAGAACCCCTGATAAGAGTAATCAAATCCTCAGCCACTTTAAGCATCTGCTTTTTAGGCATGGTGCCTTGAGAGGGGGTCCGAGGAACCTGTTTTTTGGTTTTCATGGCTGCTTTAGATTTAGTGAGGCTTTAATGGAGAAGGAGGAAGGCCTGAAGACCCCTTGAGAAATGGCAGGCCTGTCTAAATTCTGAGTTTCCCCGCCAGGAGTGGCGTCGGGATCTGTAGTAGGAATGGGGGCCGAGGAGCCTGCGACCTCGAGTACTGAAGACACCAGTAATGCATTGTCATCAGTACTCAGGGGCTGCATAGGCACCTCGCTGAGTACCGGAGAACCGGTAGTAGGCCTTAGCGTGGTTTCAGTAGGTAGTGAGGACCTCGTATGTCGGTCCTTATCTTTGCGTTTTTTGCTCAAAACTGGAGTTGGAGTATCCGACAACATAATATAATTAAAGTTTTTGCCAAAAAAGTGAAGGGCGAACTCCGCCCGACGCTTAATAGTGCGCTTATTGAATCTAGCACAAAAACGGCAGTCCGAGACGTCGTGGTCTGGGCCTAAGCAAGGTATACAGAAAGAGTGGAAATCCTTATGCGGTATTTGCTTCCCACATGAAATGCAATTATTAACTTTGTCTGACATCAGTCTGAGGTAAGAAAAGTTTCCCCAACGGGGTACTTAGCTTTCAAGAAGACTTTGGCTGAAATACTTTCGTAAATCTCAGGAGCTGGGCGGCAGGCACTTGCGAACTGCTTCTGCTTCAGGCACCGCGCGGCAAGAAAGACCGAAGAAAATGGCGTCAGCTGCCTCTTTTATACCCCTGTCACACTGATGTCAGGGAAGAAGCAACGACAACCGATGCTGGACCTAGACTTTGGAATTCGGCCAACCGAGGACCCGCCTGACGGCAGGATAACCCATCTGTTATGACTGCAGCTGTATGCACGATGAATATCTGTACCATGTTAACATGATGAAACCTTACCATGATAGAGAGGCCCTTGTGCTGAGTATTTGCAGTGGATGGCAGGATGAGTCTGAGGGAGATCAGGTGACTGATCTCCTCAGTGAGGCTCAGACTGACTCCTTAGCAGAAGGGGTAGCAATGTCTCAAAAGCTATCCCCTAATCCAGGTTCAAGAAATCCAAGCAGTGTAACAAGGTGTTTGGGGGCATGTTCACTGGAAATCAGGGTGCACCCACTTGGCGCAGCACCATATGGATACAGGACCCCAAAGGCCTATTAACTCATTCACTCTGGAGCAGCTCAGAAAAAGTTGCCTGCTTAATTCCACCATAGGAGAACAGTGCAGTCTGAGCTCATTTTCAGAAAATCCATTTGTAATACCATACAAAAAACAAATGTTCATAACTCTAACTATAAGAGCTAGACTAAATATGTAAATGCAAAAGTTGTTCAGCAGACACTGACCTTTCCAACAGTGTAAATGTTGATAGTGTGTATCAAAGTCATTATTAAATATCCGGCAAGGAATGCTGATATTGTGCATATTTTTTACCTTTTTGGAAAAGCAATGCACAATATCTTGGTCAATGTACCATGTAGACCCATACAATTTGTATTTGATTTGTTTGTATGAATGTCAGCTTTAAAATGATACCTTAACCATTACTGTCCGATGCTCCATTATGGAGATATTCACAGAAATATGATTTAAGCATAATATCTCATCACCTGTAACAGACAGAGGCTACATAGTGTACAAGTTGTGAGTCTCAATGTCAGCTTCAAAATGATACATCATTTGTGTCATCATCATGCTCCCTTGCAAAGATATGGGCATAATAATGAGAAGTATTGGAAATGTATAATTTTCATAATCCTACAAGACTGAACAAACTGTAATATCTGTACAGGTGTACAGTACACAGACACTGTTCTTTTATCATGTTGCAAGGAGTAACACTGTCTTCAAAATGAGGTATTACTTGGCACACTGACATGTTCCCTTGCAAAGTTATCAAATTATGAAAAAAAAATCATAATTTCCATAACCTAAGTCCAAAACAAATTTTGATATCTGTACATGTGTACAACATACAGGCACTTTTCTTTTATCATGTTGCAACTATGAATACTGTCTTCAAAATGAGGCATTATGTAGCACATTCAGATGCTCCCTTGCAAAGTTATCTACCAAAATATGAAAAAAAAAATTCCATAACGTAAGCCCTAAACAAACTGTGATATATGTACATGTGTACAGCACAAGGCCAGATTTCTTTTACCATGTTATAACGATTAATACTGTCTTCAAAATGAGGTATTACTTATCACAACTACATGCTCCCTAGAAAAGTTATTTACCAAAATATGAAAAAGAATGTCATAACTTTCATAATCCAACTTTTATAACCCAAGTCCTAAACATGCTTGAAACCAGGCATATCCAGGAAAGTAGCACAGTGGGACTGAGCTGAAGTGTCTCCAGGTTCCCCACTGCCATCCAGGATGATCCTAAGATTCATGAGTTCCAACCACTATCTAGTGATACAGGAAATTACTACATGACACAATGTTCAATTCACAAAAATTATGAGCCATGTTACCACAATGGGTACTTGTGCCCACTACCAAATATTATAAAATTAACAGAAATACTGTTTGGGGGGGATTGAAAATGACTCCACATAGACAGAAACCATTATTTGGTTTGTGCATTGAATGTGATAATGACTTCTACTTGTGTGAATAACAGTGGCAGCTGCTGAGAATTTTACCTGACAAGTGAGAATGACTGTTACACTGTAACTGCAGTTATTGTTCAAATGTGATAATGACCTGCATTTCATTACTGCAGGGTTCTGCACGTTCGGACAAAGGTGGTAATTGCTGGACAAAACCCATTGATTAGGCATTCATTATATTTGTGGTGCAGGTGTTATGTAACATGGAGTCATTACCATCTGTTAGGAGAAGACCAGAGTAATTCACTAAAAGCCCTTCCTCCCACCTAAATTCCACACATGACTGACAGAGCCAGGCATATTGCCCAACATACATGGTAGCTCCATGCTGGTACTAGTCTGGAATTAATAGCATTGATCTCACTAAGACAACCACGCAATAGAATCAGAAACAGAAATAAATTCAGAAATGTCTAAATTATCTGCTTGGCCAACAGGGAGTCATTCATTTTATCCAAACTAACCATCCCTCTCATCAGAGCAAGACATAGAAGCTAAAAAAAGCAGAAATATTGTCTAAAATATCTGGTTGAGCAATGCCAAAAAAATCAGCCCCCCCCCCCATCAACAAGTCTACCCAGTGGTCACTTTAGCATAGTGTATGCACAGGCACTTCCCTGATACACAAATAAATTATTTCCCCAAGCAACATCTTCATTATGTGCAGGTGTACACATGCATGAAATTAAACTTTCACTCAAGTCAGACCTTCAGCAAAATGTTGAAGTATGCACAAGCACCAGAATGAAATATTTCCCCAAATGACCCTTCAGTATCAGTTCCTGGTATGTATTGCACCAAGTGAACCCTACAATAAAATGCTGATATATGTACAAGTACCAACATGAAGCATTTCCCTGAATGACCCTTTCTGTACCAGCTCCTAGTATGTGAAATCACCAAACAGGGGGGTAGGTAGGTAAAGAAGAATAAAAAAAATGGACAACACAGATGGAACACTACAGTTACTACATAACTTCTTTATATGATGTCTGAGTATGTACAAGCACCAGTGATCCCTTCCGCAGTCTGTCCTACTATGCACAAGTGCCAGAATGCAACATTTCCATTGACAACTCCTTCAGCAGCCCTTCCAATTATGCACAAGAAACAAAATGAAACATTCCCCCCTATGGCCCCTTCATTAGTATATCAGAGTATACACAAGCTCTAAAATGAAGCATTTGCCACATGACCCCTGCAGTACTATGTCCAAGTATGCACAAGAGCTAAAATGAAACATTTGCCACGAGACCCCTTCAGTAGTATGTCCAAGTATGCACAAGAACCAAAAGGAAACATTCCCCGCAATGACCCCCACCCTAATAAAAAAAAAAAGTCATGACAAACTTTTACACCAACCTGCAAGCTACCAATAAAAACAACCCAAAGCACTGCCACTATACTCACTACATTCTTTTCTGACAGTATAGCCACTCTAACCCAAACAAAGCCTCAAGTTAGTATGCCCTAAATATTATTCCCAAAGTACCCCCCCCTAAACACACACTCTTATACTCATCTTATTCCTATGTCCACTGTAGACTCTTCACAAGTATTCAAAAATATGCTTTATAGGCAGCCTCTATAATTTACATAAAAAGCTATAAATAAGAGGGCATTCTCCCTCCTGTAACATAAATACATATTTGGTAAAGCTCCTATTTTATTTTAAATAACTCTTCTGAGACTGCCTCAGTATGTATTGGGTGTCAGACGGCTAAAACTAAAAGCTGTACATTATTGTCCATATTTGTCCTTAAATGTTTTTGTAATACTTTGGAACTTCAATCTCCAGTTCCACTGAAAACAAGCACCTATCCAGTCAGACCTTCTCAGTAATCGGTCAAAAATGCAATTTCCTGGTTTCGCGTTTGAGAACTATAGTCACCAATATAAACCCTATTATTCATGCAACTTTCAATAGCGATATTGAATTAAAATCTGTTATCTACAGAACACATTGGACAGTGAGAGAAAAATTTTGCCAAGCTGTGTCGCACAAATTTGACAAACTTGGGGACAGGGTACACAGTTGATTTTCGGGCATGTTATTTTACAGAAGTGAAAATGCTGCCATGTGTGAGATGGCAATTTGCTTCTTTGTGATTCTGAATGCTATAAAATAGTACTGTTTAGGGAGTATGCCAGAGGCTGGGGCAGAGCTTGTTTATCATGAAAAACAACGGCAAGAATTATGTGCTATCCACGCCATGAACAATATATTCCCAGATATAGTTTTCAGCAAAGAGGCAGCAGACGAGATTTGTAAATGGTATGTGATGCGTGTCCTTCAATCGGGCAGTTATTAAGACCTGTTTTCCAGCTTCATGGTAAGCTTCGGGTCTATAACTGGGATATGGGAAATGGAGCAAATACTGATTTTGTTAACGTATGGGGTAACGTTTCCTGATGCATTACATGGCAGCTGAAACATGCTGACTGACTCAGTTAAAAAAAAGTTCAAGAACTTACACTGCTTGATGCGGTTCTCACGCTTCAAAGGTTATGTTTTTCACCAGTGCATATTCGCTGATAAAACAACATAGTTGATCAGATAACTTGTGCAAAAAAGTATGGTATGTTTACTGCAGCCAGTGTTAAAACCTTTCAACATCCAAGACTCCAAATTACATAACAAAATGTGACCGGAATCATTGGCAGCTTGAAGCTTTATCATTTTTATTAGGTTATCTAAAGTATCACAGCTATTGTATAAAGCTAAAACAGCTGTTTTGTCTCATTATTATTAGCACAGGTTGGCATTTCACAACTTTCTTCTTTCTTTCATTATCTCTGCAAACAACAGTTTCTTCCTGGAACACTGGTTTGCTTGTGAGGGTGTTACCATTGTTGTCAGTAACTGGCTTTAGTTTAACAAGTCCAACAATGGACAGGCATTCTTTTACAGTATAACGTTAGAATATTAACATTAACACCCAAAGCAGTGGTACATCGATTGGCTGCCAACACTTGCTTAAGATTACACTTGAAAGGATATTTTTCTCCTAAAAGTTTAATGTAACCAGCATGGAAAAACATGCTGAATTGTAACTATATTAGGTATATAACAAGTTCAGTTACGATTTCAGAATGTTTTTCACTAAGCTCAGCTACAAACCTACATTACAGTTTAACGCGCCTGTGGAAGGGACTCAGGGGTAACAGCTTGCAATTCCTATCGCCTCATAGAGTGCTTGGGTGTAAGCACAGAGGAGCTAAGAGATGCTACTCAGAGATAATGAGTTAATCAGGCCCCTTATAGGGTGCCTGAGACAGTCGCAGACTGTGAGGGAGGAGATACAGGAAATGTTGGAATTGGGATAATTGAGGAGTCAAGCAGTCCCTGGGCCTCCCCAGTAGTGTTGGTACCAAAGGATGGCAGCACCAAGTTGTGTGTGAACTTCAGGAAACTAAATAGTCATACAGAATCAAATGCTTACCCCATGCCTAGGACAGATGAAGCCCTACAGTAGCTGGGTAGGGCTCAGTATCTGACCACTACTGATCTTACCAAGGGCTACTGGCAGGTGCCCTTGACTCCCAATGCTAGAGACAGGTCAGCCTTTGTGACTCCTTTTAAGATGATGTCCTTTGGGATGAAAAATGCCCCATTGACTTTCCAGAGGCTGGTAGATTGTATCCTAGCAGGAGATTTTGCTATTGCTTACCTGGATGATATTGCCATCTAGAGCCAATCCTGGCAAGAATACCTTCAGTATGTCAGGGAGGTGCTATGCAGACTACATTGGGCAGGGTTTACCATTAAGCCCAGTAAGTGTCATGTGGGTATGGTAGAGGTCTCCTACCTGAGACAGAGTGGGAGTGGTAAGATCAGGCCAGAACCTGCCAAAGTGGAAACCATTCAGGCATGGCCTGCCAATTACCAAAAATCAGGTGAGGACATTCTTAGGGACAGTGGGGTACTATAGAATGTTTTCCCCCAATTATAGTACCATAGCTGCTCCCCTCACAGACCTGACAAGGAAAAACAGGCCAGATAAGGTATTGTGGACTTCAGCATGTGAGCAGGCATTCCGGAAGCTTAAAGGAGCTTTGCAAGGACCCCCTGTGTTAGCCAGTCCAGATTACAGCAAATAATTTGTTGTGCAGGTGGATGCTTCAAACCATGGGGTGGGGGCTGTACTTAGCCAGATTTCTTCAGAGTGAGAAGACTACCCAGTGGTTTATCTCAGTCGTGGGCTCCAACCCAGGGAGGAATGCTATGCAGCTGTAGAAAACGAATGTCTAGCCATACTGTGGGTACTGCAGAAACTTCAGCCTTATCTGTATAGAAGGAAATTCACTGTAGTTAAAGACCACAATCCTTTAACATGGCTACATCAAGCCAGCCAGCAAAATGCCAAGTTACTAATGTGGAGTCTAGGGTTGCAAACATATGATATGATAGTGCAGCACCACAGTGGGGTTAACAATGCCAATGCAGATGGGCTGTCAAGACAGGTATGGGTTAATGTATTCCCAGACAGGCTCATTCCTCTCAAGCAACATTTCTCAAGGGGCACTTGAAAAACTAGCTTGAGTCTTCATAGGGGGGAAGAGGTGTGAAGATAGGAGGTACTGCCAAGCACAGCTATCTGGAATTTTGTAAATAATTATGCCATTTGTGAATATCAAACTGACTTATACAAGATGCTTGTTGCAAACATATTTAAACTGTATGTCACAATGTGTATATCAAACTGATTTGTACAGATGTTTGTGTTGAAAAGGTATTTGTAAAGTGCTTGTTTGAAATGTATCCACATTATGCTCTACTAGAGAGAACAGAAATGTACATGCCCTGTTGTAACTGTTTAAATGCATGTTTTAACAGAGGAAACTTGAAGGTTAACCTCAGTCCAGAAAATTTTAAAATATATCTGAAATTAAATCACTTTAGGGGCTAGACCATAAAGATGTTATCTCACAGGTTTCAATGCGGCCAGAGATGCACAGTCTGTACCAGGAAGCTTTCTGTATTGTCTTTGGGGTGAACTAATTACTACTCTGGAAGCATGGAGATATGAAATTGTTTTATGATTTCCAGCACCTGCCACAGATCTGAGCAAAAGCCCTGGTGTGTGTATTTTTACAGGTAGGTGCTAAATCCTGCCAGCTTCCAGCAATAGGGGTTTGCATGGGAGCTAGAAGTCAGATGACCAGAAACGATGTAATTCTGCAAGCTATTCCAGAAGTGATATTTTACATATTATTTTGAGAAGTTTCTTAGTGAGACAGAGCATTCTGTATTGGGCCTAACAACAAGGACCATTCACCACATCATCTGCCTTGTTCTATTAAGTAAGCAGTGAATAAGTAACTATCTTAGATTCAGTTAAGAATATAGTGAAGCTTAGTTTATATATATTGTTTTTATATGTCTGAGCCTGTCCTTCAATGTTATTTTAAATATTTCCTGTGATTTGAACGCTAACGTCACTGTGAATATATACTTAGTATTGTCTTGTTCTTTTATTATTATTAAATATATTTAAACCTTTCACTGTGGCTGATCTTTGTAGAGATATTTAAGTTGTGAGAGCATTTGGACGGACTGTGTTCCATGTGTGCTGTTAAGGGAATTGTGCTTGATTGTGTTTGATGCAGAGAGCTGCATCTGGGGATACTGTGTGTATACCTGTGATCCTTCCAGTGAACGCATCCCCCACACTGGTGCCAGTGGTGAAGATTGAGACTCCTTGATTACTGGCCCAGAGGTGGGGCATCACAGTCAGTATGAAACATCCTGTTATTAGACCTTCTCCTTAAACTATACAACCACTACCTCTCTTATGGTTACATATTAGAAGCCTAGATAGCATCTATAACTGTTATCTTCCATAAGGGAGGTCCTACCTGGCATATACAGACTTATTAGCCTCACTATCATTTGTAAGGTAATGGAAAGTATCATTACAAAACTCAAACACAGAGGGAAACTACAACACCTAGTATGATGTGGCATTGTATAAGACAGATCATGTCTTATCAAATCTAGATGACTGAAAGTTAGAGAACTAGATGAGAGTAACTCCATGCACACAGCTCGCTTGATTTAGCTATGGCTTTTGATACTACACTCCACTCTGCCATCAACAAGAAACCAGTTAAATTTAATATAAATCACTATGTAACCTGCTAGACTGCAACCGGATCCTGATAGCTACTGCTCTATTAGGGTTGATGGCACGCTATCGTCCAAGAGCCATCACCAGTGATGTACCCAAGGGCTGTGGTTTTGGGACTACTTTATTTGACATACACTTCTATGTCAAATCTCGAGTTAAAGGCTCTGCCTGACCAGATTCATTGATGATTGCAAGCTTGCAGCCATAACCAACTCTTGTAAAGATAAACATTCTCCAAGAGGGCCTAACTCAGACAAACTTGTATCAAGATTATGGCCTAAAATTGAATGTTTAAAAATGAAGCATCATAAGTTTGGGAAATAGGATTTAGTGCACATCTACCACATGAACAATACCCACCTAAAACAGGTATAGTTACTGCAGACATAGACACCTTCATGCTTAATGAACTCTCCCTTTGATCACCACATAGCTACAGTTAGGAAAGCCTTCTTACTCAATTGATGAAATTTTTTCTCAGTCAAAAGAGGGCATCATTCTCTTCTACTAATCCATCAAGCCCTTCAGTATGTACCTGTCTAAATACCTACACCAACTTGAAGCCCCCCCCTTGAAGTTTTTTGCCAAATAGACTCTTATATAAATTAGTTCACTGTGATGCACATAGCATTTAAAAACCCTCTCTTTTCTGATGACTCCTACATTGTGATCTGTTCTGGCCTACAAAGCTGTAAATGATCCAGTACTGCTTGATCTACTAAATATCTGCAACATTTGTAGTAAAATAAATCCAAATTCAAGAGACCTAAATCTCCACTGCAACATAAATGAGATTTGTTGATGTGATAGATGTATCTTGCAAAGAATTCCCCACCTCTGGGGTGGAAAAAAAAACAAGAAGTTATGTACTCACCATAACGTTCGATGTATGTAGTCCATCTCGCCTCACATTCTTACCTGTGGGTTCGGAGCTGAACCTCGGCTCCGACTCGGCCATACTCTAGCCAAGAAGGTATCCCATGCTGCACTGCTCCCTTTCCCCAGATCTTGTTTGCTGCGAGCTAATCATTCACTCCTCCACATACAACATACAGAGAAGGAAGAACACACTAACCAGAAAGGAATTTGAAACCATACCTAACCTCTAAGTCCTCTAGGATGGGGGAAGGAGGGGGGGTAAGTAAGAATGTGAGGCGAGATGGACTACATACATCGAACGTTATGGTGAGTAAATAAATTCTTGATGTTATGTAGTCCAATCTCGCCTACATTCTTACCCGTGGGACAGCATCCCCAGCACCTGAATCCTGGGAGGCTCAGTGGAAAATACTCCTGAGCACTGTGGAACAAAAGGAAGACCTGCCTCTTGACACCAAATCCAACTCGTAGTGAGTAACAAAGGTGTGAGGAGATGTCCATGTAGCCGCAGCACAAATATCAAAAATAGACAACCTGGCCTGAAAAGCTGTAGAAGTAGACACAGATCCGGTAGAATGAGCCTTCACTCTAAATGGTAAATCCTTGCCACCTGAAGCATAAATGAATGAAATACAACTGGAAATCCATCTGGACAAAGTGACTTTGGAAACAGGACACCCAATCCTGTTTTCTGAAAATGAGACAAACAACTGATCCGATTTTCTGAGATCCTTCGTTCTATGCAAATAGAATCGTAATTGTCTCCGCACATCCAGCTGATGAAATCTAAATTCTGCCTTGTTCGAGAACTCTGGAAAGAATATAGGTAGTTAAATAGATTGGTTTAGATTACTGACGGAAGCCACTTTCGGTAGGAAGGAAGGGTTAGGTCTGAGAGAAACCCTGTCCTTATGAAAAATCAAGTAAGGTGGTCTAACTGATAAGTCTTGAAGCTCAGAGACACATCTGGCTGAAGTGATGGCTACTAAAAAGATTGTCTTCCAAGTCAAATATTTTAAATCACAAGTGGCTGCAGACTCGAAGGGGGGTGAAGTGAGATATTGTAGAAAAAATAAACAAAAAGAGCACCAAACCAATTGAAAAGTCACAGAACAGAAGAGCAGTGAAAAAGCACCAAGCAGCAAATATTGTAGAACAAAAGTCCCAAGACATAACTGGTTCACAAACTGGAGGATGAAGCAGCATAGCGCCCTTCACGAATGCCTTACAAAGTTTGTGTGCCATGAGACTAGGCTAATTAGCGACGTGGAAATAGCCGCCAACTGGACTTTAATAGTTGCAGCTGCTGATCCTTGGTTGAAAAGCATGGAGAGGAACTCCAGGACTGATGTAATTGGAGTTATATAAGGATCAATTTGTCTTGCATGTGCCCAGATGGAAAATCTCTTCCATTTGCTGGAATAGATTTTTCTGGTGGAAGGCTTATGGGAAGAAGACGGAATATGAACCACTTCCGGTGAAAAATGATGAAGCCTGACTAATGATGGAAGTGGAGGAGCCAGGCTGTCAGCCGGAGGGTCTGAAGAGAGGGATGGAGCTGCCCTGACAAATGAGTCAGCAAATCTGGTTGAGGGTCCAGAATCCAGGGGGTGTCCACTAGGTAAGGATGGAGGAAAGGGAACCAAATATGATGAGGCCAGTGTGGAGCAAACAATCATTTTGCTTCCCAAAGATTGTGCTTTCTGAATAACCTTTGTCAGCAAAGGAACAGGAGGGAAGGCATACAGTAGACCGGAGGGCCAATCGTGAACTAGAGCGTCCCTGGGTGATTCCCCCTGAGGGGGGATAAGGGTGAAGTAGCTGCTGCATTTGGTATTGAGGGGGCTGGCAAATAGGTTATAGCAAGGCTGACCCCCACCTGCAGAAATCTGCTCTGCAACCTGATTGTTCAGGGACCACTCGTGAGGCAACAGAATCGCTCTGTTCAACCTGTCGGCAATCACATTGGACTTCCCCGGAATGTGCGTTGCTAGATGAAAACGTTGGGAAGCCACTGCTTACTGCCACACTCGCATGGCCTCTCTGCAAAGGGGATATGACTTGGTTCCTCCCTGTTTGTTTAGATACCATACCGCCGACATATTGTCTTTGTGGATCGCAATTGTCCCGAGAGGAAGAAAGCTCTGAAGTGCTTGCAATGCTAGTAGCACTGCTCTCATCTCCAGGACATTGATATGCAGATGCAACTCGTGTTCCCGCCACGTGCCTTGGACTGTCCTGCCTAGACAATGCTCCCCCCACCCTATCTGGGAGGTGTCCATGGTCATTGTGGCAACCGGAGGGGAAGGAACGAAGGGTTTTCTCGCATTGAGGTTGCTGGTGTGAAGCCACCAATGTAAATCCTGCTTGCACTTGTCTGTGATTATTATGAGATGAGAAAGAGGAAGATGTTGCAGAGACCACTGGGCAAAGAGTAGCCATTGAAAGAGCCTCATGTGTAGCCTCTCCAAAGGAACCAGTATAAATGTAGCAGCCATCGTGCCCAACAATTTGAGGATCAATATTGCCTTCACTCTTCTTAAAGGGAGTAACGCGTACACCTGCTGTTGTAAACTTTGAATCCTTTCTCTTGGTAAGAACGCCCTCATGAGCATGGTGTCTAACTCAGCGCCTATAAAGATGACATGCTGAGAGGGCAACAAGGTAGACTTTTCCCAATTTAGAGTTATGCCTAACTGTTGACACAGATTGATTGTGGCGTCCCTGGTTTGTAGGAATAGATGCCTGGTGGTGGCAGAAAGGAGCCAGTCGTCCAGGTACGGAAACACTTGGAATCCCTGACGTCTCAAGTGAGCCGTTACCACTGCCATGCATTTAGTGAACACCCTGGGGGCTGTGGTGAGACCAAAGGGCAGGGCGCGAAATTGAAAATGACTGGCTCCCAGCCGGAAGCGTAAATGACTTCTGGATGCCCTGTCCATCTTTATATGGTAGTAAGCATCCTTGAGGTCGATGGAGCACATCCACACTTCTTTTCCCAACAATGGGAGAATAGACTGCAACGTGACCATTCGGAACATGGACTTCTTTACATGGGTGTTCAATCTGCTGAGATCCAAAATGAGTCTCAGGTTCCCTGTTCTTTTCGGCACCAAAAAGAATCTAGAGTAAGTCCCTAATTTGATCTGGTCTGAGGGGACAGACTGGATGGCTCCTTTTTCTAGCGGCTTTAAAACCTCTGAAGCTGCGGAATACCTTTGATTGGGTGGAACATCTGGGATTTTTCTGATCGGGGGGGGGAGCTGATGAGAAGGGAATGCGATATCCTCCGGAAATTATTTTTAATACCCATTGGTCCCGAGTTATACTTTGCCAGGCCTTTGGGTATAGTGAAATGCGACCCCAGACTGGCTCCAGAAATGCACAGTTGGGCCTCCCATCAGGAGCGCTGGTACGGAGAACCACGATAGGAACCGTGGTCTCCCTGGTTACGCGGGCCTCCTCTGCCCCAAGGGCGGCATCTACCAGAATTACCACCCCCTCCCCTGCCTCTGGAGGGAGACTCACCTTGGGCGTCATGAAAAAATCTCTGCGATTTTTTGAACCACATCTTCTCACCCCTCTGGATCTTGGGATAAGGCCTAGAGGGTAGGGAAAATGTACTCCCATAGCAGACAGAGTTTTTCCTTCTTGCTCGAACCTAGTGAGAGTGTCCTTCACCTTGGTTCCGAATAAGGAGGAACCATCAAACAGGGAGTTGGTGAACGGAGACTTGAAGTCCTCCGTGAAATTACAGAGGCGCATCCAGGAGTGTCTCCTAAGAGCAACTCCCGAACTCACTGCCCTACCTGCTCCTTGGCTGCATAAGAGATCAGCCTCATGGAGGCGTTTGCAATAGAGTTGAGGGTAGACATCTGAACGTTGACCTTCTGAGCCACCACATCAGAAACGTTACCCTGTAGAGTGTCTCTACAGATCTCTTTCAGATCTCTTTGGAGCCATGTAAAATGAGATAAGTAATTCAGTGACCACAGTGTAAAGGCCGCTGAAGAAAACATATGCTTGCCGTACCGGTCCATGGTCCTAGACTCCTTGTTAGGAGGATGGACGGTAGACGAAGTCTCAGCCAGTTCCTTCTTGGTGACTACTGCCACCACCATGGCAGCTACAGGAACTCCCTTGGATAGAAACTCTTTGTCAGAGGGGGTGGACAAGAATTTGTTGGGTCTCCTGGGGACTGGTTCCACAGAGTCAGGGGTTTCCCACACCCTTCGACAAACCACATCTAAAAGCTCGTCAAAGGGTGGAGACACCCAGGAGGTGGAGAGCTGAGCCCCAAAGGCCTTCAGGAACACAGACTCCTCCTCGGAGGGAGCTTTGGAGGGCCAGTCACCCCTCTGCTTCAAAATTTCCAGGATGTCAGAGAAAGAGACATCCTCAGAGGATGACTTGGGGGACCCCCTCCGATTCCTCGAGTTTGGTGTCTGACATGAGGGACTCATCTTGGGAGTCAATGTGCTTCCTCTTGCACATTCTTTTTCTGGGTGGCTCCTCAGGCAAAAACACTGAGGGGCCCTCAGAAATAAGGGGACCACTCATGGGGGGGTATCCTGAGGCCTTGGGTCTCCACTGTCGAAAGATAGAGGGCGATCACAGACCCGCACCGGAGCTGGAGGGGACAGTGTCAGCGCCAAATGATGTCGCTGAGGACCTGGCCAGTGCACTCTGCATGGCCTCGAAAGCTGGTCCTCCTGGCTCCAAAGATCGACCAGCTGTGGAAGACCTCGGAGCAGAAGGGACAAGGTCCGAAGCCGATGCAGGGATCAGGCTTCCCCGAGCCGAAGCACCGAGAGGGAGGCTAGGAGCCGAAAAGTGACCCGAGGCCTCCCCCTCGGGTCCGACCGAGGAACCCTGAGTCCTGGACCCCATGAACAGAGCCGACGGGGTCAGAGCTGAAGCCGGAGCCAATAAGCCAGGATGGGCCATCGGAGCTAACCTAGGGACATCTGACGGCACCGACCACTCCGGCTCCGAAAGCTAAGATTCGATCGGAAGTATCATCGCTGGTTGGGTGACAGGCTCCGGAGCCGACTGGGCTGGAGCCGAAAACAATTTTGCCAGAACACATGACTGGAGAATTCTCTGCACCACTCTATCTACATCCACATCTGAAAGAGTCCTGGAGGACCTAGAAGATAAGGAGGGAGATCTAGACCTCCTCTCCGAAGGAGACCTACGTGGAGGAGAGACCGGCCTAAACTTTGGAGACTGGCTCCGAACTAGCACCTCCGTAATCAGCTCCGAGGGACTCTGAGCCGAAGCAGATTCGGTCAATATACTAACTTCCTGTGGCTCTGAGGACAGTGGAACCGAGGATGCCACAGAATATTACACTACTTTCTACTGAGGCTCCGAGGATACAGATGGAGCTGGAGAACGCCTTTTTGCCTTAGAAGTTTTAGCCTTTGAGGGAGAGGACTTAAAGCTAGAAGCCCTTCCCAAATCCTCCTCGAAAGAGGGTTTCAAAAGTCCTTTCAAAATTAGTTTGTTCTTCCTCTCCTGAAGAACACGAGGGCTAAATGCACGGCAAAAAGAACAAGATTCCTGGAGGTGAATAGCCCCCAGACAGTAAACAGACAGAGCTGTCCATTAGTGATGGACATCTTACAACCACATTTAGAACACTTCTTAAAGCCCGAGGGCTTATGCTCTTTCGTATCCTTAGACATGATGAAAGAAAAACCAACAGTTAATAACAGTAATCCGCTGATATACATAAAGCACGGGAACTAAGCAAAAACCACAACAGACAAAAACACCAGACCTCTAACTTAGTCACAACAGGAAAACACAAGGAAAGACTACGTCCTCTAATTTAAATGGTCCTAGCCCGAAGGATAGGTACCTACTAACTAACAAAAAACACTGAAGGGGTGGAGGACTAGGTCCTCTAACTGAAACGGGCCTAGCCCGTAGGGGAAACAGCGGGACACCACAAAAGACAATAATACTAGAAACAACAATTTTTTTACCAAGTACACAGACACAACACACACCTATGAAAATAGCTTTTTGTTTTTGAAGCAAAAACTGTCAATAAAGACAAAAAAGGTACTTAGCCACAGCCAAGAGTGAGACCACATCCGAGCTACACAAGCGGCAAACAAGATCTGGAGAAAGGGAGCAGTTTAGCATGGGATACCTTCTTAGCCCAGCCAATTGAAAGACTTCGTGCTAGAGTATGGCCGAGTCGGAGCAGAGGTTCAGCACCGAACCCACGGGTAAGAATGTAGGCGAGATTGGACTACATAACATCTCATGTTTTCTATAAAACAAATATCCCTATCTTCAAATCTAACAGAAAAATTGACGAGAAACCACAAATTTAACCCAGGCATAGCCACCTATCTCTCATAAAGGACGTGACTAATGAGTGTACCAGAGGGACTGCTGTTGGTAGGCTTTAAAAACCTTAACTGGTTTATAGACTGGCAGCAACAAATGAACCTCAGAACAGGCTAAAGGACAAGGTTTCAGCCACTGCCCAAGATACTTATTTTATTTCCATCTAAGAAATACAGACTGCAACTGACATTATACTCCAGTCTTGATTCTGGCAACAGTAATTTCATGCACTTGCAAGGTGTCAGAGTACTGCAATGTCCAATAACTTTGAATTATGGATGGGGACCAGATGTCTTTGCAGTGCATGCAGAAAGGGTGGCAGGACGTCTGACTGGTGCCTCATTCCAGTCATACAACTCCAGTCCTACATAATCTGCACTGACTGCCTGTCACTGTCATCTGTTTCCTAAAAACTCTTGACCCTTAACTACCACATCTTTTGTGACCCAGATCCTGCTTACTGGAATTGCTGAGAAAGGCTGTTGGCCATTTGAACAGCCAACCTGGAAAACATCTTGTATCGTCTCTTTTGACAAATTCTGGTCATATGAAATCAGTTAGTTGCCTTCCCCAATTCAGGCAAGCAGTTCCAAAACATTCTTCAGATGATCTCTGAAATACCACACAACAGATGCAATCTTAACTCACTTTTGTCTGTTTTATCTACATTAAATAACTTTTAAAGATCTCTTTTTTAAAAACTGCTGTCAACATTACTGTTTGAAATTTATTATTTTAACATTAGTGTGCAGAATTAGTTTTATCTGTACAATGCCTAGCTTTTAGGAATTCAAATATTTTAATAAACTCTCTTGACCCAGCACCTTAAAACCTCTATGGAACTGACACTGTTGCTAATTTCTCATGCTCTTTGCTTATTAGTTTCTTAACTTGGGCTCTTCTATATTCCCAAGCCTTTTTTTATTTTAGGGGATGCTTTTTCCTGACAAAACTTTGCAGGACCTCCTCTGTACTACCATAAATGACATGTTTGGCCAAAGCTACTGCTTTTTTGTACTTGAAAGCAGCTTTTAGATTCTGGGCCTTCTATTGCGTGGCTTCTTAAAAAAAAAAAAAAAAAAAAAAAAAAAAAAAAAGGAAGCAGTACTCCTAAGTGGTGAAGTCATGGTTTGCTCCCATATAAAGATAGTCTCTGAAAATGAATATTTTGTTGCAGTATCTGATTTCCTTAAGCATACCTGGGATTTTTTTTCCTGAGGATGTAATGCACCTTGAAACAAGATGATCCAAATACGTACAAATTAACATATCACATACAATGAACAAAACACCCAAATCTTGAGACTATAGAAAATAAAGACTTCTAAATGGTTACATCTTGCCCTGGAAGAAGCAGACTGACAGATACAACTATGACCAATCATTTTGCCAGGCAAAGAGTGAAGACGGTGCTGTTGTTGCTGTCTCATAGCTTATGGACAACACTAGCCTGGAAGTCAGATCAGAAGACAGCAACCTGTGACTAATTCCCACAGATAAAAAAATTAAACTTGACAGAGACTCCTACGATGAACATGTCCAGTCAAGCTTGACAGCAGGTAGGACAAGACAAGCTTTAAAAAAAATAAAATAAAAAAAGGAAATCAAGAGCCTGAAATCCAAACAAAAAGAAATAAATTTATAAAAAATGTTACTATTAAAAAAAAATGAAATAAGCATCTCATCTGTGTCTGAGCTCAACTGATACTGTCTCGCTTTGACATCCTGTCATTTGCATGCAAAATATATGCATGACTGCGTCACTAAGGTCACTGATTGATAAAGTGACAAATGCATGAGCACAAAACATGTATTATAAAAATAAAGAAAAGATTCCAAACACAAAAGACTTAAAGAGAAAACACACCGGCATAAGAAACGATAAAAACACTGAAATAGAAATAAATAGCAATACTATGGATGGAAGGGGTCATGTCCCCCTGCACCTCCTTCCATAAATTTAAGATCATACCAAGTGAATTATGTAGTTCTTGACAAAAAGCAGTTATAGCTTGCCCCCAAGACTATCATGTTTCTGTACTTTGTAGGCTTTTCGTTTCTGATACTGTGTATTTCAGAGATGTATTTCACATGCAAACCAGACAAGAGGAATATACCAAACTTGTCAAATTAGTCACTTCAAGTACAACTGTTGAGACCTGATAAGTTTTTTCTGAGGTCTCACCACAAAAATGCATCATTACTTGATTGCAAGAAAAGTTTATAGCGCAAGTAACAAAAGGTATTGTCTTTTACTGGCATGTTACAAGGGTGTAACAACTTTTTAATGGAAGTCAAGAGTTAGGGTTGAAATACTAATGTCGGTGGTCACGACAGACCAAAAGGCATTTTCAAAAATGATCAGGCTGCAATACCTCAGTATGACAGACTTTTATAAAGAAATCAGAATGTGAACAATAACTGTCACAAAATGTGATCAATGACAACAGTGATAATACAAACACATACTACAAAACTAGAAAGTAACGCACAGCGAGGCAAATGTATTTATGGTATTCTTTATTAAAATACTGCTGTACACAAAAAATTGAAACCGGAGTTGCAGACATCCAACAAAAACTGGGTCAAGACATTAGATTTTAAGAGAAAATTATGCTTTGGATGAAGTCTGCTACAAGTTTTGTACTTCTGAAACAAGGGCAAGGCAAAGAGAAACATACCCAAATATATCCAAAAGAAAATATTTACAGAAGTGGTTAAAGCAGATGCAAAATCACAATGTGGCAAAAAAGATCAAACATGATTTTTTTTAGGATGTGACTAGTTTAACCACCTAAACTAGTTTTGTCTTAATCCTCCTGCATTGTTTCTTAACAAGCACCTACTTCAAAATGGTTGCAACTCTTGTGTGACAACCTGGTTTAACACAATTAGGAGCAATGTTTTAAAAACAGAGAACTAGAACTGTGTTCTTTGGAATTAACATTGTTACTTGTGAGCCTTATTTAAAAAAGGTCTGACTTAAAATATGCCATCTTAACATAAATACAATGCACATATCAATTATCAGTGGAAGCAATACATTACCAGGCTATACATGTTGCTCAAACCTGAGGTAACCAGGGCTGAAACAAATTTCTGATAATCTGAACAAATTGTACAACTTTATTATATTGTTTTTGCTATATTAGGAATGCCACAGCAGGCAGCATGATGACCTATAAAGAGAAGGAATTGAAGCCATATTTTACCTCTGCCCTTGCTTCTTTTTTCACAAAATATTGGTCCACAAATTCCCAGAGGTGTCAACCCCAAAACAATTACAGAGACAATCTTATTTTATAGTCCTGTCAAAGAAAAGAACTGAGTTAACCTGACCTGCTTAAATTAAGCAGATCTTATTTTTGTAGAATACCAAGTACTTCTTTTGTATAAAAGAATTACAATATGATTTGTCAAAAACATACAAAAGACAGCTGCACTTTCCCCAATTAAATGACCTAGGGATAAAAATCTTTAATCTGCATGTTCACTGTTCAAAGTCTTTGTTTGTCAATGTTAAAAAATAAAAGAACTGTGACAACTGCTGCTGATCTCTGAAGACTGATCAGGTTGTTTCTGTAAAAGTCTGAAACACAGTAATGTTCTGGCCTTTAATCTCAACAACTGATGCTACTAAGCAAGAAGGCTCCATTACACCTGAAATGTTGCAAACATTTCCTTGTCCTCAGGACCAACAGTACAAGTGTTCTTATACTTTAAAGTTTATAAAAACTGGACTGAAGAAAAATACTAAAAAACAGTCTAAAAGTGAGAAGGCTAGGGCAGTAACCACCATCAACATCAGTAGCATCAGTTGTAAGTGCTTAAAGATAGTCCATCCTGAACTTTACTCCATACATCTTCACAGTCATATGGTAAAGCACCCTCAGTTGTTGAAATACGCAGTGCTGGGGATAAAAAATATTAAATAGTCTCTACTCAGTTTTTCATGTTTTTGAGTAGCTATATGTTTGGCAGTCTTCACTAATGAGTTTCAGGTCCAAATCCCGCTCAGTTGCAAATTCATGGATGCTGTAATCTGGTGACATAATGTGCATAAATTAAAACTTAAATGGGAAATACCAGACTTCTGAGGCAAAGACCTCCTTAAAGTAAACAGGACTACAAAAATGTAAATAGGAGTAAGCAATGACTGAAAAGGCCCAGCAGTTCATTACCCTTCCAAAGTGAAGTTCCACAAGTATACACCACCCAGGTGACTGCTGTGTACTTTGAAGTTTCTTAACAGTGTCTCTGTGTCTGTATCCAGTGTAAAGTACCCTAATAAAGCTGCTGTTCAAAGAATAGAACTTTATACAAAAACTGTAAATAACCAAATGTAATACACCCCTGAATCTTCAGGCATTCAACTCAATTTCTTAAAAAATTAAATTCATATAAAAAGGTTGCATAAATGTAAATGCATCTGTCTAGCAGGAATACTTACATACTTTATAACAAATGACATAAAAAGGCGCTGGTTCTTGAAGTAACCAAATACAACTTTTTGGAGGGCCATCTTAATCATTTTGCCATGTTGTGTCAATGCAGTTTGTCAGATTTTTAGAAAACAATGACTTGAAATAAATATGTTTGTATGCAGATTTAATTTGCATAACCCTAAACTTACTTTTTTATTCTTTTTCATTTACTATAAATAGGTCTTCTGACTTATCTTCAAACGGCTGTGCTTGGTAATATAAGTCTGTGCCCAGTACAATTCTGGGTACAAGTTTAAAGACAGCGTATTCCATGGAATTAACTGGTCCTCAGCTGCTCAGTATGCAAGTTATACAAAAGCAAACAGTCAGCCAAAATTTTGGATGAAATGCCAAAGAGCATGTTCTTGGAAAGACAAAAATATCTTCCCTTACATATGAGAAGTGATGTGGTAAAAACATCAGATATCAGCAAAGTCCCAGAAACGTAAAAGTAGTGCATATACAAGTGGAAAAATAAACGCAGGAACATCATGCACCTGACGCTGCTCCTTTTGTCTTTACAGATAGAAAGCCTCCAGTGCCAGTTGCAGTTCTAATTATGTGGTAACATTCTTTATTCAAGTAAGTGTTCCTAACTGAAGTGCAAAGCAGCAGGTTGCTCATCTCGTTTTGTTTTCCAAAAACACGATGAGATGATACAGATGATCCAGCTGTAGTGCAATTTGCTCTGTTTACTTCCCAAGCCATATCATGTGCGATTTCAGCAAATACTACAACTGACCATTTGCTGCTGCAAGAAGTTCCTGAAAGGCATTCTCAAAACAGCGTTTTAGGTCACTATAAGTTACCACAAGAATGCTCTTCTCATCTCTGGAGATTAGACTTATTTTTTCTGGTACGCCGGCATCCAGCTGTAACAAGAAGCAAAATAATTACTGCATAGCGTAATTGTAAATACACAATTCAAATGTGCTGTTACAAACAGATCGTCTGTGAAGCAAATTTCTACACCTTTACTGATCACTTCATAAATCATGTCACTGTAAAAAATAGCTTCATAAGTACCATATCAATAGTAAAAATTACATCAAATAAAGCACAGCTGAGGTTATTAAATATAACTATAAATGTTGAAGTAGTAAGATGACTACTGTAAGACATTTACAGAATCACAGGGATTAGATGCAAAAAGTACAGTTGTGTACACTTACCATAAATGTAGATGTTCGCGTGTTTTCACTGTTGCAGTCATCACATTTGGGTTATCTGCCTGCAGATAGCCCTCAGTCAGCCTGAATACCAGAGTCTTGGGATTTCTGCATCGGATGCTGTCGCTTCTTCCATGACGTCAGGTTGTCAGGAGTATAAAACATGCAGCCGATGCCATTACATCAGTTTTTCTTGCCCCAGATGTCAGGATCCCCCAAAATAAAAAGCAATTACATGGTATGGAGCACCCCCAGCAAAAAGCAAATACCAATGATATAAAATATTGCAAACAAAAAAGATAGGTAGAAGTAAAGTAAAGTCGGGGGGCTGGAGGGAGGGAGGGTAACCAGGACTGCAGCAGTGAATACACTCGAACATCTACATTTATGATAAGTTTACACAACTGTACTAGGTTCTTCGTGTTTCACTGTTGCAGTCATCACATTTGGGTTGATTCCCAAAGCTGAGGATGGGTGGAGGTAGTTAAGAATTATTAGGGCTGGCAATCAGGCCCTGTAAGACTGCTGTGGCAAATCCAGCTCTGGATTTAGAAAAGATAGGTAAGTGGTAATGCTTGGTGAAAGTGTGTACAGGGCTCCAGATTGCAGCTTCCAGGATGTCCCTGGTAGGGACTCCCCTGTGAAATGCTGTACAGGTTGATGTAGCCCTAGTGGAATGTGTTCTGATCCCCTGTGGGGTAGGATTCCCATGGTGTTTGTAGCAGAAATGGATGCAGTGTGCTATAAATTTAGAAATGGTTTGCTTTGAAATGGCCTTGCCCTCTGCCCCTGCAGCAAAGCTGACTAGCAGCTGGTCAGATTTTCTGAGAGGCTTAGTCCCAATCCAGACAGAACCTAAGCTGCCTGTGCACGTCCAGGGAGTGCAAGATCCTTTCCCCTTTATAATGAGGATTAGGGAAAAAAGTTGGCAAATGAATGGATTGGTTTAAAGCCACACTAGATACCA
The DNA here is from genome assembly GCF_019279795.1 of Protopterus annectens. NCBI lineage: Eukaryota > Metazoa > Chordata > Ceratodontiformes > Protopteridae > Protopterus > Protopterus annectens. The sequence goes on from NC_056736.1 coordinate 647,347,089, forward strand.
TCTTGGTAATAAATAATGGGTTAGTCCTGAAGGAAACCCTGTCCACATGGAAGATAATGAAGGGTTCCATGGCCATAAGGGCCTGCAATTCAGACAGTCTTCTTGCTGAAATGATGGCTAGAAGTAAAGCTGTTTTCCATGAGAGGAATTTTAACTCTGCTGTAGCAGCAGGTTCAAAGGGCGGAAGCATGAGCTTTTCCAATACAAAGTTAAAGTCCCAGGCTGGAGTGGGAGCTCTCCTGGGGGGGGGGGGGGTTCCTCTCAGGAGCTGTTTGACTACAGGATGAAAGAAGAGGGGTGGCTCAGTATTATAATGAGCTGAGATGGCAGAGTCATGAATCTTAATTGAAGAGAAGGACAGGCCTTTGTGGAGCATTTCTGTTAAGTAATCTAATATATGAGGTAAGCTGGGCACAGTTGTGTCCATTCCCTGAGACTGGTTCCAGGAACAGTATCTTTTCCAATTTTCCGAATAGGATTTTCTAGTACTAGGTCTTCTTGCCTCAAGAATGACATCCAGCACCTACTTACTGAGGGTTGCTGGTGATGAGTTCAGGGGATAAGCCAGGCTGCTAGGTTCAGGGTCTGTATCTGAGGATGCAAAATCTGGCCCTCCTGCTGGGACAGCAGGGAAGGGGTCTGAGGCATGTGCCATGGTGGCACGACTGCACAAAAGGGGGTACTAGCACTGGTGTGGCCAGTCTGGTGCAATCAGGATTGTCCTTGGCTTGCCCTGTTTGATCTTTAGTAGAAGCTTCAAGAGGAAGGGCAGAGAGAGAAAGGCATAGATTGAGAGGCTTTCCCAGGTAAAGGACAGGGCATCCACTTTCCAAGCTTGGCTGTGGGGAGTTCTGGTGCAATATTTGCTCAATTGATAGTTCTGAGAGGAAGCAAAGAGGTTCACCTCTGGTCCCCCCCCCCCCCACCTGTTCCTCAAAAGCTTGAATATTTGGGTTCAAGTTTCCACTTGTGTGGGTCCATGAGATTTCTGCTTAAGTCGTCTGCCAGTGAATTTAGTTTGCCTGGCAGGAATTCAGCTTGCAGGTGCACTTGGTTGCTCAAGGCTGTGTTCCACAGAGCCATGGCTAATCTGCAGCGTGGGTAGGAATGGGTTCCCCCCTGCTTGTTTATGTATCACATAACTGTGGTGTTATCTGTCTTTACCAAATGTTGTCCTGGAAGAATAAGGCCTTTGAAGACTGTCAGAGCATTCTGTACATCTAACATTTCTTTATGATTGATATGCAGGTGCATTTGCTTTGGGCTCCATTTTCCTTGAATGAATTGTCCTGCCATGTGAGCCCCCCATGCATAGTCTGATGCGTCTGTTGTTAGGGCTTGGGCCGCAGAAGGTTGAGTGAAAGGGAGTCCCATGTTGTGGTAGCAGGCCTCTGCCCATCAAAGGAACTCTGTCCTTAGGCAAGGAATGATAGGAATTATTGTTTCCAGGTCCTGAGAATTTTAACACCAGAGACTTTTTAAGTACAGTTGAAGCTTCCTCATATGCAGTCTTGCATATGGAATTAGTAGAATGCAAGAGGCCATGAACCCTAGGGCTTGCAGTATTTTTCTTGCAGATAGCTGGGTTTTGGTGGCCAGTAGACTGAAGTAGTTTGTCAAATAAATTTGTTTTTCTGGAGTGAGGAATGCCATCTGGGAAGTTGTGTTCAAGCTTGCTCCCAGGAATACAATCTGTTGGCTGGGCACCAGATGTGATTTCTTTTCATTGATGGTGTACCGCAGTGAAGTTAGAAGTCTCTTTACAAATGTCAGGTGCTATAGTAGCAATTCCTGACTGTCCGCCTGAATCACGCAATCGTCCAAGTATGGGTAAATTTGAATTCTTCTCTGCCTGCAATATGCCATGGCTGGAGCTAGGCATTTTGTGAATACCCTGGGCACAGTAGACAAGCCAAAGGGAAGTGCAGAGAACTGATAGTGCATAGAGCCTGCTCTGAAACGTAGGTATTTCCTGCAAGATTCCCTTATGGGGATTGTGCAGATAAGCTTCTTTTAAGTCTATGGTTGCTAGCCAGGATTCCTTGGCTAGCATAGGAAGCAGCTGTTGGAGAGTAAGCATTTTGAATTTTAGAACCACCAGAAAGGTGCTGAGAATAGACAGATTCAGGATAGGATGCCAAGAGTTTTCTTTTCTGGATACCAGAAACAGTCTGGAATAAAAGACTTGTCCCCTTTGTTCTGCTGGGAAAGGCTGAATAGCTTTGATACGGAGAAGAGAAAGTACTTGCTTTTGAGCCTCTGCCCACTGGTTTGGGGGGAGGTCTGGCCATCCGCTTGAGGTTGGGAGTGAGTAGAAGTGGAATCTGTATCCCTGGGAAACAATGTTTCAGACTCATCTGTCCTGGGTAATGTACTCCCAGTTTTTGGCATGCAGGGCAAGTTTCCTTCCTAAAGGTGCAAGTACTTGGGCAAGGCTTGGAAGAGTTGAGGATAAGTCATTGTGAGATTTTACCATAGGATGGCGGCTTACTACTCCCAGTTTTGGATGTGGGAGCACTCCATTGCTTAGATCTGTGCATACCCTGAGACTGTAGTCTTGGTGGCCTGCTGCCCCTGGGTTTGGACTGAGAAGGTCTGGAAGGGACGGGAAAAGACCAGTGTTTAGAAGGTCAATGCCTACTGAATCTAGGTGGCTGTACTTGTAAGAAATCTCTAACAGTTTGCATAGATTTAGCTTTTTCCTCCATCTTTTTGAGGACGACTTCTGCTTTATTGCCAAATAGACGCTCTTGGTTTAAGGGTGCATCTAGTAATTTTGCTTTGACATGGTCTGGCAAGGTTTGTTCCTTAAGCCAAGCATGCCTTCTAAGAACAGACCCAGTGTCAGCAGCCCTGCAAGATGCTTCTAAGGCATCAAAACCACATTGCAAAGTATGTTTACCAACTTGGTTAGCAGAATGCATTAACTCTGTAAATATTTATGTTCTGCACAATCAGGAATCAACATCATTTTCTGTTTAATTAGTTCCATAATATGCTGCTGATACTTTAACATATGAAACTGGCAATTTAAAGCCCTGATGGCAAGAGCAGCAGAGGTGTATACCTTCTTACCCCATCTGTCTAAAGCCCTAGAATCCCTGTCCGAAGGGGTAGGATTTTTGGTCGTTGTAACCTTAATGCCTTTAGGTCCCTGGGAAATGGTCTCTGGATCTGCAGCAGGATTCTTAGAGAGGAATTTGTAGGAGTCAAGTACTATACAGTACCTGTAAGGTTTCCTGGGAGCTGGAGGCAAAGTATCAGGGGTAAGGCTGGATTCCAAGAAGACATCATCTACAATTTCCAGAACAGGAGGGATAGCTAGAGGTCTGTGCTGAGGCAAGTTTAAAAATTCCCTGAGTCTCTTTTTGGACTGAGAGTAGTCCTGGCTCTCCCAGAGGAAATGCTCTCTAAGGGTATGCAGGGTTTCACCAAAAGAAAAATCTTCTGGTGGGGAAGCAGAGGGAATGGAATCCTCTGCATCAGAATCCTCATAAGTAGATAAGGGTATGTCCAGGTAATCAGAAGGGTCAGAGTTATTAGACTATCAGACTCCAGGATCTGAAGAATCAAAAGGAAAATCAGTTCTTGGTCTTTTTGAGGGGGGAAGGTTGACTTCCCCTAATTAAAGTAATAAGGTCTTCAGCCATTCTAAGCATTTGTTTTTGTGGCATGTGGGCCTGAGAATGTGCTTTGGTCGTCGGTTGCCTAGGTGTAGTGCGAACTCTAGACCTGAGAAATTCAGTATTTTTGGTTTGAAACAAAGTCATCAGTTTAATATGAAATTCGGAAGGCCTGAATACACCCTCAGAAGCCGGTGCCTGCACAGCGGCTCTGGACCCATCCAATGTAGAGACATCTGCAGGTTCCATAGTCGAAGCAGCATCTCGTGATATACCAGACTCCGAATGGGTCTCAGTAGAGACCTGCGAATCTGCAGAAGTGGTTATCATGGGCTGCAAAAGCACCTCACTGAGTACCGGCGGACTAGCGACTATCTTAATAATAGTGTCGTTGGCAGTTTTGGACCTATGCCATCTGTTTCTGTCTTTATCCTTACGTTTTTTCGGAAGATCGGTAGTTGGACAGCTTATCGAAGCCATTTCGGAATATAGAGATCGAAAGCGAAAGAATTTAGTGACAAAAATAGCCTGACAACGAACAGTTTGGGCATTGAACAAGACAAAACCGACAGCGAGACACATCGTGGTCTGGGCCTAAACAGGTGACGCAGTAAGAATGAAAATCTCTGTGAGGTATTTGCTTTCCACAGGCAAGACAATTATTAAATTTTTCTGGCATCGGTTAGAATAAGAAAAAAGGATACTTCAGGTCTGAAACTCGAAAAATGAAAATTTCAGAAGATGACAGACCAGTACCTGCGAACTGCTTCTGCTTCGGGCACCGCACGGCAAGAAAGACTGATGTAATGGCGTCAGCTGCATGTTTTATACCCCTGATGACCTGACGTTATGGAAGAAGCGACGGCATCCGAAGCAGAAATCCCAGGACACTGGTATTCAAGCCGACTGAGGGTTTCCCACATAACCCAAATGTAATGACTGCAACAGGGAAACACGAAGAACATCAAAAGTCAGTCTTCTAGTTAGAGATGGGGAACACTAAGATATCCCTAAGGGGCATGAGATTACCTTCCACATTAGGAATATATCAGCTGGAAACTGAGTCATAGAGGGAAATGGAACCCAAAGTACCTCCTGTTCAGTTTTGGTGCTTCAACCAAGGTAGAAGAACGTAACAAATATTTTTTTTAAACAAGAAACACCTTAATTAAAATCATGTATGACAGTGGCAACCATACATTTCTATAAATTAAAACAAACCACATTGACATAATTTAGTTACAAACATTACACATCACAAACTATACTGACATACATGATGTATAATGTTTGCAAATAAAATTATCTATCCAGTCATTGTCATTCAAACATTACATAAGCTCATTCAAATCCTGCCTTCTTTTACACCTCATTCCTCCTCTGCATGTACTGTTCCCACAGTTCCATGTCTTTCTATGTAATTTGCTCCTACCCTTTTCTAAAGATCCCAATTCCAGTTGTTTTATCTCTGTTACTATATTCACTACTTCTAGCAAGGCTGGTTTAGACTTTGATTTTCATTTTCTAGCAACTGCTTTTTTTTGGCAGCAACCATAATTAAGACTCATCAAAGGCCTTATGTCTAGGCAATTCTGATTCTGTATCATAGCTCAAAAAATCATTTCGTTAGTTACACCAATTTGCTCACCCAGTATTTCTGACAGAGCATTATGTGGGATATCTTTAAAGTCTGCCAACTCATTACACTCCCAGAAAATATGCTCCCAATTACCTCTTATCCATCATACCTCCAACATTTGCTGTCTACCTGAGGAAAAATTGTTTGGGACTTACTTGGGGTATAAAAATACCTGTGTAAGCACTTCCAAGCAAAGATCCTAAATTGTCTACACCTTGTTGCATATTTTGGAGACCTGCAATTATTCCCCATTCTTTATTTGTGAATTGGTTATCCAATCTCTCTTCCCAATCCATTCTAACCTCCTCTGATCGATTCTTATAGTTGTCATGCAATATTTTGCACGTTCTACTAATTATTCCTTTTTTAACAGCAGTTTCTGTTCTAGATTCTACTAAAAACTCAGTGCTGGTTTTTCGCTTAGGATCCCTCTAGGTCTTTCATTTTGTCTATACTATATCAATCCTTGATACTTTCCCTCTCTAATTATTTGCTCCCAATACCTTGGTTCTTCTGCCAGTTTTCTCCAATAACTTCTAGCCCTCTCTCATCTAGTGCCTGTATCCTAACTGCAGTCATTCCTATCAGCAGAATCTCCTTTCACCATTCCCATGTTGGCTTAGTTCTTAGAATACTTTCTGCTACTTTACGAATATAATATTCTGGATGGTTATTGTTATTCTCCTTAAGGATCTGCATTCAAAATCCCAGTCTCTCCTTGTTTCTTGAGCTCCGCCCCCCCCCTTATCATCATGATCCCTTTCCACTTTGAATTATACTTTTCTGCTTGTACTATGTATAGGAGCCTAAACTGTGTAGCTCTGATGTACTCCATCAAATCGAGTAATCCAAAAACATCTTGCTCAATTGGAAGAATCAGCTTATACCACCTGACTCTTGCCATCTTTCCCTCCCAGAGAAAATCCTTCAGCTCTTTATTAATTGCTAGCCACAACTTCTCCTCTGTTTGATAAAAATATGCCTGACCTGTGTATAAAACTAAGGGGACTAAAGCAGTTTAACTGCTTATATCCACATAACACAGCATACAATATCTCTGTTTTTGTATTATCTTTTGTTTAGTCTCTTCCCACATATCCTTAGCTGCCACACCAGAATCGTTTTTAATCCATACTCTTATCATATCCCCATAAATGTGGATATTGCTGAACCAATTTGTGTGTGGGTGCATAATTTACAGCTACTGCCTTTGTTTTAGCTTCATGGATGTATCCATAAAAGATTTGAAATGGCCTCAAAATGTTCCACAACACTGAAATGTCCTTTTCTGGTTTTATCAGTTATGAAATATCATCATCTTCAAATATAGTGCCACCTTTTCTTGACTACCATACCAAATTACATCCTTTAATTTCGGAGTCTCTTATTTTCTTTGCCAATGGTTCTAAACATACTGCAAACAACAGACAGGAAAGAGGACGCCCATGCTTGGTTCCTCTGCTCAAACAGAAATTATCTGAGAGGAAATCCCCCACTTTTATTTTTGCCTTTGTTCCCTCATATATTCTCCTAATCAACCTTAGAATTTTATCTGGGAATGCAAATGCTTCCATTGCCCTTCTCAGACTCCCAGCTTAATCTGTCAAATGCTTTCTCTGCCTCAAGACCCACCACCAACAGTGGTACTGTCTTTCATTCAGCCTCCCTCCGGATCATTAATGTTCTGTTAATGGTTTTCATTTCTGGCATCACCTTTACTGTTCATTTAGCCATTATATGTAAACACTTTATAATCATTGTTTAAGATTAAAGCAGCCTGTATTGAATCTAGATCTGATAGGTCTTTACCCTCTTAAGGTATTACAGCCACCACTGCTTTCTTCCAGGATGCAGTTAAAGAAAACCTTCCAGGTCTTCATCAGTTTTTTCTCCTCCTAGCTTTCAAACTTCCACAGGAATACCATCTAATCCCGAGGACCTTCCTGTAGCTTGGTTACACATCACCATTTTTATCTAGTCTCTTCCTATCCTGTTAGTAACTGAACCTCATCTATCTCTAACCTTAGCATATTTAATTCTTCCACAAACATTTCCATTTGTATATTTTCTTGATTTCCATATTTCTATGCTTTATACAGACTTTCATAAAATTTTCAAAATATTTCTAGTACCTGTACAGGATCTCTTACCTTCCTTGTTATATGCTCCCTAAGCGTGCCGACAACCCTTTCTATTTTTGTTGCCTGAGTAATTGTGCTACAAGTTTTTATGCTCTGGACTTATCAAAAAAACAGTTGCTTAACAACAATCTTTAAAAACTCATGCATATTATCAATGTAATCTTTAATTTTCTGTTTAGTATTTTACTATTGCTCCTCTTTTTGTTCTGCGAGATTCCCCTATCTGTAATACTTTAACATTTATCAGTCCCTCTGAATAATTCTTGCTACGTCTTCTTAACCATCTCTTTCCTTTATTACCACCCTATTTTTAAATTCTACTTTAATTTTATCCCACTCTCTAGCTATATTTTCAGAATAAATTTCTATCTTCTCTAACAACTCCCAAATTATTTCCACTACCCATTCCTTAAATTCCTCTGTTTTCAACAGATAGGTGGGAAACTGCCAGTGTCTCAATTTTATTTAATTATCCTGCATTTTTACTTTGGTTATTACTGGTGAGTGATCTGAGTTCAGTTCAGAGTAATGGTGAGTGTGGAAGAGAGGTGAAGAAGAAAGTCCAGGCAGGATGGATTTGGTGGAGAAGAGTGTCAGGAGTGATTTGTGACAGACCAGTACCAGTAAGAGTGAAAGGGAAGTCCTACAAGAGAGTAGTGAGACCAGCTATGTTGTATGGGTTGGAGACAGTGGCACTGACAAAAAGGCAGGAGTCAGAGCTGGACGTGGCAGAGTTAAAGATGTTAAGATTTGCACTGGGTGTGATGAGGGTGGACAGGATTAGGAATAAGTATATTAGCCCAGGTTGGAAGGTTTGGAGACAAAGCCAGAGTATATTGGGAAAAAGATGCTAAGGATGAAGCTGCCAGGTAAGAGGAAAAGAGGGAGGCCTAAGATAAGATTTATGGATGTGGTGAGAGAGGACATGCAGGTGGTTGGTGTGACAGAGCAAGTTGCAGAGGACAGGAAGAAATGGAAACAGGTGATCTGCTGTGGCGACCCCTAACGGGAGCAGCTGAAAGAAGACGACGACTGGTGAGTGATCTGAAATAGTTATTGGATGTGTAACAAAACTTTCAATTAAATGCACATGTTTCTGTGAAATATGAGTTCTGTCTATCCTAGCCCAGTTTTTATATAGTGGGGAATAATATGTAAATTCACTCATAATTCCTACTACTGAACTGACATCCTCCATGCCAAATATTAATGTAACAAATATTCTTGCTCTTAAGATTAATGTCACCATCAAAACTTGATACCAAAAAGAATGGAATCATGCTAAGTAACCCATCACTGTCAAAACCAACACACATCTCAACTATGTACAGTATAAAGAGTGCATCCAAAATCTGGGTAGTATCGAGTAAATAAAATATGGAACCCCGCCTACAAAATGACCCTAATACATAAACATTACAATTATGATGAGTAGCCTCCCGTAGCTAAATTATGTTCACCACAAAGATAATTACTGCAAGTCATTCACAAATGGAATGGGACATTACCAAGCAGTGCTGGGTTTGAGGCAGGATGTGGCTGGAATTAAGGACATCAGCAAAGAAGCTACAAAAAAGTGCACTACTGTTGGACAAGGTATCTATTTAGTAATAGTAAGAAAGGCATGTGTATGGAAGTACTGTGGTAGTTTCACTGACACACTGGGCAGAAACATTCAAGATGACTGCACTGAGAGCTGTTTCCCTAGCAGAATGTGCCCAGACTTGCTCAGTCAGGGGGTCTGCCATGCCTTCTGTAGCAGAAGGTGACAATCTGCCAGGCACTTGGACACGTCTTCCCTAGTCACCAGGTGATGCTGTTTGTCAGCCATGAAAGAAACAAGTATACAATTTGTCTGAAATCCTTAGTCCTGTTGGCTTAAGCCCTCATTTGTCTACACATATCAATAATGTGCATACTGCTCATCATCTTATTGTCTAACGTTGTGGTAATGTGCATACCGCCCATCATCTTATTCTCTAACTTTGTGGTAATGTGCATACCGCCATCATCGTATTCTCTAACTTTGTGGTACATACTGCCATCATCGTATTCTCTAACTTTGGGGTAATGTGCATACCGCCCATCATCTTATTCTCTAACTTTGTGGTAATGTGCATACCACTTATCATCTTATTCTCTAACTTTGGGGTAATGTGCATACTGTTCATCATCTTATTCTCTAACTTTGGGGTAATGTGCATACCGCTTATCATCTTATTCTCTAACTTTGGGGTAATGTGCATACCGCCCATCATCTTATTCTCTAACTTTGTGGTAATGTGCATACCGCTTATCATCTTATTCTCTAACTTTGGGGTAATGTGCATACCGCCCATCATCTTATTCTCTAACTTTGTGGTAATGTGCATACCGCCCCATCATCTTATTCTCTAACTTTGTGGTAATGTGCATACTGCCATCATCGTATTCTCTAACTTTGTGGTAATGTGCATACCACCCATCATCGTATTCTCTAACTTTGTGGTAATGTGCATACATCCCATCATCGTATTCTCTAACTTTGTGGTAATGTGCATACATCCCATCATCGTATTCTCTAACTTTGGGGTAATGTGCATACCGCCCATCATCATATTCTCTAACTTTGGGGTAATGTGCATACCGCCCATCATCTTATTCTCTAACTTTGGGGTAATGTGCATACCGCCCATCATCATATTCTCTAACTTTGGGGTAATGTGCATACCGCCATCATCGTATTCTCTAACTTTGTGGTAATGTGCATACCAACCATCATCGTATTCTCTAACTTTGTGGTAATGTGCATACCACCCATCATCGTATTCTCTAACTTTGTGGTAATGTGCATACTGTTCATCATTTTATTTTATTCTCTAACTTTTGTGAAGAAAAAATGGTAAAGGGATGGATTAATTAATGGATGTTCAGAAAATGCCCCGAGAATAAACAGAATGTTTCATCTCAAAAATGTCTCCTTGTGGAGAATAAAATAAAGGTCACTGCACACAAGACCAATCTGTCTGAGATACTGATTCTACAACAAATCTTTCAGGATATTTATTTCAGTTTAACTGTGCAGTCAGGTTCAGTGGGAGGCAGAGACAGATTATCTATTACAAAATTAAGGTTGCAGGGTAAGGTATTGGGAATCTAACTAGTCTGAGACATAGGATTCTCATTAAACACTATTTAACTGATGTGTTAGCAGATATCAGGGGATCCAAAGGGAAGCAGGCAAAGGCAGCTGAAAAATGCATCTTTACTGATGAATATGCCAGACCTCATTCAAACAGGTTTAAGATGAAATAAAGACCATTTCACTTTTTGACTTGTATCTCAATTCCACCATCTTCACACCAGGGTGAAAATATATTCCATGTACACAACTATGGTTTTCAAATGATTGGCATACCTGTTTCTTTGAGAACATCTGAAATATTTGGTGTAAAATAAATGGGTATGTGGAGCCAGTTTGATATCTTTCAGTCTGTATGCTTTAGTTGGGATGTAACAGTTTCCTGTCTTGGAAAATGAAAAGCCTGCAGTGTAGGAGAAGGACCACTGAAAATCCCACAGTAAGAAAGAAAGAAAGACCACTGTAATAGTCTCTCTGCCTTTGGTGTAAGAAGTCTACAGTTAAACAGAAGGATCACTTCAACACTTCTTTCTTCTGAGAAGTAAGAAACCTGCAGGTAAGAAACCTGCAGGTTTCTTATTCTGAGGACTAAGATGCTTGCAGTAAAGGATGTCGACTGCAACAGTTTCTTGCTCTGAGGAGTGAGGGGTTTTCTTTCCCCTTTTCTGGAAGCCTGAGCTATTTTCTTGTTCTGAGGAGCGAGAAATTTGCAGTGAAAAAGGACGACCACGGTGGTTCCTTGTTGTATGCAGTTGAAAGGTACCAGTACAGGGGAAGGAACATACTGCCATTTTATTATTCTGAAGATTGAGAACCTTGAAGTGGAAGAAGGAACACTAACAGTGTATTGTTCTGCGGAATGAGAAGCTGCAGTGAAGGTGAAGGAAAACTGCAACCCTTCATTGTCCTAAGAAGTGAAAAGTTTGCAGTGCTGAAGGACAACTGCAAATATTTCTTGTTTTGAAAATAAAGTGTTCTCTCTGAATGGGAAGGACAGCAGGCTTTTTTTGTCATTTGAATCAACTGAGTGAAATGGGCTTGTCTTGTTTAGTTCCGCTCTCATCCTCCTTGCTTTTATATGAAGAATGTCAAGGCATACCTCTCAACCTCTTACTGCAAGAAATCTGGACAAAGCCTGCAACAGTAGGGTGGGGGGTGGGGGGGCATATTTTAAATGTTGCTCTTACAAATTTAAAAACTTGATAGAATAACAGGATTTGTCTTAGCATGCATTTTCTGAAGGATATGAAGTCTGAAACAAATGTGTGTCATTATTTAGTGACTTTGATCTTCATTAATTTGTTAGAAAACCACAAATTTTACAAGGAATAGACAAAAGATATGAAGCAAAAATCTGGACAGTTGACAACTATGTGCCAAAAGGAAGGCATACAGTACTACCCCAGAGTAACTGTTCTCGACAAAAAGGTTAAGTTTTAGTGAATCACTTGGTATGCAAAAAAACTTTTACAGGAACCAAACTTCTTCATACTGTCCAAAAAGTTGTTTTTTGCCTGTTAAATTTGCAGCACTGTCTAAAAGTCTCCTAAATGTAAATTATTAAAAAAAAAAAAAAAAAAAAAACACACTTGCTTTAAGTAAAGTGTTGTACTAGATTTCCTTTCCCCAAACTTTTTTCCTTGTTCTTTTACTATCCTGGCCTGGATATTCTGTTTGCCTGATGGGTAGGACGCTTTGCACTGGTAGAGCCAAGTCCTGCATTCTTCAGAGGGGAATCACCTTTATTAAGTCATAAACTTTACTTTACACTTACCCTATCAAATATTTGATTATTTTTCTGATTACTTGTTGCACTGAGAGTATCTGGTATCTGTGTTATCTTCAAAACTGAGCTTTTGTGCATATGGAAAGAGAAAATAATTTGGCTTTACAACCTACAGAACAAAGCTAAGTTTAAAAAAAAAAAAAAAAAAGGTTGCTTCACATTTTCTCTACATCAATTGTGTTGTGGATTAATTGCAGAGATTAATCTAGCTTTGATTTCTGTGTTTTTGGCCCATTTTCTGCCTTCTAATCTGCACATATTGTTCTAATATTAAATTTCAGCTTTTTGCGTGCATTTACCTGCTGAGAATTAGTGTTTGTGGCTTAAGTCTGTGAAGAAAATTTGCTGTGCATTTTAAACTTTGCCTGTTACACTGTGGCACTACTGACCTACAGCCTCCTCACTGTGGATTAGTCAAATACTAATTGCTGTAAGGAAAGCATGCTAGTTCTCCTTCCCTCAAACTTTGTTTTTCTTGATCTTTTATTCTCCTGGCCTAGGTGATTTTTTTTTCTTCTTCTCCAGCCTGGGTGTTTTGTCCGCCTGAGCAGCAGTGGCCTTAGGTCAACTGGCGCCCTAGGCAAAAGGGCTCCACGGCGCTCCCCACCACACTACCTGGTGCCCCCATCCTTGTCTAACTACATCAAATAAATACTAGAAAAGTGCCCCTGCTAGACCGGTGCTCTAGGCAGCTGCCTAGTTGGCCTATGCCTAAGGCCGGCTATGCGCCTGAGGGGTAGAAAGGTTTGCACAGAGAGAGAAAAAGAGAGCAAAGTCCTGCATTATTCATAGGGGAATCACCTTTAGGTCATAGGCTTTGCCCTCCTCTACTGGCTATTTACTTTCTGATTATTTATAGTGGAAAGCATTGCTTCAACTCATATGAAGAAACCTCAGTTGCACTGTGGTAGCCTGCCATCAACAGATGCAAACACTAGCTGTCTACTTCTTTATTATTCCATCTCAGCGCAGGGACTGAATGTGATGGCACAAATTTGCTCACCTCACTGTCCTACCATTTCTAGCCTTCATCTATCACCACAGGCCCTACTAAAAGCATTTTCTCAAGATCATTCTACACAAGGCATCCCAAACCAATATTTTGAGTCACTGGACTGTGCAACGTTGCAAAAACAGGCTCATTCAGGCCCCTAGTAGTGCATTAGTGTGGTAAGAGTGTTAACTTTGGTTGGCACCAAGAGGCATTTCTGCATCTGGCTCATATACCTACAGCATTCTGCTTTTAGATTTTAGGAACCAAACACAAAAGTACTCGGACTTCAACACACAATCCAGATGCATCTGATCCAGAAAGGCAACAAAAACTAGGTCCACACTTTAAAAAAAAAAGTAAAAAGAAGTCTATGTTAAAAGACAGAGACCTTAATCCTGTATAATATCTTGTATTAGTTGGAGCATTAAAGTTTTTTACAGTGTGGACCTAGTTTTTGTTGGATTTCTGGATCAGATACTTCTGGACTGTGTTTTTAGATTTTAGTCTATCCAGTCAATCAAATTAAAATTGCCTAATCTGCAACTTCCCTAAACACACCACACTACGCACTGGTAACATGGATCCATACAGTTTTATCACTGCAGCCAACCTGACTGAAATGTTCATCTTGAGACAATGTAACAACAGTCGCATGTTTACTGACAAAGTACAGTTTTGTACCTACCATAAATGTAGATGTCCGATAGATATGCAACTGCAGTCATAACATATGGGTTGTCCTGCCTCAGGCAGCCCTCGGTCGTCCGGATTCCAAAGTCTGGGTCCGACGTCGGCTGATGTCGCATTTCTCTCCGACGTCAGAGCGGCTGGAGTACATAAGCATCAGCCGACGCCATTTTCTTCAGTGTTTCTTGCCCCAGATGCCAGGTGCTCTCCAAGGAAGGCTGTAATCAAATTGGAAGACAAAAACAGGATTCCAGACAAATAAGTAAGCAATAAACAGATACACCATAACAGATATCCCCAGCTAAGAGAAACAGGGATAGGAGTGGACCCAAGGCATAGAGGGGTATGGAGGGAGGGAAAATCCGACTGCAGTTGCATATCTATCGGACATCTACATTTATGGTAGGTACAAAACTGTACTATGTCCTTCAAGAATGCAACTGCAGTCATAACATATGGGTTGAATACCATAGCTTAGCTGGGGGAGGAGGAATGCTCTAGGAAAGAGATGGTGTGGCAATCAAGCCCTGCAGGACTGCCGAAGCAAAGCCTGCTCTGGATCTGGAATATAAAGGGAGATGGTAGTGTTTGGAGAATGTATGCATGGAGCTCCATGTAGCAGCTTCTAGAATGTCTTTTGTAGGCACCCCTCTTAAGAATGCTGTAGAGGTGGCTGTAGCTCTGGTGGAGTGTGGTCTGACATTGGCTGGAACATTCTTCCCATGGAAGGAATAACAAGATCTGATGCAATGTCCAATCCATTTTGAAATAGTCTGTTTGGAAATTGCTTTTCCTTGTACTCCAGGGCGTAAGCTACAAAAGCTGATCAGACTTCCTACTGGTCTTGGTTCTGTCCAGGTAGTAGCGAAGTTGTCTGTGAATGTCCAAGGTATGCAACAGTCTTTCCCCTTTGCTCTCAGGATTGGGGAAGAAAGTAGGCAGGTGAATAGCTTGATTTAAAGAAACCCTAGATACCACCTTTGGCATAAAAGTAGGGTTGGTTCTTAAGGAGACCCTGTCTCTGTGAAAGGTTATGAACGGTGGTGTTGCCATTAGGGCCTGTAGTTCCGAAACCCTTCTTGCTGAGGTAATTGCCAACAGGAAAGCTGTCTTCCATGATAAAATTGTAAGTCCACTGAAGCTGCTGGCTCAAAGGGAGGTAGAGTCAGTTTTTCTAGGACAAAGTTGAGGTCCCAAGCTGGCACTGGAGCCTTTCTTGGTGGCTTAATGTTCTTGATTCCCTGAGGAATTGCCTTAACAAAGGATGTGAAAACACAGGCGGATCAGTGTTATATCTAGCTGAGATAGCTGAAGCATGTATCTTTATGGAAGAATATGAGAGTCCATTCTGTAGCATATCTGCCAAATATTCCAGGATGAGTGGGATATTCAATAATGATGCATCATGTCCCTTGCTGGTATTCCAAATGCTGAATCTCTTCCATTTTGCTAAGTAAACCTTTCTGGTGGATGGTCTTGAGCTTCTGTTAATATCCGCTGAACTTCCTTGGAGAGAGATAGATTGAGGTTATTCATGGGATCTCCCAGGCTGTTAGCTGCAGTGTCTGAAGGTTTGGATGCACTGTTTTGAAGTTGTGTTGAGTCAAAAGTAGGGGCCATTGGGGAAGGGCCCACTTTTTGTTGTGACATATGCTCCGTAGTAGTGAGTACCAGTGTTGTCTTGGCCAGTCTGGAGCTATTAGGATCCCCTTGGGCCTCTCTGCTTTGATCTTTAGTAATACTGTGGTCATCAGTGGCAGAGGTGGGAATGCATAGATTTTTAGAAAGTTCCAGTTGAATGAAAGAGCATCTATTTTCCAAGCTTGTGGATGGTTTGTCCTTGAACAGAATTTTTGTAGATGATGGTTGAGGTGGGAGGCAAATAGGTCTACATCTGGCCTGCCCCATGTCGAGGTGAGTTGTGTGAAGATTTTCGGATGTAACCTCCACTCGTGTGGATCTATGAAATTCCTGCTTAGGCTGTCCGCCAGCACATTGTCTTTGCCTGGAACAAACTGGGATTGCAACTGTATGTTTAGGCTCAGTGATTTTTCCCAAAGATTCATTGTCAGTCTGCAAAGGGGGTAGAGGAATGGGTGCCCCCTTGCTTGTTTATGTACCACATCACAGTGGTGTTGTCTGTCCGTATCAGTAGATGGCCTTGCTGAAGTTGCTGTCGAAAGGCCTCGATGGCATGCATTACTGCCAGCATTTCCTTTTGGTTTATATGCAGATGTGTTTCCTTTGGAGACCATTGTCCTTGTATACATCTGCCCTCCATGTGCGCCCCCCATCCAAGGTCTGAGGCGTCTGTGGTCATGGTCTGTGTTATCTGAGGTTTTTTGAATGACATACCTGTGTTTGCCTGGCTTACCGAGGCCCACCATAGGAATTCCTTTTGTAGGCATGGAATGAGCGGTATGGTTGTCTCTAGGTTGTTGCTGTGCTGAGACCATAGGCTTTTTAGGTACCATTGAAGCTTTCTCATGTGTAGTCTTGCTAATGGAACCAGGAGAATGCAGGATGCCATGTAACCCAGGGCCTGTAGGAATCCCCTTGCAGTCATCTGGGTGAGTTTTGCCAAACCTTTGAAATAATGAGTTAACTTATCTTGCTTGTCTTCTGTCAGGTAAGCCATTTGAGAGGCTGTGTCTAGATTGGCTCCTAAGAAGGTTATCTGCTGGGATGGCTGAAGTTTTGACTTTTGGAAGTTGACTGTGTATCCCAGAGCCTGTAGCAATTGTATGACATAGTTCAAGTTTTTTGTCAAAATCAATTTGTCGTCCGCTTGTATGAGGCAGTCGTCCAGGTATGGGTAAATTTGGATCCCCTGGAGCCTGCAATGAGCAATTACTGAAGCCAGGCATTTTGTAAATACTCTGGGCGCAGTAGATAAGCCAAATGGCAATGCTGAGAATTGATAATGCTCTGGCCCTGCAAGAAATCTGAGGTATCTTCTGCAGCTGTGTCTGATAGGGACATGCAGGTATGCCTCCTTGATGTCCAGAGTAATCAGCCAAGACCCCTTGCCCAGCATGGGAAGGAGTTGCTGTAGAGTCAGCATTTTGAACTTTGGTACTATGAGAAAAGTGTTTAATGCGGACAAATCCAGTATTGGTCTCCATTGAGTTTCTTTTTTTGGAACAAGGAACAGTCTTGAGTAAAACCCCTGGCCTTGTTCTTGTTGTGGAACTCTTTCTATTGCTTTGATCTGAGCAAGCAGAGAAATTTGCTTGATAGCCTCTGCCCTCTGGTTTTGTGGTAGGTTTGGCATGCCTTGTTTTCTTGGTAAGGTATGAAAGTGGAACCTGTAACCTTGGTCTATAATGTCCAAAATCCATTTGTCCTTTGTCAATCTGTGCCAATTGTCTGAAAACAGAGATAATTTTCCGCCCAAGGGAGCTTCTATTTGCTCTTTGGTCAGCGGAAGTAGAGGAAAGTCATTGAGATTGTCCCTGTGGGGCAGGGGAGACCCCTGTGTCACTTCTTTGGTTTGCTGGTTGCCATTGTCGTCCCCTGTAAGAACCTCTGTATTGTCCTCTTCCTCGGCCACGCCTGTTTTTACCCCTTTGAAATCTTTCGGGATTAGGAAAGGACCAGTTTTTAGAAGGCCAATTCCTGCTGAATCTGGGTGGCTGAACCTGGAGGAAATCTTTGACCGTCTGAACTGATTTTGCTTTTTCCTTGATGGACTTTAACACATCTTTAGCATTAGTACCAAAAAGCTTGTTCTTTTCCAAAGGAGCATCAAGACGTTTTGCCTTAACATGATCTGGTAGAGGTTGTTCTTTTAACCATGCATGTCTACAAATGACCGCCCCTGTCATAGCTGCCCTACATGAAGCTTCCAATGCATCATATCCACACTGCAGAAAGTGATTGCTGACTTGCTGAGAATTATGTACAGCTTCCTGCGAAGACTTCCTGTCTAAAGGTTCAGGAGAGGCCAATGTTTTCTGTAAATCATCTAACAGGTAATCCTGATATTGAAACATATGAAAGAGGCAATTCAGAGCTCTCATAGATAAAGTAGTGGAGGTGTAGACCTTTTTCCCCCATCTCTCTAATGACCTAGCTTCCCTGTTGGAAGGCAAGGGATTTTTGGAGGTGGATGCTGAAACCCCTTTAGGTCCCTGAGAAATAGTTTCTAAATCAACAGCATGGGCCCTAAAGAAATGAGAATGTGTTTCTGGGACCCTATAATATCTGTCTGGCTTGGCTGGGGCAGGAGGAAGAGTATCCGGGGTAACACTGGAGTCAGAGTATAGATCATCCAAAACATCAAGCACAGGAGGTATAGCCAGGGGCCTGTGTTGGGGCTTTTTAAGGAAGGTTGAAGGCTTTCTGGAATCAGAATATTCCTGGCCTTGCCACTTAAAATGTTCCCTCATGGTATGCAGAACTTCCCCAAAAGAAATATCCTCAGGAAGGGAGGCCGAGGGGATGGAATCCTCTGCATCCAAGTCCTCATAGGTCTGGAAGGGCTCTTCCTGGCCATCGGAGTGAACAGAGTCCTCAGAATCTTCATCTGAAGGGATAGGGTCAGAGGGTTCAACCCGGGGCCTCTTATCAGGAGGAGGCTGGGATCCTCTCTCAGGATGGGCCTGTGAACCTCTAATCATGGAAATTAAGTCTGCGCCATAGTCATGATTTGTGTTTCAGGAGTAGGCTGAGGTAAGGCCTTAGCAGTAAGGTGCTTGGTCTTGCTGGCTGCCTTAGCACGTGTGTAGGCCTTAATAGACATGGCCATAGGAGGCCTAGCAGCTCCACGTGCAGGAGTGACCTTATCTACAGCAATGGTCTCGGGCATTTCCTCGGTTTCAGTATCCGGAGGAAAATCTATAACTGGCGTCGGTGTGGCCTCCGGTATCAGAGGTGTCGGTAAAGCGGTGTCTTCGGTTCGGAGCGGTGAAATAACCGTCTCAGGGGGAACCGGAGCACTCACGGTAGGTTTTGGCGTGGAGTCGGTGGAAGACGCGGGCCGAGGATGTCGGTCCCGGTCTTTTCGTTTCTTAGGAGTCTGCGATGTCGGAAGTTCCGACGGCATTGTATAAGCAAATTTATCGCCGAAAAAGTCTTCAGCGAACTCCGCCCGGCGCCCAAGAGTGCGCTTATTGAAGCGAGCACAGGCGACACAGGCCGAGACGTCGTGGTCAGGGCCAAGGCAAGGAAGACAGTAAGAGTGGAAATCCTTATGAGGTATTTGTTTACCACAAGACAGACAATTGTTAACTTTCAGTAATTTCTGACATCGGCTGAGGCAAGAAAGGTCCCCAACGGGGTACTTAGCTTTTTTGATGACTTCGGATTCGAAGAATACAGGAGCTGACCGACCGGCACTTGCGAACTGCTTCTGCTTCGGGCACCGCGTGGCAAGAAAGACTGAAGAAAATGGCGTCGGCTGATGCTTATGTACTCCAGCCGCTCTGACGTCGGAGAGAAATGCGACATCAGCCGACATCGGACCCAGACTTTGGAATCCGGCCGACCGAGGGCTGCCTGAGGCAGGACAACCCATATGTTATGACTGCAGTTGCATTCTTGAAGGACATCCACCAATTTAAAAACAACTGTGTGTGACAGATGTAGCTATACAATGTTACTGGAGGCAAATTACCACACAGCCACAAATGTAGTAAACAGGTTGTCAGCACCACACAAAACTAAGCAGAGCAAACCTAAATCAGACCAAACACACAGACCCACCTATGCTGAGGCTCTTTAAAGCAACCTGTCAAAACTACAGTGGCAACCCAAGAAACAAATGTTCCTTGCAACCTGACAAACACATCACAGGCAGCACCCATCATGTAACAGAGTGTCATATCGACTCAATTTCAAAAGCCCATTAAGCAATTCACCACACATTCAAACATCCTAATCAATGGTGATTCCATAGTCTGTGAGACAGATGCGCCACTCACCACGCTGTGCAAGGAGAGGGTCACAGTCAACTGCTTTATCAGGTGCCAAGATTCACATTATCACCCATGCACTCAAGTCAATGCATCACCAATACACACAACATAGTCATAGTGCACAGGGGTTAAATGATTTCTGACATACCTCCCTGGACAACATACAGAGACATGGAGCTCTCAGGATGCATGTTTCCAGGCAGGTATGAACCTTGCCCAGAGCAGTATTCTACCACCAAGATTGATGGTGCATTACGAACACAAAATACTGATTTTAACAATCGGTTTAGTTTCTGCTGTCATTAGAAGGGGTTACAATATATCAGTCTGGGAGGAGATGGTAGACAGACCAAACTGCTTTGCCAGGGATGTCCATCACCTCTCACCCAAAGGCTTTTGTATACTGGCTAAGTCCTTATCCACCACCGTAGCGATTTTTTTTTTTTTTAAGGCAAGGTTAGTTTCCTAACCCAACATAAGAAATTGTGTACAACATTATGGTACTTCTGCTTTATGTTAGAAGTCTAAATAAAAACTTCCATTCCTGCCAAACATTCTTTGCTTTGGAAAGTATTGATATATGCATCACATATACTTGGTTCAAGTCCAAAGAGAGAACCCCAGCACTGCAGGGCTTTAATGCCCATCATGCATTTAGGCCCAGTTCTTCAGACAAAGGTACATAGGGCAGTGATGTCTCTCTATACTTAATAAAAAATTTCAAATCCAGATTCATTAGTCAAGATAACTACCTGGAACTACTTTGCATCCAGCTTACTATCAATCGTCATCTTCTTTCGGCTTTTCCCAGTTAGGGGGTCGCCACAGCAGATCACCTGTCCGCTCATGATTGGCAGTGGAGTTTTACAGTGTCAAGTTGCCAGCCCAGTGCCCAAACTTCCAAAGAAGGTGCACACATGCACGCACTCATGCCTAGGGCCAATTTAGAGTGTTCAATCCACTTACAGCATGTTTTTGGGATGTGGGAGGAAACCGGAGCACTGGATGGAACCCACGCGACTACAGGGAGGATATGCAGACTCCGCAGAGAAGGCACCCCAGCCGTGGATCGAACCAGAGAACCTCTTGCTGTGAGGCTGCAACGCTAACCGCTGCACCACCGCAGCCACCCTATACAGCTTACTATAAATAAAAGCCGATATCGTAGTAAACCATACTACCCTCCCCCTTATGTCTCCCTATCCTTTGATCACCACGTGTCCACTATTATACAAAAGTCTTTTTTCACTGCATAGCAATTATCCAAAAGTATGGCATCCAGTGATGCCATTGTTCCACTGTATATGGCACTCATTAGGTCAATAACGGAGTACAATGCCCCCCCTTCAATATCTGTTGCTCGTCTCCTGTTATGATTCAAGATGAACAGGTGGGGTAGTTCGTTTATATGCTTTATTATATAGAAACACATCAGGATGGATACAACATAAATATAAATGAACTGAAACTGACAAAACATTACATACATGCATGCTCACATTTCAACAGCTCTCTACAAAATGGCAGTCTGGCTCACACGTGCTCAGTATTTATACACATGTGCAAGCCCATGGAAAGCTTCTTAAAGGCATACATAGATACAAACTGATCTACATCCTCCCCCTCTTTAGTGAATTTCCCACAATCAAATGACATCTGAAAAAGACATACAATTATACAGACGCTGAGAAGTAAACACAACGTTCATGTCCAAATTGTTGTGCACCTGGAACATGGTGTGAAAATGCGACCTGATCTAGTGATATGGCAATTAGGACTGGATTTAGCAACAGGGACGGTCATTGTTGAACAATCTGTTTCAGGAGTTAAAGGAACAGGAACAGGAATATTTGCTGGAATGTCCTCTGGAACTGGAACTCACTCTGAGATCTAGAGTCTTTTTCACAGGCAAGATGCTGCAATACAGGCTCGGACACTGGCACTAAGTGCTTCGGTTTCTGCCTATATTCAACTCCTTGTGATTCCACAATTTACGATCTCTGCTCTGGACATACACTTTTCACAACACCAATCCAATCAAAACCTTTGGAGATCTGCATCCTCACTATCTCCCCTACTTGTAATGGATTGAGAAGTTTGGTGGACTTATCATAATAAAACTTCTGGGACAAACGCCTTTTCATGAGTTGAACTCACACTGCTTTGTTGTTCTTAGCACAGGGAACCCAACAGATTGCTACTGATTGGCAGTGTGGTTCTGGTTTGTCTCGACCAAAGCCTTTGTGCAAGTGAACTAAGATGTTTATCACGAGGAATATTTCTGAGATTCAGAAAAACATCGTTATTGTCTTGCTTCTCTCAATACCCCCACACTTATATTATTACCCGCAACCACAAAAATTTCAACCCAACAACCTTTTCAGATTCTCTAAAAGCAATTAATTGGAACAATCTAAAGACACTATCCTTAGAAGATGCAGTCTCCCACTTTAACTCTACATTCTTAAAGATACTAGATTCCCAAGCCCCCTTAAGGACAAAGCGAATAAAAAATAAAGCTGCCCCCTGGCTTACCAAAAATACATTAGCAACCATGCGCCTCAGAGATAAAGCCTGGGCACTTTACCAGAAAATTAAGACCCCCGAATCCCACACTGAATATAGAACACTGCGAAACAAAGTAAAAAAGCTTACTATCTCTGATAGACAAAATTATTTCTTTACCCTCCAAAACAATAATAAAACAAATCCACAGAGATTCTGGAAAGGAATCTCTACCCTCCTTAACCCTAGCAAACCACACACCCCTACCCCTGACCCAAATGCCCCAGACTTAGACTTGGCTACTCAATTTAACTCCTTCTTCATTGACTCTATTAGCAAACTAACTTCCTCTTTTTCTACTTCCACCTTACCATCCAATACCCCCTCACCCTCTCCTGCAAAAAACCCACCATGCACTTCTCTTACTTCCCCATTCTCAGCTACTCACTCTATATCCCCTAACTCTTCACCTACTCTAACTTCCTCATCATCCTTACCAGTATCAAATACTTTCCCTCCCCACTCTGATCACTTCTCATTAAAACCTATACCCATTTCTACAATAAAGAAACTCCTTCGAAAATTGAAGCCCGGCACTAATGCACCTGATAACATCCCCTCATACTTCCTAAGCATAGCTGCTGATGGAATTGCCTATCCCATAAGCATTCTCATCAACCGCTCAATCCTGGAATGCACAGTGCCCCAACTCTGGAAACAAGCCTTCATCATCCCCCTCCATAAAGGCGGAAAAAACTGCAGTGTTAACAACTTCCGCCCAATTGCTATCCTGTCCCCCATTTCTAAGCTACTAGAAAAATGTGTCCAACTTCAACTACTACCATATCTTTTAGAAAATAACCTTCTTACATCTACACAACATGGCTTTAGGCCAAATCATAGCACCATGACAGCCCTCCTCTCCTATCTTGAAACCGTAAATAAAGCACGTGATTCCGGGAAAATTGTCTCCACCCTACTACTTGACCTCTCTAAGGCCTTTGATACTATTCTCACACAGTCTGCTCCTAACTAAACTTTCCAACCTTAACCTTTCTCCCTCCTCTATTAACTGGTTCTCCAGCTACCTATCAAACAGACACCAAGCTGTAAAATGGAAAAAAGCCACTTCCTCTTTTCTTAATACCCCCACCGGAGTTCCCCAAGGCTCCATACTTGGTCCTCTTCTCTTTAACATAATTATAAATGATTTTCATAAATCCATCCCAATCTCTGACATTATCCAATATGCTGACGATTCTACCATTATTTGCTCTGCCTCATCTATCCCTAAGCTTCTAAAGCTCACACAAGAAGCTTTCTCAATTACTGAGCATTGGATGAAAACAAACCACCTAGCTCTAAACGCCTCCAAAACCAAACTCATGGTATTTACCCCCTCTAAAACTACTCCCTTCAATACAAACAATTTCTTGATTACAAGTCAAAACAACTCAATCCTAGAACTAGTGTCCGAAACTAAGTTACTTGGTGTCCAAATTGATAACCAGCTTAATTTCAACTCCCATGTTCAACTAAATATAAAAAAAAAACACCAAAAGCTGGGTATGCTCTACCGTCAAAATCATTACCTCACAAAGACCTCTAAAATCGCTCTCTCCTCTTCCTTTCTTATTCCCTCCCTGCTCTATGGCTCACCTCTCCTAACAAATCAGTCCTCTCTAAAGAAACAACTTTCCTCTTGCTACAATAAGATCGCCAAGTTCGCTAATGGCCACAGGTCGTCAACCCACCACTGTTCCTCTCTCCAAAAACTAAACTGGCTTGAACTTCCACATCAGCTCAACTACATTCAGCTTACCCTAGCCCATAAGCTCATAAATAATCCCTCTCTTTGTCCCTCCCTGTCTTCTGCTTTTAAGTTACACCTACCAGACAGAGTCTTAAGGTCTAACAACCAAAACCTACTAGAAGTACATAAACCAACACGTCCCCCAGGCAAAAACCTTCTATCCTCTAACCTAGCCCGTCTTTGGAACTCACTCCCACCATCCATTCATAGCATCTCTAATCTTTATACGTTCAAAAAATCTCTACACACACATCTCAAGTCCCAATGGGAATGTTCCTGTTCTCATCCATCATAAAAATATGGAACTCTTCATCCTTCATCCATTCTTAAGCTATTAAACAAAGCCTACATAACTTATCATTCCCTTCATAACTAAATACACTTACAACAAAACAACTCTACCTCTCTAAAGTCATTACACATCTCACATTTATTTTACCTATTTCTATTACACTGCATTATATGAATGTACCTCAAATGCAAAATCAATGACTGTATCCTATTTTACATTTGTATAAGTATCTAAGCTATATATTGTTTATTCCTGTCCTCTGGTTTGCTTTAAGGGCTTTTTAAATTGTGTGTACCTATTCTGTATGTCTGTTTTTTGGAGCTTTTCTCCCCAGGACTCCATTGAAAATGGGTTATTTTAGGCCAAATGGACTATCCTGGTAAACCAACTGCAAATAAATAAAAAATAAATAAATAAATTGTTTCGACTTCTCTAATAACTGTTTCACACTTTAAACTGCACGTTCTGTCAAACCATTTGACTGTGGATACTGAGGGCTACTAATAACACGAATAAGGTCCCACTCTTCAGCAAATCCCAAACTGTTGGCTTGTAAACTGTGTACTATTGTCAAAAATAACTTTGCACGGACTACCATGGACTGCAAAATGACACTTCAATTTAGTAATAACAGTACTGGATGCTACATTAGGAACTAGGTCAATCTCAAACCAATATGAATAAGAGTCTACTAACACCAAGTAATGTTGACCATTCCATTCAAAAATGTCTGTAGCTACTGTCGACTAAGGTAGTTCGGGAATCTGGTTTAGTTGAAGTGGTTCCTTCCGTTGATGTGGCTTAGTACTATTACATACAGAACAAGTTGAAAGTAGTCTCTCAATATCCTGTGACACAGAAGGCCAAAATACTAGTCCTCTTGCCCTTTTGGTAGAATCAGTTCTTGGGTGGCCACAATGCAAAATGGTAATTTACTTTTGTTTTGAGGATTTTGGAACAATCACTTTTGGACCTTTCATGATACCACCATTTGTCAAACAAAATCACATCTCTGTAAGGAAAATATAGTCATGAGGCAAGCAAGATTACTTTGACGGCCATCCTCAACTAATAAAGTGGTTGATCTTCTGAAGTACTGGATCTGAGGCTGTAAGCTCATAAAGATGTGTGGAAGAAAAATTTCTCACTTCCATGACTTCAGAATCAAGTTTCTCATTTTCATGTGGTTCAGTGGTATTTCTGGGTGATCTGGATAAAGTATCAGCAAGATAAAGACGTTTGTCTTTTGTGTAGAGAAGACTGAAATTGTACTGAACCACACAAACAAAATATCTGTATTACCACACACTCCAAGACCAATGAGTCAAAGTCAATATGTAGACACCGAATACAGACACTTTTATTAAAACAAGAAAGAATCAATCTCCTCTAGTGCCTCAGCTACCAAGAGCCTTTACAGAGTATAATGTTTAAGGAGGAAAGAATCTGTTTTTATTTTAAAATATGATGCATTGTATCCTAGTGGGCTTAACAGAGAGTTCTCTTGGAAGTATTGTGTGTAATATGTCTTTAACAACAGTTAGTTTTAACTAATTGTTTTATTTATTGATTGTTTAATGATTATTATTTGAATATAAAAATGGAAGAGTCAAGAAAATGGCTACTGGTCTACCCTCTTGAAGAACGACTGCACCAAGACCAAATTTCGAAGCATCACAAGAAAGAGTTACTGGCTTGTGAACATCATAGTACTTGAGTTGGTGGAGTGGTAATTCTCAGTTTCATTCAGGACATCAAATGCTTTTTGGTGGTGTTCTAACCAGGACCAGGATTACAACTTTGCATGTCAGCTGAGTGGTGCTGAAAGTCGGCCTAAGTCTGGAATGAACTTACCAAAGTAACCTAGTTAGCCATGCCAAGAAAACAATGTAGGCCTTGAACATTGTCTGGAGCTGGCATCTCAAGAACTGCTGTTTGCCTGGAAGGATCTGGTTGTAAGCCTGAACTGGTAAACAAATGACCAACATAAGTAACTTCTCGTAGCTTGAACTTGCAGTTCTGAAGATTCAGCTTAAGATTCACTTCACTTGCTATTTCCAAAACTTTCTTGAGGTTTCTGTCATGCTCGGCTTCACTATTACCTCCTACTAGAATATCATCTACTATAATAGCACACAGATATCCAGAAAAAATTTGTTCCATGACATGCTGGAAGTCTTCACTGGCAGAATTTATCCCAAATAGCACTTTCAAAAATCTGTAACTGCCAAAAGGTGCATTGAAAGTGGTTAGCAATGAAGATTTTCAGTTGAGCAAAATTTGCCAAAATGAACTCTGTATCCAAAACAGAAAAGCGGTGGCATTTGGCATAAGAGCAGCGACTGTATGCATTGGATGATGAGGTCTTTTCAGTGCTTTGTTCAAATCTTTTGGATCAATACATATTCCGTTATCATCTGAGCTTTTCTTATGAGCTACTACCACGGAAGATACCCATTCAGTTGATTCATCAACTGGACAAATCACACCTTGCTGCACTCTTTTATCTAGCTCAGCTTTGACTCTGCTTTGCATAACTACTGGAACTTTCCCACCAGGTATGACAACTGGGCTGACCTGTGAGTCTAACTTCATGGAGTATGCAAATGGGAGTCTGCCTAAGTTGTCTTCGCAAAGAACAGCATAAGTAAAGAAAACAGACTGCGAAATTAGAACAGTGCTCTTTCACGCTTACATGGTGGGCTTTCTTATTAAATGAAAGCAGTCCCATTTTCAAACTGTCTGAGGCCTAATAATGGCTACATGTGCCTTTTAACTAAGTAAAATTGCAAGTCATAGCTGTTCCCAGCAGATAACATGAAAGCACTACTGAACCTTTGGTATGAATTTTTTCACCACCATAAGCAACAAGCTTTGCACACTTTGCCAAATCAAGCTTCCCATCACCACATACTCTAGCAAAATGTTTCTGCTGACATAACATTGCACTTTGAACCTGCGTCCACTTTGAGCTCTATGGGTCTTCCATTTATCCGAACAGTTAAAAAATACTTCATTCTTTCCCCACAGATCTACTGCAGTGACCGTTTCATTAAGCACAGACACACCATCAACATAAAAAGTAGGGTCACAGCTTTCAAACTGATCAACTTGGACAGCACAGTGGTGCAACGGTAGTGTTGTTGCCTCATAGCAAGAGGCTCCACATAGGTTCATAGGATGATACTAGGCTATTGGGCCCAGAGGCCCTTATAAGCTTAGCCAAGAATTTCACCCATGTTCCCTCAAAGTCAGCACCTGTTTACCCTGTCCAGCAGGGACACAGGTGGGATCCCAGGGGTATATTTTCTGTTTCCCATCTAGTCATCCAGGTTCCTCTTAAAGAGGGCTAGAGAGGTACTCTGCTTGACATGGAGGGAGTCTATTCCATAGACGGGGGAGTCTTTGGGACACAAATCTATCCTGCCAACATGTTCTATTAATGTCACAGACCAGGTTAACGCCTTGTGTGTGGGTTGCGCGAGTGGAGTTTGTCTCATGGATATGCAACAACTCCACCAAGGCTGGGTCTGAAATGGTCTTGTATGCCAGACACAGGTCACCTCTGAGCTATCTGTATGAGACTGAGTAGAGGGACAGGGCTTTAGCCTATCTGTATAGGATAGATGTTTGAGACCCTGGATTTTCCTGATCAGGAACCTCTGTGGTCTCTCCAACTGATGTGTAGGGAGCACTGTACTTGATAATGGGTCTGATAAGGGAGGAATACAGGGATGTTATGACCTCCTTGTTCCTGGATGAAATAACCTTATTTATAAGGTGGGCCATGTAGAAAGCCTTCTGTACAAATGGGGCAACGTTCTTGGCTGGGGTGCCTTCTGTGTGGAGTCTGCATGTCCTCCCTGGGTTTGCGTGGGTTTCCTCCGAGTGCTCTGGTTTCCTCCCACATTGTAAAGACATGCATCTAGAGCATTTCTCCCTGGGCCTCTGCTGAAAATTGGCCTTGTTCAAAGTCAGACTTTCCCGGTAAACAAATGCTACAATAAAATAAAATAAAAATAAAAAATAAAATACAACTTTTCTCTTTGAATGTTCTCTTTTAATAAAAGAATAAGCTTTACTTGATTTACAAAACCTTTTGAAATTATTCCACTTATTGCATTTGTGGCTCTGCTGACCAAAAGCTAAGCACTTTTCTCTTTTAGGTTCATGATTTGCACCACAGTTACGACAGTTGGCAAAGAAACTGGGTAAAGGCACATTCTTTGATTTGGCCGAGTCACCTCTATGCTTCATTGACACTGTGCATTGCTCTGGAATTTGCTAGAAAGCTATGGGGTTTACCAGGGACAGATAGAGAGTTCACAGTTGCTGCTATGTGCTTGGGCCTGTTTCTTTTAACCACGTGCTGCATACTATCAACATCAGCACTAGAAGGCACTAGAAGCATTCATTTCTCATTTGTAAGCATATTTGTGTGCTTTGCTGTGAGCTCATATATCTGACAAATCTCAATGGCTTTATTCAAAGTTAAATCACTATCACAAAGCAAAATCTCACAGCATCGTCTTTAATACCACACACAAGTCTGTCTTTTATCAACTCACCCCTTAAATCACCACATCTACATATTTTGCTTTGTTTCTCAAGTCAGTTATATATGCTGCAAAGGTTTCACCTGGCTTTTGATTCCTTATGTAAAAATAAGTGCCTTTCCATTGTAATATTTGTTTGGGGGTTACACATTTTTCTAAATTTATGTTTTAAGCATTCGAGGTCTTCCCTTATTTCAGTTGGTACCACTATGTGATGGTTTTTTCCCTCTCTTGCAAACACAGCTGGTTCATACACAAATGAACGCTCTCTTGCTATGGCTTCAGAACCAGCTAAATTAAGCAGAATAACTGCCTTTGTATGTGCATCTTAATCAGAAAATGCAGCTTGTTTGAAAATATCATACTCTTGGACAAACACACTCCAATTCTCTGCAATATTATTATCAAATACAAGTGGAGATGCTCTACGAAAGCCTTCTGCCATGCCAACAATCTATAGTAAAACACAATGCAATCCTGGCCCACTTGTATTTATGTACGAACATGCACACATACCAGGTACTTGTAATAACATTCAAATGGACAATAAGCTCTTTGAAATACTGTACTTTGTGAAATATGCTTTGAAATGGCTGTATTTTGCGAAGTAACTGCACTGTAATACTGCACAAACCTGAGAACACTGTATACTTCGGATATTTCAAATAGCTTTAACTAATGCAAAAAAGTAGCACATAGCAAAAAAATGCAGTCCTTTTCCTTATTTTACACATTTGATGCGATTCAGACTCTTCAAACATTTTTGTAACTATTTCAAATATTTTTTATCAATATGTCGCAGTTTCTGACATTTTGTTTAACTAGAAATTTGTTTTGAGCGTTCTGAGTACTTAGTTTTATATTCTTTGAGTAAGAAATTATTTAAGTAAGTTTTAGTATCTGGAATTAATTTCTGACCCATTTTTGAGAGTTGTACATGCACAATAGGGATGATCCATTCCTCCATATTCCTCCAACATTAACTGAGTGCCTCTTAGTCTTGATTCTGGACCCCACTTCTGGCACCATGTCGCTAGTCCTATGTTATGAATCAAGAAGAACAGGCGGGGTAGTTCGTTTATATGCTTTATTATATAGAAACACAGAATGGATAGCAGGAACATAAAATATAAACAAACTGATTGACATACCATTACATACATGCATGCTCATATCTCAACAGCTCTCTACGAAATGGCAGTCTGGCTCACATGTGCCCACTATTTATACACAAGTGGAAGCCCATGGAAAGCTTCTTAAAGGTATACATACATAGTGATCTACAATATGCATCTATCCAAACACTAAACATTTAGAATGTTTACAGAGCGTTCTCATCAAAACAAAGACTTAAATCATAAAAACTATGCTGACCATCTCAAAGCCTTCTCTCTCTCATTGTTATCTTACAGGCTTCTGTAAAGCAACCTTTCCCTAGGGTTTAGAACTTCAAGTGACCATATACTGTCAGACTTATTATACATTTTTAAGTTCAATAGTGTCAGAAACACCTACTCAAGGGATCTCAAGCTCTTCTGCAACATAAAAATTGCTGGAAAGATAGGTGTGTATCATAAAAAATCCCACTTCTATGAAATTGTCTTCTAATCCATGTTAGCAAAGCATGTCAAAGTACAGTTGTGTGAGTGCTCTCATGACGGATGCTGGAGAATGAGGTCACTACTATAGCATGTTATGGAGTACAGTTGTGCGAGTACTCTCATGACAGATGCTGAAGAATGAGGATCACTGCTAAAGCATGTCATGGAGTACAGTTGTGTGAGTACTCTCATGACAGATGCTGGAGAATGAGGATCACTGCTAAAGCATGTCATGGAGTACAGTTGTGTGAGTACTCTCATGACAGATGCTGGAGAATGAGGATCACTGCTAAAGCACTTCATGGAGTACAGTTGGGTGAGTACTCTCATGACAGATGCCGGAGAATTAGGTCACTACTAAGCATGTCATGGAGTACAGCTGTGAGTTACTCTCATGACAGATGCTGGAGAATGAGGATCATTGCTGCAGTAGATTCCTTACCATTGTAATATAACTATGGGCATGTCTGCATTTTAGTACTGACTTTTGGAATTTTTTTGGACATCTCCTTGTAACAATGAACTCCTTTTCTCAGGGTGTCATTTGATGTGTAACAAGTGTGACACATAGCTAAAAGTGGGACAGCTCACACTACTGTAAGAACTGAAAGATATCTAGTCTACAAAATGATTTTCTCCAAATTAGCTTAAGGATGTTCCCCAACTCATCTTTTGTATATGGACTGCAAAATTCAAAAGAAGGGGTCATTGTTCCCTCTTTTACTCTTGAATCCTATGTAGTAGCTGTGCAGACTCCCTAAAGAGCATCTGCAAAGTAGATGCGTGATGTCCCTGAATCACATTAGTACCATGAGCCCTTGACTAAACAGAAAAGGAGGGTAGAATCCAACAGTGCAGTACTGATCTCCTTTGCTGAATATCTACTGTTACAATTAGTGTACTCGCATAACTGGACCTTGTCCACTATTGGGATTATAGCTGCAGTAGATTTCTTATCTTTGGGAAGAGCTTTAAAGTTCTTTTCACAAGGGACGGGGGCCATTATATCATTCCTTCAGGTAAGCAGTAGCAAAGCCCATCCTGTTCTTGCACTGCATATCTAGCCTGCAATGTTTGGAAAAGTGTGCACTGTAGCCACCTCAGACATTTCGGGAGAATACATTTCTTTAGATGGCTACACTGATAGCAGTTCAGTAGGATCTGAAGAAAGTCTTACCGAAAGTGCTTATCCTACGTTCTTCTTCGTTTGTTTTGTCTTTTAAAAGTTTTATTAAATCACAGATTTTATCATGTCTATGCTGGTAAGCCTGCATTGTTTTCTACCTTGGTTCTTTTTTGGCAAGACAACTTCAACAGTGTCTACTTATTTTTTGTTTCATTTGATAGCATTTCTGGTAGAACAAGGTCTGAATTGTTAACCTTGGGGTTTTCTGTGCTTTTCTTAGCAGAAATTGATACAGTTAATAAGTCATTCAGACAAGGAGGCATTTTAGGTACTCACCTGCTGCGTTGTTTTTCAGGGATGTAAGACAAAACAGCTGGTATTTCTTATATCCTTGGTCTTTGATGTGCAACACCTCAATTACCAGCGGACATCTAGTAAGTGCAGTATCTCTTTCTCTCTGCTTTGTGGATTAGGATAAATTATTGCAGAAAAAGTTTAGTTGCATCACTTTAGACAGATAGGAGGTTCTATTATTCAAGACTCTGAGAGGTATGGAAAGCCCTGAAGTGTGAGAAACAAGCTTTTCATCAAAAGGGAAGAAAAATGCTTTTACTTAAATTCTGTTTTCATATTTAAATTGGTGTGAACTTTGACTCTAGATGATTGTTACTGCTGAAGTGATACCCCAGTCTCATGTGTAAAAATTGGAAAAGGGGTTGCGGGTGGATGGATTTTAAGTTGCACTTATAGTGACATATGTAGGGATACTTTGTACTTTTCTTTTTTTAGTTTATTCTGGGACTTTAGTCTTGTAGCTTAATTTGCAGCTGTGGAGAGATTATGTATTACTGCAAGATTTTAGCATCATTTACACACTATACTGCACTTCAACCTCCATAGATAGAATTACCTGTAAAAGCTAGCTGTTTGCATTTTGAATCTTGTCTGGGGTCTTAGTCTTTCAGTTTCATTCACAGTTGTAGCAGAATTGTAACTATTGCCAGAATTGAGTCTCATTTAGTTATTTACTAATACTTTTCCCCGTAAACAGTATTAATGGTAAATTTCAGGATAGTCTGATGCCTTAGTCTGTGGTGGGACTGCTGTAGTGGCAGTACTGTGATCTCTACTTCAGGATTTGTTCTTCAGTGCTTCTACAGATGTTTACATTTCAGTTTGGATGCTAGAATCATATTCTGCTTATCATTTACCTGCTTAAAGTTGCATTCTAGTGTCTTTCTGTTTACTTTGTTATTGTCTTTCCCATTTTTTGTATCTGCTACAGCCCCCTACTGAGACATTAAGCCAAACATTCTGAAAGTCTAACCTACCTCGGGTCACTGACCTGTAGCTCACAGTCATACGACTAGAGCTCCAGTATTAGCTTTATTTGGCTGTATCCTCCCTCTAGCTAGCATCTTGAAGCTTGATTTTTCTCCAGTCCTGCTCCTTTTCCTGCTGTAGTTTTAAAAGGCTCGCTCTCTCTGGCTTCTTGCCCCTTAATGTAATCTAACTTCCACAGGCATTCCCTCCCTCCTTCACTCCTACTGTCTGCTGTGTAAGCTACTTAAGTACTTTTCTCACGTTATTTTCTATATGCCTATAATACTGAATGCCCATCCGGCAAACCAGTATTGCTTTCTGTAAAATTCCCATAGCACAAATTGTCTCCTGATCATTTTCCTAGAGCTTCCATCTGCTTGATGCTCTTGCTACACTCACAGGGTCCTGAAGTAATTGTGCTACATCCATAGCAGATGAGATTTTATTTTATTATTTATTTACATTTGTTTACCAATTGCCGCAGTGGTACGGTGTAGCATTGTTACCTCACAGCAAGAGGTTCTCCCGTTCGATTCTCGGCGTGGCTTGGGAGTGCCTTCTGTGTGGTCTGCATGTCCTCCCTGCGGTTGGGTAGCATTCGAAAGACATGTGTGCATAACTGGGTGTGCCTTCATTGAAGGTTGGGTGTCGAGCTGGCACCTCAGCGTTTTGTAAAAATCTACTGCCAATCATTAGTGGACCGGAGTTCCGCTGTGGCGACCCCTTACCGGGAAAAAGCCGAAAGATGTATATTTGTTTACTGGGAAATTCCAACTGGGCACAGGTCCTTTTTCAGCAGAGGCCCAGAGAGAAAAGCCCCACAGAACAATAAATGAGCAACACAGTACCTGAAGAAAGTACAGTTTTGTACCTACCATAAATGTAGATGTCCGATAGGTATGCATCTGCAGTCATCACATATGGGTTGTCCTGCCTCAGGCAGCCCTTCGGTCGGCCGGATTCCAAAGTCTGGGTCTGGCCTCGGCTGATGTCGCACCCTCCCCGACGTCAGAGCGTCTGGGGTACAAAAGCATCAGCCGACGCCATCTTCCTCAGTTTTTCTTGTCCCAGATGCCAGGTGCCCTCTAGGAAGGCTAAACTTGGATAAATGCAATAAAATTCCAAAAATTTGCAAAATTATATATATATATATATATATATATATATATATATATATATACATGTATATACAAACAAATACACCATAATAACTTCCCCCAGCTAGCTAAAAGAGGGGTAAGCACCCTAGGAATACCACAGAGGGGTAGGAGGGAGGGTAAACCTGACTGCAGATGCATACCTATCGGACATCTACATTTATGGTAGGTACAAAACTGTACTATGTCCTTCAAGGATGCATCTGCAGTCAGCACATATGGGTAGAATACCATAGCCAAACTGGGGGTGGAGGTACTAAGTGAAGGATGGTGTAGTTAAGATACCCTGCAGGACTGCCGTAGCAAAACCTGCTCTGGATCTGGAGTATAAAGGCAAATTGTAATGCTTGGCAAATGTATGCACGGAGCTCCATGTAGCAGCTTCTAAAATGTCTTTGGTAGCCACCCCTCTAAGGAAGGCTGTGGTGGTGGCTGTGGCTCTCGTGGAATGAGGTCTAATGTTAGCTGGCACAGTCTTTCCATGAAAGGAGTAACAAAAACGAATGCAATTTCCTATCCATTTCGAAATTGTTTGGAAATTGCTTTTCCTTGCACCCCATCAACATATGCTACAAACAACTGGTCAGTCTTTCTGTAACCTTTAGTTCTGTCCAAGTAGTAGCGTAGTTGTCTGTGAATGTCCAGGGTGTGCAGAAGTCTCTCCTCTTTATTTTGAGGCTGTGGGAAGAATGTAGGCAAATGAATAGCTTGGTTCAAAGATACCCTGGATACCACCTTTGGCATGAAAGTAGGATTGGTCCTCAAAGAAACTCTATCCTGATGAAAGATAAGGAATGGCTGCACCGCCATTAAAGCTTGTAGCTCAGATACTCTTCTTGCTGAGGTTATGGCCAGAAGGAAGGCAGTTTTCCAAGACAAAAACTGTACATCTGCCGATGCTGCTGGTTCAAAGGGAGGTAGTGTTAGTTTTTCCAACATGAAATTCAGGTCCCAAGTAGGTAGAGGTGGTTTCCTTGGAGGATTAATGTTTTTGATTCCCCTTAGAAACTGTCTTAGTAGAGGGTGAGAGAAGACAGGTGGATTTAGATTGTATTCTGCTGAGATTGCTAAGGCATGTATCTTGATGGAAGAGTAAGACAGGCCACTGTGGGACAATTCTGCCAAATATTCCAGTATGTATGCCATATTTATCACAGTCACATCTAGGCCCTTTGCTGTGTTCCAGGTGTGAAATCTTTTCCATTTTGTTGTATATGCTTTCCTTGTGGAAGGTCGGCAAGCTTCCATAATAATATCCTTCACTCTCTGGGATAGGTTACCCTGAGGAGGAGTCATGGTATTCTCCAGGCAGTTAGCTGCAAGGTTTTCAGGTTGGAGTGTAGAGTCCTGAAATTGTGCTGTGTCAGTAGGAGTGGCCATAGGGGGAGAGGCCATGGTTTTGTCTGTGACAAGCTCTTTAGCAGTGGGTACCAGTGCTGTCTTGGCCAGTTTGAGGCTATCAGGATTACTCTGGGCTGGGCTGCTCTGTCCTGATCTTCAGTAGGACCTTGGTCATTAGTGGAAGAGGTGGGAAAGCATACACTGTTAGAGCTTTCCAGCTGAAAGAGAGAGCGTCCACCTTCCATGCTTGTGGGTGGTATGTCCTTGAGCAGAATTTCTTCAGTTGATGATTTAGGGGGGATGCGAACAGATCTATTTCCGGCCTTCCCCATGATTGTGTGATTTGTAAGAAGATGCCTGGGTGTAGCATCCATTCGTGTGCATCCATGGTAGTTCTGCTTAAGCTGTCTGCCAGTGTATTGTCTTTCCCTGGCACGAATTGGGACTGTAGCTGTATGTTGAGTTTCAATGCCAGTTCCCATAGGTTCATTGTCAGTCTGCAAAGAGGGTAGGAATGGGTGCCTCCTTGCTTGTTTATGTATCACATAACTGTGGTGTTGTCTGTCCTTATGAGCAGGTGGCCTTGCTGAAGGAAAGGTTTGAAGGCCTCGATTGCGTGTATCACTGCCAGCAATTCCTTTTGGTTTATGTGCATGTGCATCTCTCTTTGTGTCCATAGCCCTTGTATACATCTGTCCTCCATGTGCGCTCCCCAACCTTGGTCTGAAATGTCCGTGGTGATGGTTTGGTTGGCTCTTGGCTTGCTGAAGGGCAGCCCGCTGTTCGACCGGCAGGCTTGAGCCCACCACAGGAATTCCTTTTGAAGGCAAGGAATGAGTGGGATCAGAGCTTCTAAGCTGTGACTGTGCTGAGTCCATAAACTTCTTAGGTACCATTGTAATTTCCTCATATGAAGCCTTGCTTGTGGAATCAGAAGAATGCAAGATGCCATGTAACCCAGGGCCTGTAGGATTTTCCTTGCAGTCATCTGAGTTTGTCTTGTGAGATTCTGAAAGTAAACTGGTAGCTGTTCTTGTTTTTCTTCTGTGAGAAAAGCCATCTGGGTGGTTGTGTCTAGATCTGCACCCAGAAAAGTTATTCTTTGGGATGGAACCAGTCTTGATTGTGGATGTTGACTGTATATCCCAAGGCCTGTAACAGGTGGATGGCATAGTCCAAGTCCTTTAACAAAGTTTGCTTGCTGTCCGCTTGTATTAGGCAGTCGTCCAGATAAGGGTAGATTTGAATCCCTGAAGTCTGCAGTGTGCAATTACTGATGCCAGGCATTTCGTGAATACTCTGGGCAGTAGATAAGCCAAAGGGCAATGCTGAGAATTGATAATGCTCTGACCCTGCAAGAAATCTGAGGTGTCTTCTGCAGCTTTGTCGAATAGGGACATGCAGGTATGCCTCCTTGAGGTCTAGAGTCACCAGCCAAGACCCCTTGCCCAGCATGGGAAGGAGTTGCTGTAGAGTCAGCATTTTGAATTTTGGCACAATGAGGTACGTGTTCAGTGCGGACAAGTCGAGAATAGGCCTCCATTGATTTTCTTTTCTTGGAACAAGGAATAATCTTGAGTAAAATCCCTGGCCTTGTTCTGAAAGAGGTACCTTTTCTATGGCTTTCATTTGCATTAAGTTGGTAATTTGTTTCAAAGCCTCTGCCCTCTGATTTGGTGGCAGGTTTGGCATGCCTTTTCTTTTTGGCAATGAGTGGAAACGGAACCTGTATCCTTTGTCTATTATTTGCAGTGTCCATGTGTCCCTTGTAATGCTGTGCCAATTTTTTGAGAATAAAGAAAGCTTTCCGCCCAAAGGTGCTTCTAATTGAGCCCTGGTCGGTGGAGTCAAAATAAAGTCATTGAGTCTGTCCTGGTGTAGCAGTTGTAGTTCCTGCACCACCTCTCTGGTTGGGAGGCTGCCACTGACGGCCTCTGTAGGAGCCTCTAGCTTGCCCTCTACCTCTGGCATGTCTACTTCTGCCTCTTTGAGATCTGTCTTGAGTCCGGAAAGGACCAATTCTTAGTAGGCCAATTTCTGCTGAATCTTGGTGGTTGGACTTGCAGAAAGTCTTTAAATGTTTGCACAGATTTTGCCTTTTCTTCAAATTTCTTTAAAACCTCTTGAGCCGTGGAACCAAATAATTTTTGCTTTTCCATAGGAGCATCCAAAAGCTCAGCTTTAACATGGTCTGGCAGAGATTGTTCCTTCAGCCAGGCATGCCTACGTATAACTGCACCTGTCATAGCAGATCTACATGAAGCTTCCAATGCGTCATAGCCACACTGCAAGAAATGGTTACTAACCTGCTGGGAGTTATGCACCAGATCCTGAAGGGATTTACGATCAAGGGGTTCAGAAGAGGACAGTTTCTTATGCAATTCATCTAGTAAATACTCTTGATACTGTATCATATGGAATTGACAGTTTAATGCCCTCATGGAAAGAGTTGCAGAAGTATACACTTTCTTACCCCATCTCTCTAATGCTCTGGACTCCCTTTCAGAGGGTAGAGGATTTTTAGCAGTGGCAGCTGCAACCCCTTTAGGGCCCTGGGAAATAGTTTCTGGATCAGCACAGTGGGCCTTGTACAGGTGAAAATGTGAATCCGGGACCCTGTAGTACCTATCAGGTTTGGCAGGAGCCGGAGGGAGAGAGTCAGGGGCAGTACAAGCATCTGAATAGACATCATCAATTACATTCAAAACAGGAGGTATAGCTAAGGGCCTGTGCTGAGGTAAATGTAAAAAGGTCCTTAATCTCTTTCTGGAATCAGAGAATTCCTGACCCTGCCATTGAAAATGTTCTCTCATAGTGTGTAATGTTTCTCCAAAAGAAAACTCTTCAGGAGGGGAGGCCGAGGGAATAGATTCTTCAGCATCAGAATCCTCGTAGGCCGAATAAGCCTCCTCCTGGTGGTCTGACAGACCAGAGCCATCCGTGGACTCATCTGAAGACTGTGGATCAGAGGGCTCAACCCTAGGCCTTTTGTCCGGAGGTGGTTGAGAGCCCCTGCCCGGATGTGGTTGGGAGCCTCTAATTAATGAAATCAGATCCTCTGCTAGGGTAAGAATCTGAGAGCTAGAAGAAGGTCTCTGAGAGGAAACTTTGGGAGGCAAATCCTTAGAAAGTTTAGCAGCCTTAGCCCTAGAGAAAGCCTTAATGGACATGGAAGCAGGGGGTCTGGCTGCACCACGTGCAGGAGTAGACTTATCTACAGTAATGGTGTCGGAAGATTCCTGGACACCGGTTTCAGAAGGTAATTCAATGACCGACTCGGCCGGGGCCTCCAGGGCCGAGGTAGTCGGTTGCGTGGTTTCGGTAGTAGAAAGAGACAAGGACTCAGTTTCAGCCGAGACCGAGACACTCGCGGTAGGCCTGACCGAGGTTTCAGCTAAAACCGCGGCCCGCGTGTGTCGGTCCTTGTCCTTCCGTTTTTTGACTAAATGCGAAGTCGGAGTCTCCGACGACATTTTATAAGCAAAACTAGCCCCAAAAAACTCCTCTGCAAACTCCGGCCGACGTCTAAGAGTTCGTCGGTTTAAGGAAGCACAGGCTGAACAGGCCGAGACGTCGTGGTCTGGGCCTAGGCAGGGGAGGCAGTAAGAGTGGAAATCCTTATGAGGTATTTGTTTCCCACAGGTTAAACAATTATTAACTTTATCTGACATCGGCTGAGGCAAGAAAGAGTCCCCAACGGAGTACTTAGCTTTTTCGAAGTCT
This sequence comes from Protopterus annectens, assembly GCF_019279795.1. Lineage (NCBI taxonomy): Eukaryota > Metazoa > Chordata > Ceratodontiformes > Protopteridae > Protopterus > Protopterus annectens. The sequence continues at coordinate 647,386,435 of NC_056736.1, forward strand.
TCGGTATCTGAATCACAGGAGCTGACCGACCGGCACTTGCGAACTGCTTCTGCTTCGGGCACCACGTGGCAAGAAAGACTGGGGAAGATGGCGTCGGCTGATGCTTTTGTACCCCAGACGCTCTGACGTCTGGGAGGGTGCGACATCAGCCGAGGCCAGACCCAGACTTTGGAATCCGGCCGACCGAAGGGCTGCCTGAGGCAGGACAACCCATATGTGATGACTGCAGATGCATCCTTGAAGGACATCAATTAAATATACATACAAAAGCAAATAATACAGACTGCAGCAAACATTAGCTATACATACAATATGAAACAGTAATGAACAGATATACCAATATCTTGCTAGAGGCTAGGAATAAAGGTAGGATGTATATACCGATAGTACTAAGCTCAAACAGATACTGTTCTAAACTCACATACCTAAATCTTATATACAGATATTGCACTAAATTCAAACAGATATAATGCTCCACATGAAGGTGGAACACGCTAGAAGGGCTAATGGGATGGAAGGGGAAGATAGAGGAGTAAGAGAGGAGACTGAGTGAGTAGTATACGTGGTAGTGAGAGGAAGCTAGGTCTAAGTCAGTTGGATATGTATTTGGAGTTGAGAAGAGGAGAGGTAGTTAAGCATGTTATAACAGGTCTGAGAGACTGAGTGAGGAGGGAAGGGGAGGGTAAAGGGTGAGCCAGAGCCTGCAGAGGAAGGAATGCAATGATCAGATGGTGGTAGGCATGATGGCTAGGGGACGGAAGAGGAAGGTGAGTTAAAAATGAGGATTACTAGTCAGGATTGGTGCATGGGCATAAACAGAGACGTTTTAAGTGAGTTTTTAGTGCAGTCTTGAAGTGATTGCAAGAAGGTAGTGTGGTTATAGACGGGGGAAGACGGTTCCATAACCTGGATATGGCGCAGGAGAATAGCGCTTCTCCCACTGAGTTCTTGAGTTTGGTCACCAGAAGTAGATTTTTGCTGCTGGAGTGTAGTGGTCTACTGCAGCAGTAGGGCTGGAGATGGTTTTGAAGGGATGTGACTTTAAGAGGATGGTTTACTAACTTGTGGGTGAGAGGGAGAGTTGATTTAGGTGAAGAAGTTGAGAGAGTTCAAGCCAGTCAAGTTCTCTAAGTGAGATACAGTGGTAGTTGCGATAAGATGCACCAGTGGCAAACTTAGCAATTTTATTGTAGCAAGCCTTGAGCTTGTTTAGGTCTGTTTGTCTAAGGTAGGTTGGTAAGTATAGGAGAGGCATAGAGTAAAGTGGAAATTAGGTGGGAATTGGCAGCAGAAATTCTGGCTGTCTTGGTGAGGAATTGTTTCTGTGCAATGCACCTAGTTTTTTGTGAACTTTTTTATGGTAAGAGAAATGTGAGTGTCAAATCTGAGACTGTTATCAATCTCAACACCAAGTAGTTTGGTGTGTTCTGTTGGGGAGATGACTGTATTGTCTTCGGCTAGAATATTAAAGTGTGGAATAACTGGGTTAGATTTAGTGGGTTGGAAGATAAGGAGTTTAGTCTTGCTCGGGTTGAGTAATAACTGAGCATTAGTTAGCCAGCTTTCTACAGATGAAAAGGCTTCTTGTGTGATCTTGTGTAGTTCAGGTACAGTTGGGGCTGAGCAGATGAGGGTGGCGACATCTGCATACTGTATAAGTGAAGAATGCCTGGTGTCTGTGAATAGCTTATTGGTGAAGAGTGAGACTAGTAGGGGACCAAGGATGGAGCCTTTGTTTGAATGTAACAGCTGACTGGTAGTATGGTGCGTGTATTGGGATGGAGATTGTGATGGTAATGACAAGTGTAATTAGTAGGTGGGAGATGTATAGAAGTGAGACTAAGTGTGCAGTGATAGTGGTGGGGTGTGTCTACTATGGAGTTTCGTAGGATGTAAGGTGTGCAGGTAAAGAGTGTAAGCACATTAGGTGGTAGCATGAATATGTCAGGTGAGCAGCTAGATTGGACGCGGCTGGGGTACTGTTGGCGGTAGAGGAGATAGGTTGCTAGTCTTGTTCTGATTGGTTGGTGGTTATTGGAAGGTGTTAGTGCCTACAATAAATCCAGATGTAGTGGGGGTGGGTGGAATTATGGGGCAGGGTGGGGAGCGAAGTGAGCCTGTGCAACTGCTTTGTTGTTTTTATCTTTAAATTATTTTAAAGGTTCCCAATACTTTCCTTGTCTAGGTAGCTGAAGTTTTTTGTTGTAGCACTTGTAGCATTATACTCTCAAGCAATCTGTTTTGGTGTTTCTACATTAAAAGGACTGGATATTTCATCTAGTGACAGTAGGTGGTGGTGTGGTTCTATCTGAGTTGGGAAACATACAAAAAAGCTGCAAGTGTACTCATTTTATTGGTCAGAGAGCTCAGAAGCCAGTTTCCTGGGTTTTAAGTACCTGCGTAAATATGCCATGTTTGTGCACCCACTGCTCATCGTGCAGAGGTAGTTAGTAGTGCAGTGTATGGATGCAGATGGTTCGAAAATGAAAGCTGTATACTTAACACTAGATCCATATTGTCTTCTTTTGTCAGGTTCAACACTTGGGTTACTGGATATGAATGGACCAAACCACAGCACTTCACAACACCTTGGACTCTTCACCTTTCCAAAATTCCCTCTGCTCCCATAATTACCTTAGACTGAGTTTGCTGCTACTTGTTCAAAAAGCCTTACTAGATAACAAATGGGTATAACTGACTACGCTATCAGGTCAGAACAGCATAAAAGCAGCAGCAAAAAGGCTGTCTAAAAGACAAGTCTCCTTGGCCAGGTCCAACTGCTCTGCACAGAGTCTGAACACAACAATTTAGGATGGGAGACGGAGGGAGGGGATGCTGAACCAGATGAAAGAAGACAACAATGATCTAGCCTTATGGCATGTACACAGCTTTCAAATCCGACCTGGTGTTTTTTGTCCGATTCATCAATTTGGACAGATTCCCCAGCTAGTCAAACAGTCCTGCAGTATCAAGGATGGATATTCCTGAGAATGGTGGTGTCAAAATATGTACGAGATCTGGGTTGTACATTTAGCTTGCAACATGACACAAAGGTATGCACCATTGACCAAGTAGTTGCAGCACAAATGTCATCAACATGAACCCTACCCATAGAAGCAAAAGTGGACACCACTCTAGTAGAACGGGCCTTTGGTTTGCCATGTACGACAATTACCTTTTCTCATGAATAAAGGTTATACAGCTGGAAAGCCACCTGACAGTGTCATTTTAGAAATTCCTTCACCTAACCTAGATCTTGAAAAGGCAAGGAAGAGTTGATTGTAGTTTCTGATATGCTTTGTTCCATGCAAATAAAACCTGAGTTGTCGGTGTGCATCTAGCACATGCAAGGTGTATTTCCCTTTGTTAGAAAATTTTGGGAAAAACACTGGCATATTGATAGATTGGTTGAGATTTGATTCTGAGGCCACCTTTGGGAGAAAATGGGGATTTGTTTTCAGAGATACTCAATCCTTATGGAAAAATGAGGTTTACATGGTAAGGGGCTTTCAACTCCAAAATCCTCCTTGCTGATGTGACAACCACAAGACAGTCTTCCAGGAAAGAAATTTTAGATCCACATTAGCAGCAGGTTCAAAAGGAGCTTGTGTCAAAGCTTAAAAGCATGATAGTAATGCCCTAGGGTGGAAATGGATCCCTGACTCGGGCCTTAAAAGAAAAGTTATCTTCAAAAAAGCTTTGGAGATTTTTAGAGAAGCAATCGAAGTCTGATTCTGCCCAATGTAAAAATTGGAAATGGCTAACTGCACTTTGATAGCTGATAAAACAGATCCTTTTTGAAACAGTTCTGCCAGAAAATCTAAAATTGAAGGTAAAGAGATGGAAAATGGTATAAGTCCCTTGAAGTGGCTCATATGGTAAATCTTTTCCATTGACTGAGCAGCACTTGAATGCTTCTTTGACATCACCACTGGAACAGAGATTGAATAAAGTTTTTTGAAAGAAGACTAGCATCCGTGTGCTTCACCGAGACTGCCTAGATTGAAACAACATTTAATAAACCAATATTTTAGAGTCTTGATTTTATATAGAGTATGGATTAAGTATATTTTATTCCCACAGGTACAAGTCACTGCAGGACCGTAACTATATCATCAGGCACTAGAGGCCCTTTCTAAAAAAAATTCTTTTCACAGGGGCCGCTCCTTCCCCAGGCTAAACAGGGCAAAAAGAAAGGATGCCCGACCACCTACCTAAACATGGGAGCTCTAAGAACCTTTCCTTGTAGACCAATCCACATATAGAGGAATAGCAAGATTTGCTCAAATTACTTTATTCTCCTCACTCCAGAGGGGCCATTCTCGCTTTTTGGGACACTGCTTATTCTCTTTTTAGCAGTAGTAGGAAAGGGAATAAGATGGCCTCTGATGATGATCCTCTGCACCCATGAATCTTGGGTGATGGCCTGCCAGGCTTACAGGTGCATAGAAAGGCAACCCCAGTCCCCCAACTACCTCCACAGTGTGGCAGTCGGGCAACCATTCAAGACTGCTGATGGGGCTTTTCTGTGAAAGGCCCAAGAACCCCCTGATTCTGTGGTCTGCCTCTGGGGTGATGTCCATTAAAGTTACTCCCCGATCTGCTGCAGAGAGGTCTGTCCACAGCAGCATCCTAGACAAAACCCTGGGATTTTCAAAACCAAAGCTTTTTTGACCTTCATGTTTCAGAAGAAGGTCCTCTGAGGGGTGGAAAAGGGTATGCTTTCCTGCTCATTTTGGTAAGCATTTTGTTTACCTTATGTCTGAAGATATTCAAATGGTCAAAAGGAGCACTGATGAAGGATGTCTTGAAGCCTTCCACAAAGTCATATAGACACATTCAGGCATGCCGATGGACAGCAAAGCCAGGTCCTGCTGCCCTAGTTGTACCATCAGTTGCACTAGATTACAGACACATGGATACATTTGACATTGACTGGCGGGTAGAAAACTAGGATTCCACTGACTTTTGGATGTCTGCTGGTAGGTTATCTGCGAGGGACTTTATCAGGTCTTTTTTTCAAGCCTCTTTGGAAACGAGCCACATGGGCTAGGCAATGCAGCACTTGAAGTGCAAAGTTTGCTGAAGCATATGTCCATTTCTTGAATCTGTCCAGTACCCTGTATGGACAGACATTCGCTTTAGACACCTCCTTTCTAGTAGTTGCCACAACAACCATAGCATCTACTTGGGGATTCTTGCTCTACTCCTATGGGCTACTAGGATCTTTTTTTTTTTTTTTTTTTACTACTGGCTCTACCATATCAGGTTCTTTCTATTCCCACTGAGAAACCAAATCTATTGGTTCATCAGTGGGTGGAACCACCCAGGAGGTACAGCCAGCCCAGAATGCATAGACTCCTCCAGAGTGGGAATTTTGGAGGGCCAAATCCTGCTTTGCTTTATCAATTCTAGGAAACCTCCAAAACAGACGTCATCTAAAAGGAATACAGGGGAACCCTCTCCCTCATCGATATCTGTATTTTCAGTGTCGGACTCCTGTGAACAATCCTTTTACAAGTCCATTTCATCGCAACCACCCATCCACCCCCTCTATGGGTTGGGTTACTGGGGAGGGTTCAGAATCAGACAGATAACTCACTTGGCAAGAAACCTCAAGGCGGTATGGGGCTGACTGTCCCTGTTGATCAGGATGAGCACAAAAAAACAAGATCCACAGGGGGTTGGGATGGAGCAGAGTGTGGTAGAGACAAGTCTTCACATGACCTGGACAGAACCCTCTCAAATGCCTTAAAAGAAGCAGAGGATGAGATTGGCACCAACAGAGCGGCTGCTCGATCCACTGCTGGAAGAAATGGAACAACCTCAGTACCAGCCCATCCTAGCTACAAGAGTGACAATGGCATTGAGCAGTAAATCGATGTGGCTCTGAGGGAAAGGGACAGATCTGAAAATGTTGGATTCAACCTTGAACCCCTAGCCTCAGCTTTGACACTTTTAGTCAGAGAATCTTCATAATCAGATAGAGCTGGAGCGAAGAGAGTGAGGGAAACCAGAGTCGAAGAAGTAAAGTTCATCAGGTGTGATGGAGATGCTCTAGCCAGCAATTTCAGATCTGATAACTGGATTGGAACAAACAAAATCAGTGGCAGGGTGGAAGGTGCCATGTCCGGAGCTCCAAAAAGGGTCAGCTCCAGGATGACTCGCAGCTGAAATACATTCCAAAGAAACTTCCACATCATCCTGTCAACATAGCTTCTGAAAAACTCCTCAATGAACAGATGAACCTTAAACACAAAGCTGCTGAAGGTGCCCAAGAACAACGACTCTCTGGTAAAAACAAAGAATGTAATCTCAGGCTCACTGGTTAAGGTGAAAAGTGTGGAGGAGGTGAAGGGGGGACTGGATCTGATGAGGCTCTGGATCCCAATGTCTTGGCGTCTTCAGACCCACACTAAATATATCCGTTGACCCGATGACCGTTTTCTGGTCTTGTCCAACTTCCTTTCTTGTTCCTTTCCCTTAGATTCTTCTCCTTCTCCTGCTTCCTTCTGACCAACAGACTTGTCCAACCTCTTGGCTGAGGGTGCTGTTTAAGGGGCAGACTGTACTGAACTCCCCCTCTGGGCAGGAAGAAGGCATTTTACCATGAGCTTATCCCTGAGCATATCCCTATAACTCCCATAAAGCTTGCACCCCAAAGGAAGCACATGCCTCACAATCTGTATCTAGGTGCACCAATCCAAGACATTATATGCACTGAGTGTGCAGGTCTTATGGTGGTATCTTGTGGCCACAGGTAGAACATGTTTTTTTAATTCAGTGGCCTTGTCTGACATACTGGAGGAGTAACTATAAGAAAAGCCAAGGCTAAAGTATCAAGTGCAGCAACAACAGCAAGCACAACAAGCAGAAATAGCAGTCACCAAAAAGCACTACTGCAGAAAAAATAAGCACTAACTGTACCTAGTCTATAAGGAAAAAAATAATCTTAAAAAATCAGAGGTTAGGTACCCAAACAAATACAAAAGATATACAAATATTTTTTATTTATTTTTGTATTTAGATAAAGGGAGAACAAAAAAGACAAACGGAAATGGAAAAACCAAGACCAAAACTACGGAACTACAATGCAAAAACAGCACTTATTGTACAATAAAATCCAGAGGCCTCAAATTGCAAGTCATTTCACCAAGTGGCAAATGAGATCAAATGTAATTAAAGGACCAGAGGTAATTATGGGAAGGGGAGGAGTCAGACCCCTGGATCCAAGTTCTTGTAAAGTGATGAGGTTGAATTGGATCAGTTCTGATAACCCAAGTGCTGAATCAGATGAAAAAGACAACATCAGATCCAAATTTTCCCTATAAAACCACTTCTGAAACTGTACCACTAACTTGGCGAGTTTAGAGCGACTACTTCCTGCGTTGATTAGCACAGACCAGCGAGTCTGCATGTTGAGGAGCACTGACCCTAGACTTTAGTACTATATAGGCTAGTTTTATCTCTAACCCAGAAGTACCCTTAGCAAACCCACTATTAACCCCCTTGTGCACCACACCCTAGTAGCTCACCCAATAAAACACACAACATAATGGATTTCTCAGGAGCCTGTTTAGAGGATATGGGAATACTGAGACAATGTAACAACTGTCTAATGTTCACAGACAACCAATTAATCTTCAAAGAAATAAACAATATGCGAGAAATATATACACACAATGTCTCTAGAGGCAAACCTCTTGCATACAAATACTCATAACAGCAATATGGTTGCCAGAGACGCCCACCACACATATAGGCCTACTTAAGCTGAGGCACTTAAATGCAATCTTCTCAAATTCCAAAGACCTCCCAGAAATTCCAACTGCAAAAACTATTCTCAGCAATCCTGAAAACACTTAACAGAAACACCACCTAACACTGCACATACAGTTACACCCAGTGGAGCCTCAACTACCAAGCCTATAGGCAAGCCAATACACTAAACCACGACTCTAGTTATAGCGGACTCCACTGTATGACATACTGATAACCCCACTTACCAGCATGAACAGAGAGAAAATAATGGTCATTACCTATCAGGGGCCAGGATCCACTAAGTTACACATGCACTAACTCAATGCACCACAGGTATCAGTATGTTTCAGTTACAATCCATGTATGTGTAAATGACCTGAGACATACCTCCCTAGACTATATGATGAAAAACATTATGAGCTCTAGGGCTGTGTGTCACAGGCTGGTATGTGCCTAGCATTAAATAGCATTCTACCTTCACAAACGATGATGCCACAATCTGATCAGAAGATGGAAGGACATGGTTAATAAACCATATAGCTTTGCCAAGGATGGTCTGCATCTGTTCTCTCTGGGCTTTCAAATACTGGCCAAGACATTGTCCTCCCCCTTAGAGCCCTTTTTAGGCAACGCGAAATTGATAAACCTTCCAACACAGCAACTGCACAAATCTACCCAAAGGAAAAGTGTTACTGCTCAATACTAGGTGTCTAAACAACAAGCTCCATTCCCTCCAAATTTCCAGGTGCAGAGATTTCTAGACTTAATACAAGCACCCTGGACCAGTTAGTGCATTCACCTACTAGGGGTGTGAACACACTGGAAGTAGTACTCACAAATATGGCAAAATGCTGTCCCCCCACCCTCGTGCCATGTCCGCTCTGGCAAGGTCAGCCACAAAGCAGTCTTCTTTGAAATGAGGATCAATTCTGTAACCACAGCAAACCCTGTAACATTTGGAAATGTTACATGGTTTGCTGATCCAATGCCTGTCAGCCTGGGATGACATGCTCGACAAGCCACGATGCTTCGCTAGGGACGGCTTGCACCTTGTCACCCTTGGGCTTTCGGATATTGGCAAAGGCTCTTGCCACCCCCATAGTGCCTTTTTTAGGCAAGGCTCAAAAGACAAACCCACCTCCATAGGTATCACAAGGGATAAGAAACTAAGAGTAATGCTACTCATCGCCAGAAGTCTAAACCTCAAGATGCATGCACTCGAAACTCTCCTTAGCATGGAGAACATCGATATCTGCGCAGTAACAGAAACCTGGTTCAAGGCTCCCGAGAGCATCCCAGCACTACCAGGTTATACCTCATACCATGCTTTTCGGCCCCAAAACTTGGACGAACCACAAAAGGAGGGGGAGTATCAATATTCGTCAAAGATACCCACACCTCCAGGTTGGTGGCACAGCACGAAGCATCAGAGACTATCAATGTGCAACTAACAGTGGGTAAAACTGCCTTCCAGTTTATAGCCTGCTACAGACCACCCTCCCAAACCCAGGAACCCCACTCAGCCTTCCTGAGAAAGTACAGTTTTGTACCTACCATAAATGTAGATGTTCGAGTGTTCACCCTGCTGCAGTCATCACACTTGGGTTATCCTGTCGTCAGGCGGTCCCGCAGTCAGCCGGATTTCCAAAGTCTTGGTCCGACGTCAGTTGCTGTCGCCTCATCCCTGACGTCAGTGCGCCTGGGGTACATATACTGCAACCGACGCCATTATCTTCAGTTTTTCTTGCCCCAGATGTCAGGTGCCCCCAAAAAGGTGATCAAAATTAGTACCAAATGGTGTGAACACTGTACAAACACAAAATCCCTTCAGCTATAAGCAAATACATCAGTAAGGTATAGCAGAGATTTAGCCAAAAGATCAGAGGGGTTGGAGGGAGGGTAACCTGGACTGCAGCAGGGTGAACACTCGAACATCTACATTTATGGTAGGTACAAAACTGTACTATGTTCATCGTGTTACCCTGCTGCAGTCATCACACTTGGGTTGAGTCCCAAAGCTAAGGCAGGGTGGAGGCATCATAGAGGGTTAGTGGAGGCAATGATGCCCTGCAGAACTGCAGTGGCGAAGCCTGCCCTGGACTTGAGGTAGGTGATAGTGTTTGGTGAAGGTGTGTACTGAACTTCAAGTTGCAGCTTCTAAAATTTCCTTGGTAGGAACCCCTCTGAGAAAGGCTGTAGAGGTAGCTGTTGCCCTGGTAGAGTGGGATCTAATGGTAGTAGGAACTGGTTTCCCAAGATGGGTATAACAGAACCGTATGCAATGGCCTATCCATTTAGAAATGGTTTGTTTGGATATAGCCCTCCCTTGAGAAGCTGTAGCATAGGATACAAAGAGCTGGTCAGTTTTTCTGAAAGCCTTAGTTTTGTCCAAGTAGTAACGAAGTTGCCTGTGAATGTCCAAGGAATGCAAGAGTCTCTCACCTTTGTTCTGTGGTTTGGGAAAGAAGGTGGGTAGATGGATAGTTTGATTTAAAGCTACACTGGAAACCACCTTAGGCATGAAGGAAGGATTAGTTCGTAGAGAAACTCTGTCTTGATGGAAAATGAGGAAAGGTTCCACTGCCATTAGTGCCTGTAATTCTGAGACTCTCCTAGCAGAAGTTATTGCCAGGAGCAGGGCAGTCTTCCAAGATAGGAACTGAAGGTCTGCAGAGAAAGCTGGTTCAAAGGGAGCTACCGTTAGTTTTTCCAGAACAAAGTTGAGGTCCCATGTTGGTGTAGGAGCTCTTCTAGGTGGTCTAATGTTTTTTGACCCTCTGAGGAACTGCTTTAGAAGAGGATGTGAAAATAAAGGTGGATTTGTGTCGTAGTGAGCTGAAATAGCTGAAGCATGGATTTTAATAGAGGAGAAGGAAAGTCCTTTGTGCAACATCTCTGCTAAATACTGCAGAATGTGAGGCATATGAGGCTGAGTTGTGTCTTGGCCTGTAGCTTGGTTCCAGGCAGAAAACCTTTTCCATTTGTCCGAGTAAGTCTTCCTGGTGCTTGGCCTCCTGGCTTCCAGAATAACATCCAGGACTGCTTGTGAAAGAGGGGCTGGTTGGATGTTTAAAAGATTCGCCATGCAGCCAGGTTTAAGGTTTTTAGCTGGCTGTGTAGAATCTGTTTGTTTTGCTGCGTGAGCAAATGAGGTATTTGAGGCAATATCCATGGTGGGCTGTGAGCCATATTCTTCAATAGCAGGTATCAGTGCTGGCGTGGCCAGTCTGGGGCTATGAGAATCAATCGAGGTTTCACCTTTTTGACCTTCAAAAGAACCTTTGTGAGAAGAGGTAATGGAGGAAAGGCATATGCTGTCAGGTTTTTCCAACTGAAGGAGAGAGCGTCCACTTTCCAAGCTTGATGGTGGAATGTTCTTGAACACAATTTTGCCAGTTGGTAGTTTTGAGGACTGGCAAACAGGTCTATATTTGGTAGGCCCCATTTTTGAGTTATCATTGAAAATATTTGTGGGTCTAGCTTCCACTCGTGGGGATCTATGATGTTTCTGCTTAGGTAGCCTGCCAATGTGTTTTTCTGTCCTGGCAGGAATTGAGCTTGTAACTGGACTTGGTAGGCCAGAGCTGTGTTCCATAAGATTATTGCTTGCCTGCAAAGAGGGTAGGAATGTGTGCCCCCTTGTTTGTTTATGTATCACATTACTGTGGTGTTGTCCGTCTTTATTGCAAGTTGTCCTGGATGTAGAAGATCCTTGAAGGCTGTCAGAGCTTTCTGTACAGCTAGCATCTCTTTTTGTTTTATGTGCAGTTTTCTTTGTTCTGCAGTCCATAGGCTTGAATGCATTGTCCTGCCATGTGTGCCCCCCAGGCATAGTCTGAGGCGTCTGTTGTGATAGTTTGCCTGGTTGGGGGCAAGGTGAAAGGCTGACCCTTGTTGAGGTGACATGCCTGTGCCCACCAAAGAAATTCCTGTTGAAGGCAAGGAATGAGAGATATCACTGTGTCCAAGTTGTGGCTGTGTTGAGACCATACACTTTTTAGGTACCACTGTAATTTCCTCATATGCAGTTTTGCAAATGGTATTATCAGAATGCAAGATGCCATGAAGCCCAAAGCCTGCAGAATTTTTCTTGCAGTTAATTGGGTCTTTTGTTGCCATTGTCTTGAAATATTGAGTCAGTTGTAGTTGTTTGTCTGGTGTAAGATAAGCCTTCTGGGCCATTATGTCCAAGCTGGCACCCAGGAATGTCATTTTTTGTGAGGGTACTAGTTTTGACTTCTTTTTGTTTACTGTGTACCCCAGACAATTTAGTAGATGCTTCACAAAAGCCAGGTGATGTAAGAGAATGTCTTTTCTTTCTGCTTGGATGAGGCAGTCCAGGTATGGATATATATGAATTCCTCTTTGTCTGCAGTATGCAATTACTGGTGCCAGGCATTTTGTGAAAACTCTGGGCACAGTAGATAAGCCAAAGGGCAGTGCAGAGAATTGGTAATGGGGTTGAACCTGCAATGAAACGGAGGTATCTTCTGCAACTTTGTCTGATAGGGACATGCAGGTATGCCTCCTTGAGGTCCAACGTTACCAGCCATGCTTCCTTGTCCAACATGGGAAGTAGCTGCTGTAGTGTTAGCATCTTGAATTTTGGGACTTATAGGTAAGTGTTTAGAATTGAAAGATCCAGAATTGGTCTCCAAGCATTGTCCTTTATGGGTATTAGAAAGAGCCTTGAGTAAAATCCTTGGCCTTGCTCTTGAATCGGTACCCGTTGAATGGCTCTCATGGCCATGAGAGCTGTAATTTGTTTTTGAGCCTCTGCCCTTTGATTTAGTGGCAGGTTTGGCATTCCTCTTTTCATTGGCAAGGTGTGAAAGTGGAATCTGTATCCTCGTAAAATTATGTCTAGAACCCATTTGTCCTTTGTGACCATGTGCCAGTTGTCTGCAAAAAGTGCTAGTTTTCCCCCCAAGGGGGCTAACAAAAGAGCTTTGTTTGACCAGTTGAGGTGCAAGTCATTGAGTTTGCCTTCTGGTGGGTTGAGACCTGTTTTCTCCTCCTTTCTGGGTTGGAGTGCCCCATTGGCGAGGTTTATACTGGGCTTGTGGTTGTCCTCTGCCCCTTGGGCACCTGTATTTACCCCTCTGAGGTCTGTCAGTGGCTGGAAAGGACCAATTTCTTGTTGGCCAGTTTCTGCTGAAGCGAGGGGGTTGTACCTGTAGGAAATCTTTGACTGTCTGCATTGATTTCGCCTTATCTTCCATTTTCTTTAGCACTTCTTCTGCTTTAACTCCAAAAAGAACACCCTGCTGTAAGGGTGCATCCAGTAGTTTTGCTTTGACATGATCAGGTAGACTTTGTTCCTTTAACCAGGCATGCCTACGTATAACTGATCCAGTGACAGCTGCTCTGCAGGAGGCATCCAAAGAATCCAACCCACATTGTAAGGTACGTTTGCCCACCTGCTCGGTGGCGTGCAACAAATCCTGTACTTCTTTCATTTCAGATTGTTGGGGAAGGGAGGTTATCTTTTGTTTTAACTGAGAGATTAGAAACTGCTGATACTTGAGCATATGAAATTGACAATTTAGTGCTCTCATAGCTAATGTGGCTAAGGTGTAAACCTTTTTCCCCATCTGTCTAGTGCTCTTGAGTCCCTCTCAGAAGGTACTGGGTTTTTAGCCATGGAAGCCTTAGCCCCCTTGGGACCCTGGGAGATAGTCTCTGGGTCAGCTACTAGGCTTTTGTAAAGAAATTTGTGGGAATCAGGTACTCTGTAGTATCTGTCAGGCTTAGCCGGAGCAGGAGGTAGAGAGTCTGGGTTGAAACTGGATTGTGTATAACAACGGTCAACTTCCTTTGATATCACCAAAACCAAAAAAGTAAAGAAGCCAAGAAGAATAAGGATCAAACGTATCCAATTGTATGAACGCTTTATTGAAAAACTGCGTTTTCGTCTAGTAATAGACTTCCTCAGATAAAACAGCTTCCACCACTTTTTCTTTTTATAGTAATCAATTATTCCAAATCCAATCACAACTCTTCATCCATTTAAAAATTAGCGTATCAAAATCAGCAATTATAAAACCTCATTAAATATGTTTGTCCGTAAAACCACATATTCCTTAATACAGTTCAATCTAATAAAAAGCATTTCTTAATGAAACATTTAAAAATTTTGTGTTTTCTTTTATATTAGATATATTTATAACCATTTTTTCATAAAATAAAGATGCAATTATTGAGTTTAAATCCACGATGTTATATGGAAATCTATATGACCATTCATAAGGGTTAGGCGCCATCTAGTGACTATTTTTAATATCTCTTTTACTATTTTGCTCTGGCTGCATTAAGCTTTAATAGTGGTAGTATAGAGATATATTCATTCAAGCCAGGTGTTCTGTTAGCCTCCAAGGCTACCTGCCACCACAGTTCCACCACAGTTCCTTGTACCCGATGTTCTCCTCCCAAGGGCCACCTCTGATATCAGTTTTGACTTGGTCCAACACAAAAAAACCATAGTTATACCCTTTACATGTCCTTGTATGTCTAAATAATGCATTAGTGTCCTTCCCTTTCCTAATATCATATGTATGTTCATAGATCCTCTTTTTTAAGGATCTTTCTGTTTTACCTACGTAATAGGAAGGACACTTTTTGCAAATTACTAAATACACCAGGCCTCTCGATTCACAATTAAAATACCCCTTACTGTACAACCATAAATCTCTACTTTCCAAATAGATTTTCTCACAATTTGTGACCAGTTCACATTGTTTGCATTTTCCACACTTAAATGTCCCCACCTTCCTTGAATTTGCTCTGTCCCCTATTCATAAGTTTCTAGTATTCCCTATTTCTAATATGTTTTTAATATTCAGGGAATTCTTGTACACTACTTTTGGGTTGGATTCTGCTAGTCCATTTAAGTCAGTGAGAACCTTAAATCTCTCCCATTCTTTCTGAAATAGTGTTCTTACTTTTTTATTGAGACTATTGTATTCTAATACTAATGACTTTTCATAATTCTCTTTTTGCACACTTATGTTTTCGTTATGATCCGTTGGCGTTTCTTTTATACCTATTATAGGTTTAAACCTTCCACTTCTTGCATTTGTTACCTCAGTCCTAAGCTTGTTGATGAAATCCTTGGGGTATCCCCTATCTGTGAACATTCTTTCCAGCTTATCACATTCTTTGTTGTAGTCCCCGTCTGATGTTGTCATCCTTGACCCTCTGATAAACTGGCCCTTAACCAAATTTCTTTTACAATGTATTGGATGTTCACTGTCAAAGTGAAGGAAGGAGTTGACATGTGTTGTTTTCCTATATACTCTGGTCTCGAAGGAGTTAGTTGTTTTCAATATTTCTACATCTAAATAGGCAATACTATCTTGGGATGTATTGTATGTGAATTTAAGGAAATTGGTTGTGTCCCCTATATATTTAATAAATTTGTTTAATTTTTCGAAGCTTCCAGTCCAAAATATTATGATGTCGTCCAAGGACCTTCTATATAGTTTACAATATTTTGAGCAACTTGAGGGAAAAATATACTTATCTTCCCAATTAGCTAGGACTAAATTGGCAAAAGTAGGTGCACAGGCTGCTCCCATCGCCACTCCTTTGGTTTGTTGGAAGAATTCTCCCTTATGGACTAAAAAATTATTTTTTAATATTAAGTCCATCAGGCCTGTGCACACTACTTTGTCCTCAAATGTCAATTTTTTGTCCCAAAATACTTCTTCCTCGAACATACGCATCCCTTCTTCATATGGTATTGAACCAAATAGGTCCACTACATCAATGGTTACAAACAAAATCTCCTTATCAAATAATTCGATATCTAGTGCTCTTAGTAAATCCCAAGAGTCACGTAGGATTGCCCTTTTGTTTTTCCAAATGTGCTTAGTTTTGACATCAACAAACTTGGCCAAAGTTGTAGTTTTGGACCCCTCTGCTGATACTATCGGCCTAAAAGGGGGGTCCTCACAATTCTTGTGAATTTTCGGTATACCGAAAATGACTGGTATTTTAGGTTTGTTGGTTTTTAAAAAAGAGCACATTTTTTCATCCAAAACTTTTTCCGTTACCATATCTGTTAGTGTCATGTCAATCTTACTGTATGCTAAATTTATCTCATTTCGGGAAACAACTTTGTATTTCGTTTCATCCCTAAGGATATCATTCATTTTGCCTCCATATTCCATAGACTCCATTATAACAATTCCTCCGCCTTGAAACTGGATTCTAAATAGACATCATCCACAATATCCAAAACAGGTGGGATGGCTAGAGGTCTGTGTTGGGGGAGTAAAAGAAACTCTCTGAGCCTTTTCTTGGAATCAGAGAAATCCTGACCTTCCCAGTGGAAATGTTCTCTCATAGTGTGTAAGGTTTCCCCAAAAGAGTAGTCTTCAGGAGGGGAAGCTGAGGGAATAGAGTCCTCAGCATCAGAATCTTCATAAGGAGAGTAGGAATAGTCTTGGTCTTCAGAGGAATCCGAAGAAATAGACAGTTGCTCAGAAGAAGCAGAATCTTCCTCTTGTCTAGGCCTTTTGTCAGGAGGAGGCTGTGAACCCCTGATAACAGAAATCAAATCTTCAGCCATTTTGAGCATCTGTTTTTTAGGCATAGGGCCTTGAACAGGAGACTGAAGTGTAGTCTTTTTAGCTTTAGAAGGAGTCTTAGACTTAGAAAACGTTTTGACTGTGAGAGTCGTTGGTCTGAAAACGCCCTCAGAAACCGATGACGTTTCCGAAGCACCGACATCCTTAGAAGGTATATCGTCAGAAGGGCCTGAAGTAAAAGGCTGCGTCGGCCTAGTACATTTCGTCAAAATATCCGTAGCGGCCTCGGGTTCCAGGACTGCAGTAGTCAGGGGCTGCGTTGGAGCCTCACTGATAACCAGAGGACCGGAGACCGGATCAACCTAGGCCTCAGAATAGGGTTTAGGCCTTGGCTGTCGGTCCTTGTCCCTGCGTTTTTTGTGCACGCCGGTAGTCGGTAGCACCAACGGCATGTTATAGTGAAATTTTCTACCAAAAAAGTGGCATGTGAAATCAAATCGCCTTTTAATAGTACGCTTATTAAACCTAGCACAAAAACAACAAGAAGTGACGTCGTGATCAGGGCCTAGGCAAGGTATGCAATAAGAATGAAAATCCTTATGAGGTATTTGCTTCCCACAAGAAATACAATTGTTAACTTTTTCTGACATCGGTCTGAGGCAAGAAAAGTTTCCCCAACGGGGTACTTAGCTTTAGCTTTATAGAAGACTTCGGTCTGAAATTCGAATTCGACAATCTCAGGAGTTGGCCGACCGGCACTTGCGAACTACTTCTGCTTCGGGCACTGCACGGCAAGAAAGACTGGAGATAATGGCGTCGGTTGCAGTATATGTACCCCTGGCACACTGACATCAGGGATGAGGCGATAGCAACCGACGTCGGACCAAGATTTTGGAAATCCGTCCGACTGCGGGACCGCCTGACGACAGGATAACACAAGTGTGATGACTGCAGCAGGGTAACATGATGAACATCACTGGAAAATATGAAGGTCTCTCCAAACACCATTATATTGGGTGACTTCAACTACCCAAACATAGACTGGAAGCATTACTCTAGCTCCAACACCCTAGCCCAAAGGTTCCTAGAATTTATAAACTCAAATGCTATGAAACAACTTGTTACCACTCCCACAAGAGGGGAAAACATACTGGACCTGATCATCACCAACATGGGGGCTCTATGCTCCAGACCAGAAGTGTATCCCTCACTGGTAAGATCAGACCATAAACTAATCTCTCTGGATATTCACATCCCGACCCCACCCCCTGCCCAGAAAACCACAGTGAAAAACTTCTCTAAAGCAAATTTCACACTCCTCAAAACCGAGGTGGAATCCTTCAAAGCCCCCGGGCCTGTGGAAAATGCGGCCCAGACTGCAGAATCCTTTATAAATGCATTCTATGAACACCTTCAGGAATGCATGGAAAATTGCAATCCCAAATAAAACCAAGACCCAATCCTCCAAAGGCAGGCGTCCTGTCTGGTGGACCCCAGCCATAAACAAACTATAGAATAGAAGGAGGAAGCTACTACATGATAGAGCAAAATCCCAAAAAGGGAAGGCATCTATGATCAGTATTAGCAACAACTACGGGCACTCATAAAATCATCTAAGGCCAGCTTCAAGAGACGAATTGCACAGGACACTAAGGATAATCACAAGGCTTTCTTTAGTTATGTTAGGAACCTGGGTGGGAATTCCCAGCTACGCTCAGAATTAGTCCAAAATGACAAAAAATACACCGAACCCATAGACATTGCCAACATCCTAGCTGACAGGTTCAGCGCAACCCCCCCCCCCCACCAAAAGGGCAAATATCTATCCCAGCAGAGTGCTGCCCCCCTGACATCTCAGATGCTCAGGTAAGAGCTGCCCTCTCCAAAGCAAAAAACTCAGCATCAATGGGACCAGATGGTGTCCCGGGCTGCGTCCTACATGAACTCCAAGAAGAGCTAAACCCAAACATAAAACTACTGTTCAATCACAGCCTTACTACAGGATATGTACCCAAAGAGTGGCGTACAGCAACAGTGGTCCCTCTCCACAAAGGTGGTGCCTCAACGGATCCTGGAAACTATCGCCCCATAAGCCTGACTAGCTTGGTCTGCAAAGCTATGGAAAGGATCATCATGGACCTCATAAATAAAGATATTGGGGACCTACAGACACTGGATCCTACCCAGTTCGGCTTTGTTAAGGGCAGATCCTGCCTCTTAAACCTGGTCGATTTCTTTGAAACAGTCACCAAGGCCATTGACGAGGGGAAGGTGGTCCACACAGCCTACCTGGACCTCGCAAAAGCCTTCAATACAATACCCCACTCGGGCATTGTAGATAACCTCACCAGCTTAAATATAAACCCCTATGTCACTAGATGGGTTGCAAACTGACTCAAGGACAGAACCCACATGGTTAGAATTGCTGGAGCCATGTCACACTCCAAACCAGTTACAAGTGGCGTCCCACAAGGCTCAGTCTGGGACCACTCTTGTTCAGTATACATTTCACGGAGGTACAGGCCAACACGGAAGGACTGTGGCTGACCAAGTTCGCAGATGACTGCAAACTAGGTGCCATAATCGACTCTCCAGCCGACACAAGCATCCTACAAAAGGGCCTCACAGAAACAGACAACTGGTGTCAGAGCCATGGCCTCAAGCTAAATGCCAAAAAGTGTATAGTCATCCCCTCTGGCAAAAACAAAGTGCCCACAAATTACCACATAGGTGGTAATCCATTAAGTACGGAAGAAGTAATTAGGGACCTGGGGACCCAAGTTGATAAGCAATCTCTCATTTGACAACCACGCGGCCAAAGTGGTTAGAAAAACATTTTATATAGCCCACCTAATCATGAAGGGATTCACATCTAGATCAGGGGAGGTCATCGTGCCTCTTTACTTATCCCTCATCAGGCCCATAATTGAGTACAATGCTCTTTTTGGGATGTACCTTACCAGACACCTGCAGCAACTGAAAAGACCCCAAAAGTACCTCACCAAGAGGATCAATGGGCTCAAACAGATGCCGTATGCTGCCCGGTTAAAGAAACTCCAGCTCTACTCAGTGGCATACCGCCTGCTCAGAGTCGATCTGTGCCTGATGTATAAAGCCATGTCCAACCCAGAATTAATGGACACGCTGCACCTCAGAAAATCCAAATCCCATTGAGCTACGCGCTCGAGAGACTTGAACCTCAGCACTGAAATAAACAGGACATGCTGGAGGGACAGATTCATAACCCAGAGGCTCCCTTCACTCTGGAATAAAATCAAAGTCCAGGTTAGTCAGAGTCCTTCATTGACTCTCTTCAAGAGGAATCTTGATGAGTGGATGGGAGATCGTAAGTTTAACCCGGGTATCACTTCTGTGTCACTGTTAGACAGAGGCACAGTATACTAACCTCGAAAAAGGGCATAGCAAAATTCATTTAAAATGGGTGGCGAAAGCCAAACACACTCTGGCTAGGCTTATAAATGCCCTAGGGCAGATAGCCTAGTATGAACCTATGAAACTACTCCATGACAAACTATCTTTTATTAAGTGATAACCGGTCATCAAAATTTCAAGCCTCTCCAAACGTCGACAACACAGCAGCCTTTGTGGAATTATTCTTAGATACTCTGTACAACCATGTCAAAGACAAGTAAGCCCAAAACTAACTCAAAATACAAAACTCCCTGGTGGAATCCAAAACTAAACAGGCTGTACAACAAAAGAAATAAGTCATAGCTAAAATTAGGAAGTGTAACACTAAAAAAGATAAAAAAACTCTCATCAAACCGAATAAACTTCTAAGAGAACTAAAGTCCAACAAAGCAAATTTTGAACTAAAGATGGCGTCCCAGACCAAAGACAATCATAAGGTCTTCTTTAGCTACGTCCACAACTTCAAAGGCAGCACACAACAGCCTGCCAAACTGTTGGTAAATGGAGCCATGTTCACAGAACCAGGTGATATAGCAATCTTCTGGCTGACAAATGTAGCTCCAAAATTACCACCCCCTAAGAAATACCAACTAAAATAACCCCCTCCAACTATCACTAGGGATCAGGTCTTAGATGCACACTCTAAGGCCAAGAATACAGCTTCGATGGACCCTGACAATATCCCAGGGTGCCTTCTAAATAGCCTGAAATATGACCTATCAGGGTTACTGGAGGCACTACTTAACCACAGCCATCACACAGGCTTTGTGCCATGCAAATGAAGGACTGCAAATGTCATCCCTATGTCAAGGGTGCACCATCAATGTATCCCAGGAACTACAGACCCATTACTCTGACTAGTCTCATATAAAAAAACATGAAAAGAATCAAGGAAATGATTAACAATGACACAGAAACCCTTCAGACACTGGGCCCAACCCAGTCTGGTTTTGTCAGTGGGAGATCATACCTACTGAACCTGGCAGACTTTGAAAAGGTCACCAAAAAATGGATGGGGGCAAAATGATGCATACTGCCTACCTTGACCTAGCTAAGGCATTTGATAGAATACCTGCCTTGTGCATTGTAAACAAACTCACAGAAGTAGACATAAAGCCCTGTTTAACTAGATGGATAGTCAGCTGGCTCACAGACAGGACCCAGGAAGTTAGGAATGGAGAAACCACCTCCACAAAGAGGGTGGTCACCAGTGAAGTCATCCAGGGCTCTGTGCTTGGTCTGCTCCTCTCTGGCACCTATTTTTCAGAAGTCAAGAGCCAATGTCAAGGGCCTATGGCTTACCAAATTTGCAGAAGACTGCAAGGTAGGAGCAGTCATATAAACCCCCTAAGGTACTAACATCTTACAGGAAGGTCTAACACAGACAAATGACTGGTGCCAAAGCCATAGCTTAAATTCAATGCCAAGAAATGCATAAGCACCTTTTGGGAAGTCAGACACCCAAGGAAACTACCAGATTACAGTAGTCAGGGAGTTGGGAACTCATGTAGATAGTAACTTGGCTTTTGACCAACATGTGTCTAAGGTAGTAAGAAAATCATACTATTTCACTCAATTTATATGACCATGACATCTAGGTCCAAGGATGTCATTGTGCCACTGTACTCACCCCCCAGACACATCACTGAAAATAATATATCCCCACTGGTATGTACTAAACCAGGCACATGTAACAACTTGAATGCCCACAGAGGTTCCACAAAATGAACAGCACCAGAACTATTAGATCTGAGGATGAAAACCTCACTTGTGGCTTAAATAGGATGTCAGAGGGACAAATATGTATCTCAGAGAATCCCCATTCCCTGGAATAGGTTTCCCATCCATGCAAAGCAAAGCACTTCCCTAACCCTATTCAACAGGAACTTGGACCAGTGGATGGGAAAATGGAAATTCACCCCTGGTCTGACATCTATGCCTCTGATGGAGAGAGGCAGACGTTAAACCAAGCCTTAACATACAACACTTAAAATAACCTCTAAGGCACAACTACTCATGGATTACATTTCGGTTGCATGGCTAGACTTATACAGGTCCTAGTGGTTATTAGCCTAATATATATACCTACAAACGTATTTGTACAGAGGTCATACCTCAACCTCTCAGATCAAGAAATCTGGACAAAGCCAGAAATAATGGCGATGAAAAAATAGGGACAGATTTTAAATATTGCTCCTAGAAACTTAGGAAGTTGCTAGAATAACATGTTTTGAATTACTATTTGCTGAAGGATATGAGGTCTGAAACTCAAATTCTGGCATTATTTAGTATCATTTAGTGACTTCAATCCTGAGTGATTTGCCAGACAACCACAAATTTTGAGAGGCAAAAATCTGGACATTCTGAGAAAATCTAGACAGTTGAGAGGTATGACAGAGGTGACATTTGCCCTTTTGGAGGACTATGTAAAGCTCTCTAACACTAATCTCTTCAAGCTTGAGTTCCTTCTTGCTGAAATAACTGCTATTAGGAAAATGGTTTTCCAGGATACACGTTTGATATCCATAGATGTACTGGACTTAAAATGGGGGGAGAAACAAAAGTTACATACTTATAATGATTAATCCAAGCTGTCTATACTTTGTCTAATTCAACAGTTGGGTTTCCAATCAAATCTAATCACTTTCAAACATGTAAAACCAGGACTCTGACTCTACCCCATCCATAATTTCTTCCATACCTCCTCTTAGTTTCAGACAGAGTTGCCTGCTACACTTAGTACACAAATTAGCATCCTAAACAAAAACCTTTGTCTAGAGAACTAAAAAACAACACCCAAGTAGAGAGGAACCATGAAATTTGGAAGGGGGACAGGGGAGGGATGTTGAACTAAATTAAATATGGACAGCATGATCTACTGTTACGGTAAGTACATAACTTTCGTACTCAATGTTGTCCAATTTCGTCATGTTCAACAGTTGGTACAGACTCCCAAGCTACCTTTTCCTTGGGTTGCCTCAAGGGAGGATGTTCCTGAGCACAGTGGAGCCAAAGGATGAATGAGATTAGGATTGTACATCCACTTTATAGTGAAATACAAAGGTGTGTACCATGGACCAGGTTGCAGCTGCACGTATCTCATCAACAGGCAAACTCTTCTGAAAGACAGCAGATGTTGACAACAATGTTTTGAACAAGGGAATATTCAGCTTTCCGTGGACATAAGAAATGCAATCAGCCAACCATTTAGAAAACATAACTTCTGATACATTTTTGACCATTTCAGCTTTAGAGAAGTACACGAAACGGTGTGATTTTCTGAAATCCTTACTGTGATGAAGATAAAATCTCAGGTGAAGAGTATATTCACCTTTGTTTGAATATGCTGAAAAAAAAAAGACTTGGAAATTGATAGATTGGTGTAAATTAAATTTGGATGCCACCTTGGAAACAAGGTTGAGTTTGGTCTCAAAAAAAAATGTGTCTGTGTGAAAAACTAAGCAAGGAGGCTTGCAGAACAGTGCTTGTAATTCAGAACTTCATTTGGCAGAAGTGGCTGCTACCAAGAATAATGTCTTCCATAACAAAAATTTCAACTCTGTTGTGGTTGCTGGTTCAATGGGAAAGTGAGTTAAAGCTTGCAACATCAAGGTAATGCCCAGAGGAAGAGGTGGGTACCAAACTGAAAGTCTAAGAATTTTAAGTTCCTCTATGAAAAGCTTAATAGTGACAATAGGGGTTTTACCTTGACCAACACAAAAATTTGAAACCGTCACTAGCTGAACCTTGATCGTGGAGAAACTATAGAACCCTTCTGAGAACATATCTAGTATCATCGGCAGTGGTGCTGAAAAGGGATCTGTCCTTTTTTGGAGGCCCAAACAGAGAACACCACTTGCTTAAATATACTTTTCTTGTGCTAAACTTTTCTGAAGCTGTGATTTGAATACCTGGCATCTCTGGCCATCATCAGAACTGGAGGAGCCATGTGGTTAGTTTGAACAAGGACAGATTCAGCACAGGATACCCAGATGGGTGGGAGAGAAGATCTGGCCTGTGCACCAGAGTCTAGGGAGGACAAAGCAGATGAGGCCACATGGAAGGAAACCAAACCTGACAGGGCCAGAAGGGGGCAATGAGGATTACCTTTGCTCTGCACCACCTCACTTTCTGGACAAATTTCAAAATTAGGAGAAAACAAGGGAATGCATAGAGTGAACCTGGAGGCCAACTGTGGAGAAAGTACAGTTGTGTACACTTACCATAAATGTAGATGTTAGAGTGTATTCACTGTTGAAGTCATTACATTTGGGTAATCTGCTGGCAGGTTGCCCTCAGTCGGCCTGAATCCAAAGTCTTGGGTCCTGCATCGGTTGCTGTCTTCTCTTCCATGACATCAGGTCATCAGGGCATAAAACATGCAGCAGACACAATTTTCTTTAGTTTTTTTTGCCCCCGATGTCAGGTGCCCCCAAAAAGGTAGCAATATTATGTATATTTAAATATATACATGCATCAATATACGCAGCTAAAGCGTCTTGTGTGTGGAGACATGCGTGAATGGGCGTACCTTCGTTGAAGGATGTGCATCAGGCCTGGCAAGTCGGTACGTAAAAATCTACTGCCAATCATTAGCGAACCGGAGTTCCGCTGTGGCGACCCCTAACCGCGAAAAGCTGAAAGATACAACAACATGCATCAATATAAACTTTACCTTCATCTACAAGCAAATACATCACATAGGTTGTAGAAGACAGAGAAGGAAAGATAAACTGTAGAATAACAGGGGGATAGCGGGAGGGTAACCTGGACTGCAATAGTGAATACACTCGAACATCTACATTTATGGTAAGTGTACACAACTGCACTATGTTCTTCGTGTTTCACTGTTGCAGTCATTACATTTGGGTAGAATCCCAAAGCTATGGTTGGGAGGCTAGAGCTAAACAGCATTAGGTGAGGCTAGAAGGCCCTGCAGCACTGCAGTGGCAAAGCCTGCCCTGGACTTAGAGTAGAGAGGCAAATGGTAATGCTTTGTAAAGGTGTGAACAGAACTCCAAGTAGCAGCCTCTAGAATGTCCTTGGTTGGTACTCCTCTGAGAAAGGCTGCTGAAGTAGCTGCAGCTCTGGTGGAGTGAGACCTAATGCCCTTGGGCACAGGTTTGCCATGATGTAATTAGCAGAAACGGATGCAATGGCTTATCCACTTTGAAATTGTATGCTTTGAAATGGCCTTTCCTTCTGATCCTGCAGCATATGACACTAGTAATTGCTCAGTTTTTCTTAGAGCTTTAGTCCTGTTCAAGTAGAATCTTAGCTGTCTGTGTACGTTCAAGGAATGCAGAATTCTCTCCCCTTTGTTCTGCGGATTTGGATAAAAAGTTGGCAGATGAATTGTTTGGTTAAGAGCCACACTGGAAACAACCTTAGGCATAAAAGTAGGATTTGTCCTCAGAGACACCCTGTCTGGGTAAAATATGATAAAAGGCTCTACAGCCATGACGGCCTGTAGCTCTGAAACTCTTCTTGCTGAAGTAATTGCTAGTAGCAGAGCTGTATTCCATGATAAGAACTTTATATCAGAGGTAGCAGCTGGTTCAAATGGAGGCAGGGTGAGCTTTTCCAACACATAATTGAGGTTCCATGCAGGTAATGGTGATCTTCTAGGAGGCCTTAAATTCTTGGCTCCTCTAAGATACTGCTTTAATAAAAAATGAGAAAAGATTGGTGGCTCTGTATTGTAATGAGCCGAAATGGCAGGCATGGATTTTGATTGATGAGAAAGATAGGCCTTTGTTAAGCATCTCAGTTAAGCATTGTAATATCCGAGGAATATGTGGTTCTGCTGTATCAGTTCCTTGTGCTTGATTCCAAGCACAGAATC
Source organism: Protopterus annectens (assembly GCF_019279795.1). NCBI lineage: Eukaryota > Metazoa > Chordata > Ceratodontiformes > Protopteridae > Protopterus > Protopterus annectens. Next base: position 647,412,004 of record NC_056736.1, read on the forward strand.
TCTTCCATTTGTCAGCATAAGATTTTCTAGTACTAGGCCTTCTGTTTTCCAAAATGACATCCATCACAGCTTTACTGAGAGGTGTCGTTTGTATGATTACAGGATTGGCCATGCTGCCAGGTTCAGAGTCTGTAGTTGACTGTGCAGGATCTGATTGCTTTGCTGGGACAGTAGTTGTGGTTTTTGAGGCAAGGTCCAAGGTGGGTATTGAGACAAGTTCCTTAGGACTGGGTACCAGTATTGGCGGGGCCAGTCCGGGGCAATTAATATCATCTTTGGCTTCTCGTCTGACTTTTAGGAGGACCTTGGGTAAAAGAGGCAGACGAGGAAAGGCGTAAACTGATAGGTTTTTCCAACTGAAGGATAGGGCGTCCACTTTCCATGCTTGTCTGTGATAAGTCCTTGTGCAGAATCTTTTCAGTTGATAATTTTGAGGAGAGGCAAACAGATCCATGTCTGGGCTCCCCCATTTCTCTTTTATCATGCTGAAGACTTGTGGATTTAGTTTCCACTCGCGAGGATCCATAAGCTTTCTGCTTAAATCGTCTGCCAGAGTGTTTTGTTTTCCTGGCAGGAATTGAGCTTGAGGATGTATTTGGTACGTCAAAGCTGTGTCCCACAGTGCCATGGTTAATCTGCAAAGGGGGTATGAGTGTGTGCCCCCTTGCTTGTTTATATACCACATGACTGTGGTGTTGTCTGTCTTTATCAGTAGTTGTCCTGGATGAAGTAAGTCCTTGAAGACTGTTAGGGCATTTTGAACAGCTAGCATCTCTTTCTGGTTGATATGTAGATGCATTTGATTTAGTGCCCATATGCCCTGAATGCATCTTCCTGCCATGTGGGCCCCCCAGGCATAATCTGATGCGTCTGTTGTTAAGGTTTGGCTGACAGAGGGTAGAGTGAAGGGCCGTCCCATGTTTTGGTGACAGGCCTTTGCCCACGATAGAGACTCCTGTTGCAAGCAGGGAATGACAGGAATCATTGTTTCCAGACTGTGTAAATGTTGACTCCATAAACTTTTTAGGTACCATTGAAGTTTCCTCATATGCAGTCTTGCATATGGAATTAGTAGGATGCAGGATGCCATGAAGCCCAGAGCCTGCAGAAGACTGGGTATTTGTTGCCATCAGTTTGAAGCAAGTAGTCAGTTGCCTTTGTTTGTCTGGCGTGAGGTAAGCCATCTGGGCAGTTGTTTTCAAGCCTGCACCCAGGAATATTATCTTTTGAGAGGGTACCAGTTGTGATTTCTTTTCATTTATTGTGTACCCTAGGCATGTTAGAAGCCTTTTCACAAACACCAGGTGTCGTAGAAGAGTGTCCTTGTTCTCTGCTTGAATGAGACAGTTCAAGTAAGGATATATTTGAATACTTCTTTGTCTGCAAAATGCAATTACAGGTGCCAGACACTTTGTAAAGACCCTGGGCACAGTATATAAACAAAAGGGCAGTGCAGAGAATTGGTAATGCATTAAGCCAGCCTTGAATCTGAGGTATCTTCTGCACGACTGTCTTATTGGAACATGCAGGTATGCCTCTTTTAGGTCTAAAGTCACCAGCCAAGCATTCTTGCCCAGCATGGGCAGAAGCTGCTGCAAAGTGAGCATTCTGAATTTTGGAATGTCCAGGTATGTGTTCAAAATCGATAAATCCAGTATTGGCCACCAGGCCTTGTCCTTTCTGGGTACCAACAACAGTCTTGAGTAAAAACCTTGTCCTATTTCCTGTTCTGGTACTGTCTGAATGGCCCCCATATCCATGAGGGACATAACCTGTTTCTGTGCCTCTGCCCAGTGATTTTTTGGCAGATCTGGCCAACCATTTGTCATTGGCAGTGTGTGGAAATGGAATCTGTATCCCTGTGATACGATGTTTAGTACCCACTTGTCCTGGGTTATTAACTGCCAATTTTGAGCAGAAAGTGGTAATTTTCCCCATATGGGTGCTGCCAAAAGATAAGTGCTTGGTGTAGGCAGAGGGAAGTCATTGGGATTGCTTTCTGTAGGTTTGCGCTTTATCTCCTCCAGATTTGGAGGTGGATGCGCCCCACTGCTTTGACCTGTATGAGTCTTGAGCCTGGTACCTGGAACCCTTAGGGTGTCTGGATTTGCCCCTTTGAGCTTTGACACAGGAAAGGACCAATTTTTTGTAGGCCAGTGTCTACTGAATCTTGGTGGCTGCACTTGTAAGAAATCTTTAACAATTTGCATAGACTTAGCTTTGTCTTCCATTTTCTTTAAAACCTCTTCTGCCTTAATACCAAACAGAGAATCATGCTGTAAAGGTGCATCTAGCAATTTAGCTTTAACATGATCAGGCACATTTTGTTCCTTTAACCAGGCATGCCTCCTAATCACAGATCCAGTAACTGCGGCCCTGCAGGAGGCCTCTAAAGAATCAAAACCACATTGCAAAGTATGCTTTACAACTTGTTCAGCTGCATGCAATAATTCCTGCAATTCCTTATTTTCTGCACATTCTGAAATCAACATAATTTTCTGTTTCAGCGATCCCATAACATGTTGTTGGTACATAAGCATATGGAATTGACAATTTAAGGCCCTGATTGCCAAGGTTGCAGATGTATAAACCTTTTTTCCCCATCTGTCCAGTGCCCTAGAATCTCTGTCAGAGGGGGTAGGGTTTTTTGCTGTTGAGGCCTTAACTCCCTTTGGACCCTGTGAAATAGTTTCAGGATCAGCAGCAGCGTTTCTAAATAAAAATTTATGTGAGTCGGGGACTCTGCAATATCTGTCAGGCTTACTGGGAGACGGAGGTAAGGAGTCAGGGGTCAAGCTTGACTCCGAAAACACATCATCCACAATGTCTAAAACAGGGGGAATGGCTAAAGGCTTGTGCTGAGGGAGAAGAAGGAAATCCCCGAGTCTCTCTTTTGATTCTGAGAATTCTTGACTCTCCCAGTGAAAATGCTCCCTCAAAGTATGCAAGGTTTCGCCAAATTAATAATCCTCAGGAGGAGATACAGATGGAATAGATTCCTCAGCATCAGAATCCTCATAGGGAGGTAAAGATAATTCCTGATCAGAAGAGGAATCAGAAGAAATAGAAACCTGATCTGAAGACTCATAATCAGTGTCTTGCCTAGGCCTCTTATCTGGAGGGGGATGGGCACCCCTAATCAAGGTAATAAGGTCTTCAGCCATTTTGATCTGTTTTTTAGGCATAGAGGCCTGTGCACATGGCTCATGCATCTTTTTTTAGGTTTAGAAGTTGCTTTTGTCTTTGGCTTTGCAGCTGTTGTCGGTTTGATGTACAAATGTTGAGGTCTGAATACATCCTCAGAAGCTGGTGCCTGCTCAGCGGCTCCAGACCCATCCGAGGGAGATACATCCATCGGTCCAATACCTTGAGTATCTTGTGGCATGCCAGACTCCACATGGGTGTCGGTAGAGGCCTGCGACTTGAAGATAGCGTGTATTAGGGGCTTAGAAGGCACCTCACTGAGTACCAGACAACCGGCGACTGGCTTAGGAGAAGCTTCGTCATCAGTTTTGGATCTCGACTGCCTCTGTCCTTTTCTTTGCATTTTTTATGTACTCTGGTAGTCAGATTGCTATCCGACCACATTTCTGGGTAGTTAAATCTGTTTCCAAAATACTCTGATGCAAAAATATACCGACGCTTAATAGTGCATTGGTTAAATCTAGCACAAAACCGACAGCCAGGCACGTTGTGATCAGGGCCTAGGCAAGGAATACAGTATAAATGGAAATCCTTATGAGGTATTTGCTTCCCACAAGTAATACAATTATTATCTTTTTCTGACATCGGTACAAAGCAAGAAAAAAGTTTCCCCAACGGGGTACTTGGCTTTAGTGAAGACTTCGGTTCTGAAACTCAAATTCGAATATTTCAGTTGTCGGCCGACCGGCACTTCCAAAATGCTTCTGCTTCCGGCACCGCGCGGCAAGAAAGACTGAAGAAAATGGCGTCGGCTGCATGTTTTATAGACCTGACGTCATGGAAGAGAAGACAGCAACCGACGCAGGACCCAAGACTTTGGAATTCAGGCTGACTGAGGGCAACCTGCCAGCAGATTACCCAAATGTAATGACTGTAACAGTGAAGGGTTGATGGCAAAGTAAGTGCCGCATTTGTAATTCAGAGGAGGAGAAGAATACGACATTGCCCATCACCAAACCCTCATGCCTTCCTGACACAAGGGACAGGATCTGGTTCCTCCTTGTTTGTTTAAATACCAGACTACTGACATGTTATCTGTCTTGTATTGCTATCACACCTTCTGTTAGACAGCTCTGGAAGGCCTGCAATACATAAAGGACTGCTCTCATTTCCAGAACACTGATGTGCATGTTGGTCTCTGATGAAGTCCATGCACCTCGAACAGTCTTCCATTCATAATGCCCCCCCCCCCCAAAAAAAAAGGGAAGTGTCCATGGTTACTACTGCAGCTGGAGAGGGTAGAGAAAGGGTGACCTTGGAGGACTTGCGGAGAGGAGCTCCATCTCTGAATATGTGTTCTGCAGACAGGGGGTAGTCTTATTGATGCCTTCATCGAATGGTAACTTTGCCACCACTGGACAGCTAGTGTCCACTGGAGCACCCACATGTGAAAACTAGTGCATGGAACCAAGACTATGTTGGAGGCCATTAGACTTAATCTCAAAACCAGATATGCTGGTGGAGTGACAAGAGATGTGCTACCTGCTGAAGATATAGGCTTCTCTGAAGAGGTAAGGAAGTAACTTGTTCTACTGAATTCAGGTGGCATCCAATAAACTCAATGGATTATACTGGAAGCAGCTGGCTCTTGCTGATGTTTACTGTGATGCCTAGGCAATGAAGTAACAGGAGAAGAAAGACTCTTCTGTGAACCAACAGGTCCCCTGGCCGGTACAGTGAGAAGCTAGTTGTTCACATACCTTCAGCCTGAGAAAGACTGCCATGCATTTGGTGAACATCCAGAGGGCTGTGGTGAGACCAAAGGGCAGAACTCTGAATTAAAAATGATTGGCTTCCAGCCTGTAATAGAGAAATTTCCTGGAGCACTTTTTTATCTTGATATGATAAGTGTCCTGGAGATTTACTGAACACACATCCATACATCCGTCTCCAGAAGTGGCAGAATAGACTGAACTGTGACCATCTGGAATTTCCTTTTTTTTTTTTTTTTTTACAAAATGGTTTAAATGGCTGAGGTCCAGAATGGGCCTTAGATCACTGGTTTTCTTTGGAATTAAAAAGAACCTTGAATAGATGCCAGTTCTTAACTGGTCTGGTGGGACCTGCTGCATGGCTCTTTTTTTCCAGCAGTTTTGACACTTCTGCTGCTGCGGATTCCAACTGATGGGGTGGTACTTGGATAATCCTTTTTCTCTTTGAGGGGTTTTGCAGAAGGGGAATTTTGTATCCTCTGGAAATTATTCTTAGCACCCACTTGTCTGAGGTTGGAAGGTACAAGGTAAGTATCCCCGATTGCCTCCAGAGTGCGACAGTTAGGCAACCTCTCAGGTGCACTGGAAGGGTTTCTCTGAGAATGGACCACAAATCCCTTGACTCTGCAGACCTCCTCTGCACTGGGGTGACATCCACTGAGACCATTCCTCCCCTGCCTCAGGAGAGTCTGTCTGAGGATGTGCCTTGGCTTGAACCCAGTCTAAACCACATCTTTTTTGTTCCTCTCTGATTCCATGAATAGGATCTTTGAGGAGTCGAAAAACAGATGCCAACTGCAGAAAGGGTCTTACCATCTTGCTCACTTCGAGTGCACCCTCCATTGGCTGCATTAGACAGTAATCACATGGAGATGTTCAACATAGCCAGCTGGGATTCCACCTTTTTGTGGGCATCTGTGGGTAAGGTACCTGAGAAAAAGAGTCTGTGAAATTCTTTGTCAAAGCCATCTGGAAACAAATAATTTGTGCAAGGTAGTTCAGTGCTCTGTTGGAAAATGACCCTGAAGCATGTCCATTTTCACAATCTGTCCAAAGCTCTGGACTCTCTATTAAGAGGGCGGACAGATGGACTCCCCTTGTAGAGTTCCTTCCTAGTGGATTCTGCAATGACTACTGCATCTACCAAGGTGGCTTTACTCCAGTGCTGTTAATTCTTCAGTAGCAAGATAGAGGATGAAAAAGAGGTAACTCCGAGTAAGAGAAAACTACAAACTGTTAATGCAGTAACCAACAAACGAGGACCAATAACTACAGCCAAATAGATCTATAGATCTAAAAAAAAAGGTAGGGGAGAAGAATAAGTATTAAAAACTTTGACTTATTTTTGTTGGCAGATGAGCCCCAAGATTTCACTTGCATCCTTGATGACGGCAAATGACATCTGGGGCTTGAAGCAGGACAGCAAGGGAATTATGGGAAAGGGTGGAGTCCAAGTCCCAGTTTCACATATTTGGAAATGCCACGACTGGATCTGAGACCAGATCAGTGACCAACCTGTTGAACATGGTGAAATTGGACAACACTGGATCTGTTATTTCCACAACATTAAGTCCCATGGGGGTGGCTCTGTGTTCTTTGAAGGTTTAAGATGGAGTACTACTCTCAGACAGCTTTACTATAACTTTTGGGAACTCCATTGGTAAGTACATGGCAAAAGAAGACAAACGTCAGTTGTACTTTAATGGAATCATAGCATACATCATTCCTGCCATAATATTACAAGCCCACAGCACTTGGAGAAATTGAGAGAGAGAGAAGCTGTTTAGTAGCACAGAACCATAGGTTTCAAGGCTCCAGCAGTGCCCCGCCTTGAACGCTACACCAAAAGGAAAATTCTTTCAAACTTGTAGATATGAGACTCATTACTACTAGGCTTCCTAGCATCCCTCAAAATACAGAATATCTCGGCAGGTTACTGGCCTCTGCACAGTATCAGGCTGAAATCATTCATGCTACCAACCAGAGACTAGTTTAGACTGGGGTGCAGAAAAGTCTTCCCTTCCTAAGCAGAGTCAGATTTTTTTTTTAACAAGATGCATATTTATTAAATTATCACTTATGATATAGGCAATCATACATTTATTTAAATGAAAAAAAAACATACTGACACAATCCTAGCTGCAAGTATTTTACAACACAGACCGTACAGACACAATTTTAGTTGCAAACATTATACATCACTTACTAACCCAATCATTCAGTCAAGCATTACAAAGCCCATTCAAATCTTGCCTTCCTTAAAAAATCATTCCTCCCTTGTATGTATTGTTCCCACAGTTTCCTTTTTTTTCCTGTGTAATTTTATCCTACCCTTTTCTAAAGATCCTGACTCTAGTTGTTTTGTCTCTGTTACTATATTCACTAGTTCTAGTACAGTTGGTTTAGACTTTAATTTCTCCTTTCAAGTAATTCCTTTTTTGGCAGCCACCATAATTAGACACAGCAAGTCCTTACTATGTCTAGGCAATTCAAATTCTGTATCATAGCTCAGAAAAATCATTTCCATAGTTACACTAATTTGTTCACCCAGTATCTAGTCTGACAACTCATTTCACTCCAAGAAAATATGTTCCCAATTACCTCTTTCATTCCCATCACACCTCCAACATTTGCTTTCTGAGGAAAAATTCTCTGGAGTCTACCTGAGGTATAAAAATATCTATGCAGATATTTCCAAGCAAAAGTCCTAAATCTTCGAGATTTTGTTGCGTATTTGGGAGAGAAACACACAACTCCCATTGTTTCTTTGTGAAATGCATATATTTCCCAATAGATGTTGTTGCATATTTGGGAGACAAACATGTATCCCCCATTGTTTCTTTGTGAATTGCATATCCAGGTCTCTCTTCCCAATCCTTTCTAACCTCCTCTAACTGATTCTTATAGTTATCATGAAATATTTTGTATGCTCTACTAATTATTCCTTTAACAGCAGCTTCTGTTCTAGATTCTGCTAAAAACTCTACCAGTACTGGTCTTTTGTTTAGGATTCCCCCTATTTCTTTCTCTTTGGCTATACAGCTATCAATCCTTGACAGGGAAGACTATCTCTAACCCGCAGTCCAAATAAATTATTGGCATCTTCCCATTCTATTACCTTTCTCTCTATAATTATTTGCTCCCAACAGCTTGGTTCCTTTGCCAGTTTTCTCCAATAAATTCCACCCCCTATTGCCTGCTGTCTGTATCACTAGTTGCAGTCATCCCTATCCACAGAATCTCCTTTCTCCATTCCCATGTTGGCTTAGTTCTTAGAATACTTTCTGCTACTTTATGAATATAATATTCTGTATGATTATTGTTATTCGTCCTAAAGGTCTGCAACTAAAATCCCAGTCTCTCCTTCTTTCTTGAGCTTCCCCTGTTTTATCATCATCCCTTTCCACTTTGAATTGTAGGTTTATGCTATGTACAGGAGACTTAATTCTGTAGCTCTGAAATACCCCTTCCAATTGGCCATTACAATCTGCCTTGTTCTACTGGAAGTATCAGCTTATCCCACTTGACTCTTCCGGTCTTCCCAGATAAAATCCTTCAGCTCTTTATTGCTATCCATAACTTCTCTGGTTGATAAAAATATGCCTGACTTGTGTACAAGACTAAAGGGACTAAAAATAACTGCTTGTAGCTAACTATCCATATCCATACAACAGAGCTTACAAGTTTTTGTATTATCTTTTGTTTAATCTCTTCCCATGCATCCTTAGCCGTCGCACCAGAATATACTTCTAAATACTTAATTTTATCATGTTCCCATAAATATGGATACTGCTGAACCAATTTTTTTGTGGGTACATAATTTACTGCTATTGTATTTAACTTCATTAATTTTGTACCACAAAAAGATATGAAACGGTCTAAAAATGGTCCACAACACTGTAAAATTCTTTTCTGGTTTTATCAGGTATAAAATAATATCATCTGCAAATACAGCCAGCTTTTCTTGACTACCATACTAATATCATCATTGAATTTCTGAGTCCCTTATTTTCTTTGGCAATGGTTCTAAATATAATGCAAATACCAAAGGGGAAACAGTATCTGCGGTGGTGGTGCTGCAATAGCGTTGTCGCCTCATAGCAAGATGTTGTCCCATTTGTTTCTCAGCTAGAGCGTCTTCTGTGTGGAGGCATACGTGAATGGGGCGTGCCTTCGTTGAAGGTTGTGTGTCAGGGCTGGTAATCATTAGCGAACCGGAGTTCCGCTGTGGCGACCCCTAACCAGGAAAAGCCGAAAGACACAAACAAACCAAAGGGGAAACGGTACAACCCTGCCTGGTTCTTTGCTCAAGCAGAAATTAACAGAGTGGAATCCATCCACTTTAATTTTCGCCTCGGATCCCAGCTTAGTCTGTCAAATGTTTTCTCTGCATCAAGACCGAACAACAACAGTGGTATTTTCTTACATTCTGCTTCCCTCTGGATTACCAATGTCCTGTTAATGTTGTCAAATGTTTGCCTCCCCTCCACGAAACCGCACTGATCCATATCTATTCATTTTGGCATCACTTCTGCCATTCTTTTAGCAATTATAGACACTTTGGTGTAGTATTGAAATTGGCCTGTATGAAGCTGGATCTGATAGATCTTTACCCTCTTTAGGTATTAAAGCTACCACTCCTTTTTTCCAGGATGTTGGTACTTCTCCTCTTAAAACACTGTTAAACAAAACCTTCCATATCTTTTCAGTTTTTCCCTCCTCACTTCCAAAGTTCCACAGGAATACCATCAATTCTTGGGGACTTGCTTGTAGATTGGTTACACATTACCATTTTTATCTCATCTCTTCCGGGTTCCTGACAAATATTCGAACGCTCAAAATTTCAAATGTTACATGGTCGAGACCAAACGTTCGAAATTTTAAGTATTCGAAGATTGACTTTCAATGGCACCGTACGGTGCAGATGTGGAGAATTTCCCTTTTCTGCACTGAAGTGCGGTCTCGAAGTTGGTATATATATAAGTAGGGGGGTGTAGGGGGCGGGGACTTGCTCCCCTAAGTGTTTTTTTTTGTTTTTAGTTTTTTTTATTTGATGTTCGAACATTCAAATGTCGAATATTTGGTCTCGACCATGTAATGTTCGACATTTTGGATGTTCGAACATTTAACATAGACCCTTCTCTTCCTATCCTTACTGTTAGTAATTGAGCCTTATCTACCTCTAAACTTTCCATATTTAATTCATTTATAAATGCTTCCATTTGTAGCTTTTCTTGACTTCCATATTTCTCTGCTTTATACAGACTTTCATAGAATGTCCAAAAATATTTCTAATACTTCTACTGGACCTCTTAACTTCTTTGTTATAGGCTCCCTTAGCTTGGCGATACCCCTTTCTACTTTCTATTGCCTGAGTCGTTGTGCTAAAAGTTTTTGTGCTCTGGAGTTATCATCAAAAAAACAGTTGCTTAATAGCACTTTATGAAGAGAGATATAACTGAGCTCTCTGAGTGTGTGTCGCAGGCAAGTATGTCCCTAGCCTTGAGCTGCATACTACCCTCACCACTGGCTAGATTTTTTGGTGTCAATCAAAGGGGATCCAGTTTCTGTCAGTCTAGGAAGTCATGGTCAACAAACCTCGCTGCTTTGCCAGAGACGGCTTGCACCTGGCACCACTAGGCTTTCAGCTGCTGGCAAAGGCTCTTGCCTCTCCCATAGTGCCAATTTTAGGCAAGGTCTCACAAACAAACTTACTGACATGAAATTTGCTAATCATAACAAAATAAGGGTCATGCTGCTAAATGCTAGGAGCTTAAACCAAAAACTGCACACCCTGGAAGCACTTCTATCACTGGAGGATGTGGAAGTCTCAGAAACCTGGATTAAGACCTCAGAGAGTACCCGGCCTTGCAAAGCTATAATCCCTTCCACACCCTCAGATTGCAAAACGAACACGTGATAACCAAAGGAGGGGTTGTTTTTATCTATGTTGGAGATAAATTCACCTCCCATCTAGTTAGACTGGACATCTCCATTGGAGTTACTCCAAGTTCAGGTCACAGTGGGTTAAACCCCCCATTCAAGTCAGAGCCAGTTACAGATCCCCCTCCATGGTTCATGACATGCACGAAGCCTACTTGACCAAACTGGGGTCAATCCAAATACTCCCTGAACACTTTGGTTATGGGGGATTTTAATTATCCCACCATCAACTGGAAAACCTACTCTAGCCCTAATGCACTAGCGCAAAAGTTCCTTGACTTTGTTAATTCAAATGCCCTGGAACAAATTGTTCATACCCAAAAAAGAGGAACAGACGTACTAGATCTGGTCCTCACTAACATGACAGACAGATGCACTGCTGCAACTGTCAGACTCTTGTCAGTTAAATCTGACCACAAATCAGTCATCTTTGAGCTGGCCCTAACACCAGAACTCACAAAGGGTGAAGTCAGACTAAAAAACTTCACCAAGGCAAACTATACCCTACAAGGTGAAGGTATAAATGCATTTCAAGCCCCACCCCCAGCTGGAAGTGGTAACTTCATCAAAGCTTACACTAAAGCCCTAAACAATCACTTGCATAAGTGTACAGACTCGGCTGTACCAGCAAAATCAAATTCAGAGCCCCAAGAAAAAACAAGCCGCCGTGGTGGACATCCAGCATCAACAAACTTTACAATAAATGCAAAAAGTTGCTGTCGAAGAAAACAAAAGTGAGGCCGCAACAATGTAAAAGCACCCTCCTCAGGCTCAACAGGCAAATAAGACAACATGTCAAATCCTCTAAGGGCATCTTTGAGAAAAACTTAGCAAGCACAGCCAAGGATAACCATAAAGCCTTTTACAGCTATGTACGCAGCCTAAAAGGTAGGACCCAAGCATGTGCAGAATTAGTGACTAACAGTATCACACACACTCACCCTCACAGAGATGGCAAATCTGCTAGTGGATAGGTTTGGCGAAAATTTCACTCCCTTATCCCTTCCAAACGTTTCACATAACTTGCTCCAAACTCCCCCTCACCTTACATATCTGAAGAGCAGGTCGTTAAAGCCTTGTCCAAGGCAAAACAATACAACCTCTATGGGACCAGATGGCATCCCAGGCTGTCTTCTAAATAGGCTAAAACATGAATTAGCATCACCATTAAGTACCCTTTTCAATCATAGCCTAACCACAGGCTTTGTTCCTGCGGAATGGAGAACAGCAACAGTTATTCCCCTCCGCAAAGGTGGCCTGGCAATAGACCCAGGGAATTACAGACCCATAAGCCTGACCAACCTCATCTGTAAGGTCATGGAACTTATCACTATGGACTTCATAAATAAAGACACAGCTGACCCCCAAACCCTGGATCCAAACCAATTTGGCTTTGTCAAGGGCAGATATTGCTTGTTAAATTTGGTGGATTTCTTCGAAAATGTGACCAGGGCCACTGACAAAGGTAAATCTGTGCACACAGCACACATCAACTTGGCAAAGGCTTTTGACACAATCCCACACTCAGGCATTGCTGATAAACTTAGACAATTGAATGTAAACCCCATTGTTGTAAGGTGGGTTGCCAACTGACTCACAAACCAGACACACACACTATCAAAGTGGGGGATTCTACATCAACCAGCAGACTTGTCACCAGTAGTGTGCCACAATGGTCAATGCCGGAACCCCTACTGTTTGGTAAATACTTCTCAGAAGTTCAGGCCAAAACTAAGGGGTTGTGGCTGACCACGTTTGCAGATAACTACAAACCAGGTGCAATTACTGAATCCTCAAATGATGTCAGTATACTTCAAGAGAATCTTATGCAGACCAACTACTGGTGTCTTAGTCATGGTCTCAAACTGAATGCAAAGAAATGCATCATTATTCCCTTCAGCAAAAGCAATGTCCCTTCACACTATCAAATCAACGGTATACATTCATTTGGTTGGCCGGTGGATGGCCAACCGGGAAATGTCCGAAAGCAGTGCAGCAAATTCTCATTTGTCCGAATGTAATATGTGTGAAACGCACAATACCCCCCACTTTCTGACCCATGGTAGCACTTGTTTAGGTGGTAGTGCGGTTGGAAATGTCACATTCGGTGTTTTTTTATGACATTCTGACCGTTCGGCACCATGAAATTCGACATTCCGGTTTGGAAAATATAACGTTTGGAGAATGTTTCTTCGGGTAAATGAATTTATACCCAAATCAACAACAATACCCTAAGTACCTGTGAAGTGGGAAGGGATCTGGGATAACAAGCTGACTGCGACCTTAACTTTGATCACCATGTGTCTACTGTTGTAAGGAAGGCTTTCTACATAGACCACTTTATTAGTAAAGGCATCGGGCAAAGGAGGTTATAACCCCTCTATACTTGGCACTAATTACCAATAATAATACAAAGCACCTGCAACGATTGGAGAGACCTCAGAGGTTTCTAACAAAGAAGATCAAGGGACTCCAGCATGTGCTTTACAAAGAGCGATTAAAGTCCATGTCACTATACTCTGTATTGTACAGACTTCTTGGGAGACTTATGCCTGGCTTACACAGCAATCTCCGACCCAAACCTAATCAACTTGCTGCACATCCATAAATCAAACAGGACTAGATTTACCCATTCCAAGGGCCTAAATATGGCCTGTGACTTAATTAGGACATGCTGGAGGGACAGATATGTCACCCAGCAACAGCACATCTTTGGAATATGCTACCAGTTCATGTGAAACAGAGCACCTCTATGACACTGTTCAAAACCAGCTTGGATGAGTGGATGGGGCACCGTAAATTCTTACCAGAGATACCGGCCACAACCCTCCTGGACATGGGCAGTCATTATTAAATGCAATCCTGGGTATTGACTAGCATATCTATGGTATTACACTGGGATGAAATGTGTAGGCTTGAAATAACCTTTGGGTCGATAGCCTAGTTAACTTTTTTGAAACTTTCTAAACTCACGCAAATTATCGAAATAATCCATTATTTTCTGTTTCGCATTCTGCAGTTGCTCCTCTTCTTTTTCTGAGGGAGTCGCCCTATTTGGCAATGGTTTAACATTTGCCAGTCTCTTTAAATAATTCTTGTTATTATTAACCATATCTCCCGTTCTTTTATTTCCACGCTGTTTTTAAACTCCACTTTAATTTTATCCCAATCCCTAGCTATATTTTCATAAGAAATTTCTTTTATAACAGCTCCTGAATCATTTCCAGTATCCATCCCTTAAATTCCTCTGTTTTCAAAAGATAGGTGGGAAAGTGCCATGTGTCTCATTTTTATTTCATTACCCCGTGTTTTTATTTTAGTTAATTATTGTCGCATGATCTGAAATAGTTATTGGGTGCACATCAAGGCATTCAACTAAATGCACATGCTACTGTGAAATGTAAATTCTGTCTAACCTAGCTCAGTTTTTGTATCTTGGGGAATTCACATCTTCCATGCCAAATTTTTTCATAAATTTCTTCAAAAATCTACCCTCCTTTGTTATATTTTCCCTTCTAGGCCCTCCAGATACATCTTTGCTGTTGCAAATCAAATTCTAGTTCCCACCTATAAGTAATATTCCTTGCTGAAAGCGGATTATTTCTCCCAGAATTTTCTTAAGCTCCATTATAGCAGTTTTAGGTGGAATGTAAACACATGCCAGTGTAATCCTCCTCTCTTGCCACTAGCCCCTTAGTACTACAACAAAATCTACCATTATCTTTTTTTATCCTCTTCTATTACTACTGGAGCGTCTTTTGCAATTAATGTAAGTAGTCCTATTTTCCTTTGCTCCAGATATTCTGCTGAATAACCATCCTGAAAACCTTCCTTTACCAAATTCACATGTTCAGATCTTTCCAAGTATGTCTCCTGTAGCACAAATATTTGCACTCTACATTTTTTAATATAGTTCACTACTCTTTTTTGTATTTAACTGCAAGACCATTGACACTGAAAAAATTACAGAAAGCATCATTGTCATAAAAAGTTATTATTCCCACCTTTTATGTAGAATAGCCTTTTTTTGTTAAATGTCTAGTTCCAGCTTTTATATTACATGCATACAATGTTTGGTAGGTTGATCTTTCATACAGTTGTTTCCTGTCATATCCATTTGAGCCTAAGTCACATCTTACAAAACTTTTTTTTCTATAGAAAGCCCTCACACAAAAAAAAAACAAGCACACCCCAATACTCACCTAAAACCTATTAACTTAATAACAACATACAAAACTGTGTACATCTTCATATACTGAAGTTTTACCCTCCTAACAGGGACAAATGTTCCAGACTGACAGTCACACTCACAAACTTGAGTTAACCTAAAAAAAGGTTATCCATGCTAAGACGCATGGTGCAGCCTCTGCTTCTACCAAGTGTTGTCTGGTTTTGTCTCATCTTTATAGCATTCACAGGTCGTAAACACCTGAATGAGTTCAGAGAAAATTATCTCCTAGCTATTTCTCAATCAGATTGCCTCATAGAGGCATGAAAACCTGATACAAAACTGATCAGCATACATTTATTTACTAGAAAAAAAAGAATATTGATTATTATAAGACATTTATTTACTTGCTTTCTCTTAAAACTTGTCACCAAATTAAGCTAAGGGCCTTAATCCAGACATTTCCCTATGCAAGAATGAGAAAAAGCACACTAACTTTTCTTTTTTGTCATGCTCTTTTAAACAGATTTTTATTCTTTTTGTTACATTGCAGTGCTTACATTTCTTAAAAGTGAACAAGGAGAGAAAGAATGGGAAAAAAGAAAAAAAAGGAGCACCGACTTACATTAGTATCCCCCCTTATAATTAAAAAAAAACTGAGAAAACTTTACTTTAATAGTGTATGATTTTCTTTGTGTGCTATAAAATAGTACCATTAAGAAAAATAGTTATGTACTCACCATAATGTTCCATGTGAGTTGTTCCATCTCACCTTTATTCTTTACTGATGGGTTCAAAGCCGATCCATCAGCTCTGATAAGGCCATTGCAAAGCTCAATGTTTACCAGTAGCTCGAGACCAAGCCCCTTATCCCATGATGCACTGTTGGAATTACCTCAGATCTTGTTTGCTGCGTGTACTATATCCATGTAAGAGAACTACCCTCCCACAGACAGGAAGAAGGATTGAGTAAACAGGATGAGACCAGCCTCTAGGATAACTATCAGCCAGGTGGGGGATGGAGGGAGAGACGTAAGAATGAAGGCGAGATGGAACAACTCACATGGAACATTATGGTGAGTACATAACTTCTTAATGTGAAGTTGTTCAATCTCGCCATTCATTCTTTACTAATGGGTAGTGTGCCTAGCACCCACAAACTCGGGTGGCTCACGGGAGTACATTCTTCAAGACCGTAGACCCAAAGGAATCCCTGTCCCTGGAGACCTTATCAACTTTTTAATGAGTGATGAGGTTTAGACCAAGTGGCTGCAGCACAAATGTTATCAAGGGGTAATTTGGCTTGAAATGCAGATGATGTAGAAACTGCCCTGTTAGAATGAGCTTTAATCTTGTGTAGCAAGGGAATATTAGCAGCTGAATAAACAAATGTAATACAATCAGACAGCCATTTCAAAAGCATTGTTTTCGCCACTGGTCTACCTTTTCCTGTTTCAGAGAATGATATAAAGAGCTGGTCTGATTTTCTGATATCTTTAGTTCTGTCCAAATAATATCTGAGCTGTCTGTGAATGTCAAGTTTGTGCAGGATATACTCAAGGTTATTGGAATGGTTAGGGAAGAAGACTAGCAACTCAATGACTTGGTTGATATTAGATTCAGAACAAACTTTGGGCAAAAAAGAGGGGTTTGTCCTAAGAGATACTCTATCAGCATGAAAAATCAAATAAGGAGGGCTGATAGATAAGGCTTGAAGTTCTGACACTCTGCGGGCAGAAGTAATAGCCACCAGAAATATAGTCTTCCATGTTAAGAATCTGAGGTCACAAGATGATGCTGGTTCAAACGGGGAGAATTATACGAGATAGCATAAAAGTTTAGATTCCAAGGAGAATAAGGAGTCTTCACTGGAGGCCTCGTGAAAGGTTCCTTTGAGAAAGGTCTTGAACAACTTGTGGGACATAATGTTTAGCCCGTCAACTCCGAGATGAAAGTTAGATATAGCAGCCAACTGGACCCAAACTGTAGTGGCTGCAGCTCCTTTATTAAAGATCATAGTTAAGAATTCTAATATGGACGTCAAAGGAGCATGATAAGGATCAATGTTCTGCTTAGAGGCCCATATGTAGAATCTCTTCCACTTACTAAGATATAATCTTCTGGTGGACGGCTTAAGGGAAGAAAAGAGGATCTGCCTTGTCTTATCAGAAAGGTTATGAAGCCTGGCTATGATGGGAACTGGAGCAGCCAAGCTGTGAGCTTCAGTGACTGCAAGGAAGGATGGAGGTCAACCGACGGATGTGTCAGAAGGTCCGGAACTGGGTCCAGAAGCCATGGATCCTCCAAGAGATGACGATGAAGAAATGGGAATCAAATCTGCTGAGGCCAATGAGGGGCTATAAGAATGAGAGTCCTTTCCAGTGACTTTGCTTTCTGTAGAAGTCTGGGTATTAGAGGGATTGGAGGAAATGCATAGAGGAGACCCGGGGGGGCCAATCATGTATGAGTGCGTCACTCGGGGGTTCTCCCGGAGGGGGAAATCAGGGCAAAGTAGCTTCTGCATTTTGTGTTGATGTGACTGGCAGAAAAATCGCAGCAAGGCTGGCCCCATTTGCGTTAAATCCTGTCTGCTATTTCTTGCTTGAGGGACCACTCATGTGACAACATGACTGCCCTGCTCAGTTTGTCTGCTATCATGTTGGATCTGCCTGGGATGTGCGTTGCCAACAGAAAGTGCTGGCAGGAGACAGCCCACTGCCAAACTATGAGGGCTTCTCGGCAAAGGGGGGTAAGACTTGGTCCCGCCTTGCTTGCTCATGTACCAGACTAATGACATATTGTCTGTCTGAACTGCAATCTTCCCTAGAGGAAGAGAGTCCTGAAAGTACTGCAACGTCAGAAGTACTGCTCTCATCTCCAGAACATTGATATGCAGATGTGACTCTTGATCTGTCCATGTGCCTCGGGCAGTCTTTCACTGAAAATGCCCCCCCCCCATCAGGGAAGCGTCCGTGGTCACAGTGGCTACTACAGGGGGTAGTACAAAGTGGCGTCCTATGGTAACATGAAGAGACATAAACCACCACTGGAGATCTCTCTTGCAAGAGTTCGTAATTAAAATCATGTGATTCATTGGAAGTTCCTGATAAGACCATTGAGTGAACAGCAGCCAGCAGCCATTGAAGAATCCGCATATGCATCCTTGCTAATGGTATGGCCAAGATCGCTGCAGCCATCAAACCCAATACTTCTGCAGCTGGTGCTCTGTCTTTCGATACCAATGAGCTGACATGCTGGCGAAGAAGAAAGACCCTCTTGCTTGGTAGTCATAGAGTGGTGGTTGAAGTGTCTAACTCTGCCCCTATAAAGACGATATGCTGCGATAGCGACAAGGCAGACTTTTCTAAGTTGATTGTAATGCCTAAGTGATTGCAGAGTGTCACAGTGTATTCCCTTGCCTGAATCAGTTGATGCCTGGTGGTGGAGGAAAGAAGCCAATCGTCTTGGTACGGAAACACCTGGAATCCTAGATGCCTCAGGTGAGCTTTGACCACTGCCATGCATTTGGTGAACACTCTGGGAGCTGTAGTGAGACCAAAGGGCAGGGCTTGAAATTGATGATGATTAGCTCTCAGCCGGAAACGCAGATGATCTCTGGATGGCCTGGCCATTTTTATGTGGTAGTATGCATCCTTGAGATCTATCGAGCACATCCAATGGTCTCTCCCTAAAAAGGGAAGTATAGACAGTAGCATGACCATCCGGAACTTCTCTTTCTTGACAAATTGGTTGAGTCTGCTGAGGTCCAAAATAGGTCTCCAGTCCCCTGTTTTCTTTGGTACCAAAAAGAATCTTGAGTAAGTTCCGGATCCTATTTGGTCTGCTGGGACTGGCTGGATGACTTTTTTCCTAGCAACTTGCAGACCTCTATAGTTGCTTGTTCCCTGTAACTGGGTGGAACATCCGGGATTTTCCTTGGGGGTGTGGGTGGAGTGGAAAACGGTATGAAATACCCTCTCAAAATAATACTTTGTACCCAGTTGTCGTTTGTTACATCTTGCCAGGTGTCTGGGTACAATGATAAGCGACCCCTGACTGCCTCCAGAGCAGGACAGTCGGGCCTCCTTTCAGGAGCACTGATAGGGTTGACCAGAGAAGTCATCTCTGTCACCCTGGTGTTGCAGACCCCCTCTGCTATGAGGGCGGCGTCTTCCATTATTACCCCCTCCTCTGCCCCTAGAGGGGGGTCCACCACGTGTGTCCTGAAAGGCTCCTTGGGCTTTCCAGAACATTTTCCCTCCCCTTGGGACTTTGGGGTAAGGCCGAGTAGAGGTGGAAAAACAGACCGACAGCATACAGAGTCTTTCCCTCCTGCTCACACCTGGTGAGGGTTTACTTCACTTTGGGCCCAAAGAGAGATGAGCCATCCAAAGGGTTGTTGATGAATGAAGACTTAAAGGGCTCTGCGAAGTAACACAAGTGCATTCAGGAATGTCTTCTTAGAGCAATTCCTGTACCCACTTGCCCTACTCATCCCATCGGCTGCATATGATATGAGCCACATGGACGAGTTCACAATGGAATTTAGGGTAGCAAGCTGGGCAGCAACTTTGTCAGAAGCCCTTGCAGCTACAGTACCCTGAAGAGCATCTCCCAACTCCTTAAGGAGATCTCTTTGCAGGCTGGTGAAATGGGTCAAACAGTTCAGGGATCGGAGTGTAAAAGTCGCTGAACTAAACATGCGTTTCCCATACCGATCCATGGTCCTGGACTCTCTGTTAGGAGGATGGATTGACGAGGAAGTCTCAGACATTTCCTTCTTCATGGCTGCCGACGCCACCACCATGGCAATAACAGGGACTCCCTTGGACAAAAAAAACTTTATCTATGGGGGCAGAAATTAACTTATTAGGCCTCCGAGGGACAGGTTCCATGGACTCTGGTGACTCCCACACCCTCCGAGAGACCAGCTGCATGAGCTCATCAAAGGGCGGAGACACCCAAGAAGTGGAAGGTTAAGACCTGAAAGCCTTCAGGAGAACTGACTCGTCCTCAGTAGAGCTTTTGGACTGCCAATCACCCCTCTGCCTAAGGATCTTGAGTACCTCCCAAAGGAGATATCCTCAGAGGGGGATTGTGGGGACCCTTCTGACTCATCCAAGTCAGTGCCAGATGTTAAAGACTCCTGTGGGGAGTCCAAGTGTCTCCTCTTACACAATCACTTCCTGGGGAACTCCTCAATGGGAGCCTCTGTGGAGGTCTCGGAAGAGCAAGGGGTGCCCTGTGGGGCTACCTGAGGCTCAGGGTCTCTACACCTGGCCTGGATGATGGAGACAGAAGCGGATACAGGCACTTTGGGGGAAAAAGTGGCCAGACCTGGTGTTGAGGATATTTTTAAGGACAAGGCTCTCCTCATGGCTTCGAAGGCATCATGGCTCCGATGAGGAGTTGTCGACGGACCCGAAGGAACCGTCAGTGCCTCCCGCACCAAGGCCATGGGCTCCAAGCCTGAGGTAGGAGCCGAGCTCATCAGAGCTGAGGCCCCGAGAGGAAGAGTTGGCACAGACAAGTCGGTGCGACTATCCTCCCCAGACCTGACAGGAAAGCGTTGGTTCCTAGAGTCGCTAGTCGGTGCCGAGGATGTCAGAGTAGATGGAACCGATGACACTGGAGCAGGTCTCAGCTCCAAAGGCTCCATGATCAGGTCAGCCCCCTCAGGCTCCGAAGGTCCGGTACAGCTCAGAGGAGGAGCAATCAAATCCAGGGTGGTGGTCTTCAGTTCCGACGCTAGGGTCGGAGCCGACAACAATTTAGCAAGGCCTGGTGCCTGTAAGAGCTTCTGCACCAATCGGTCGATATCCAAATCTGAGAGGCTGACAGAAGACCTGGAGGAGTGCACCGAAGGTGCCGATTGAAGGATTTCAGATGCAGGTCTACCAGAGATCGGCTCTAGAACTGTGGGCCGGCTCCGAAATGAGAAAACACTCTGCTCCAAAGGCTGTGGAGCCGATGTCCCAGGCTCCTCTATTTGTTTGGACTTTTTAGACTTCCTGGAAACCTTGGAGTCTCTTGAAGACTTGCTAGCCCCATCCTGGTCACTCAAAACTTCAGCAAAAGGATGCTTCCAGCAAGCTTCGATCAACAAGCTTCCCTTTCCTCTGTAATACAACCCTCGAGGAGAAGGAGTGGCAGACACTGCAGGACTCCTGCAAATGCACCACACCTAAACAATAAACACACTGAACGTGCCCATCAGTCAGAGACATCTTTGTCCGCAGTCTGGACATTTCTTAAATCCAGACTTTGGGTGTTTGTCCTGATCCTCAGACATCTTGTAAGAAAACCCTTTAGGCTTAACACTATAAACAAACCACACAAGCCTAAATACAGCCTAAAGTTATATAACAAACTACACTCAGGCTCAAGTTAACACACCTAAAATATAAAACACACAAACAAATGGCCCGGAGAAAAAAGGGGCCAACACTAGCTAAATATATATAACCACACACTAAATATCTATACTATTAATGCAATAACTATTAACAATAGAGAAACACACACTAAGTAACTAGGCCAAACACAAGGCCACTACAGCTACACTAAACAGTAAAGGAACCAAGGGTAAGGGACTAATAGAAAAACTACAGAAACTATTACAAGACCCAGGTGGACAGGTGCCTTCCAGATCTCCATATAAAAGATTCTGTTTTGGAAAATCGATTGTATGGTGTTGACTACATGAAATTTCACTTTCTGGAACATCAATCTTCTGAAAGAGACCCAGATGGACAGGTGCCTTCCAGACTAGCTGCACCAGCTGTGAGAATTATGGTTGCTTTAGCAATCAGTAATGTAGCTAGGGTGGGATGAAGGGGCAGCTGCACTGGGTGTATGGTGTTAGGGGGCAAAACTGGTAGATCATGATCGGTCTTCAGTAATCTAAGAATATGAAAAAGTTATGGAAAAACTTGCAAAAAAGCGATTTTTTTTTGTTCAAAAAAGGCTCAACGAACTGGAACCACTGAGATCTGTGCCGTGGCAAACTAGATCTGAGGTAATTCCAGCAGTGCATCATGGGATAAGGGGCTTGGTCTCGAGATACTGGTAAACCTTGAGCTTTGCAACGGCCGCGTCAGAGCCCATGGATCGGCTCCGAACCCATCAGTAAAGAATGAACGGCGAGATTGAACAACTTCACATAAATGTTTTACTTACAGCTAACTTTATTCCTCCTCTTCTGAGTATTTTTCTAAACATTATTTTCATTAAGTAGGGCATATGTTTTGTTAAACTTGTACAGGAATCTAAAGTCCAATATTTCCAGATTTATTTGTTCTGTCATGTTTCACAAACATAATTATTGCTTTGTAATCCCACACTTGTCAATTGCCAAGTTACTGGCTTTACTCCTGTTCATCTCCATCTCCCAAATCCTCTCTCTGCTTCATTTCCAACAAACTCTCAATTCTTCTAGTTAACTCATGTTTTTCCTTCTCTCAAGCATTTTCCATTGTTCCTTAATACCAGAAAAAGAAGCAGAACATCCTTCTGTATCACAGCTCACTTTTTGTTGCATAAACTTTTGTATTTCCTTTTAGTATGTACTTCCTCAAAAAATGATTTTGTCCCTCCAGGGAAAAATATTTTGAAGAGAGCTGGGTACAGCAGTTTGAATCTCATGCCTGCTTCTTGACTTCCCTGAATAATGGAATAAATGTACTCCTCTTCTGCCTAGTGTACAATGAGTACTTGTCTTTCTGTCACAGTTTTGTCAGAATCAACTCATTCTGTTGGTAAGACTGCATCTTTACTATTAAAGGTCTAGGTTGCTTTCTCACAGCCATGATGTGCCCTTTCAATTAACAATTCCTGTTGTGAAATACTAGTGCAGTTTTTTGTGTGTGCTTTCATAAAATTAAGAGAGTCTGTTCCTTTCAGCTTCTCTGGTACAGCAGAAAAAATTCAGGTTTTCCCTATGTGTTCTGTCCTATAATGCCATTATTTTTTGAAACACCTCTTCTTGTGCGGTCTCATATTCAGCCAGCCTTTTCTTCATTTTGACCTCCAGGTTTGCAGTGTTATCATCTCATTTGAATATCTGTTTAAAGTTTCTTCCATTTTCTTCCAGCCTTTTGTCTGAGTTGATATACTCCATCAGTGTTTCATTTATTTTAATCAGGTCTGTGTGCAGTTGTCTTAAACTTTCCTCTAGGTTACTAGAAGTCATGTATGAAGCTTGCACTGCTTTTTGCTGAACAGTTGCAGTACTACTGCCAGTCACTGTTTTTTCCACACCTTTTGAAGTGGATTTTCCTTCAGGTCCTCTGTATTTCTTTTTTCCTGGCTTCCAGGCAGTGCAGTTAGTAGCCAGTTACTGAAATTTACCCAGAATTACTGGTCCACTGACCTTCTCTGTTAAGTTTCTATTTTCTCACTGGGAGAGCTACAATTATGCTGTTAGTCAATGTGCAGACATCTTGGAAGTCCAATGAGTTATAGCATGGAGAGTCAAAGACTGACCAAGGTGGATGGATCTATGTTACAAGACTGAAGTTTAATTAAGTCAATTATATCATCGAGACCATATGATCAACTTTTAGAAACACTGAACAAGACTAAACAAATAAAATCTATGTTTTTGCAAGAGGGCAAGACCCCCCAATGTCCCCCACATCCCTTGCATGCTACATATACCAAATGAGACATCACACCACAGTGTGGAAAAGGGTAAATACTGTACCATGATCTCCATATAAAAGATTCTGTTTTGGAAAATCGATTGTATGGTGTTGACTACATGAAATTTCACTTTCTGGAACATCAATCTTCTGAAAGAGACCCAGGTGGACAGGTGCCTTCCAGACTAGCTGCACCAGCTGTGAGAATTATGGTTGCTTTAGCAATCAGTAATGTAGCTAGGGTGGGATGAAGGGGCAGCTGCACTGGGTGTATGGTGTTAGGGGGCAAAACTGGTAGATCATGATCGGTCTTCAGTAAGTTTATAGGTTCACAGGTAGGTAATAGGCTATCTGCCCAAAGGCATTTATAAGCCTAGCCGGAATGTGTTGGCCTTCGCTGCCCCCTTAGATTAGTTCACTGTGCCTCTGTCCAGCAGAGACACTGAAGTGATCCCCGGGGTAAACTTTCCGTTTCCCATCCACTTGTCAAGGTTTCTCTTGAAGAGTGTTAGTGAGGAGCTCTGCCTAATGTAGAATGGAATCTTGTTCCAGAGCATGGGAAGTCTCTGGTACAAGAATCTATCCCTTCAGCACATCCTATTTATTGTTGTGGTGAGGTTTAGATCCATAGAACGTGTGGCTCGAGGGGATATGGTTTTCTTTAGGTGGAGCATGTCCATCAATTCTGGGTTGGACATGGCCCTGTATGAAAGGCAGAGATCACCCCTGAGTAGGTGGCATGAAACAGAGTACATCTGGAGTTTCTTCAGTTGAGCTGCATAGGGCATCTGTTTGAGGCCAGTGATCCTCTTGGTGAGGTACTTCTGCGGTCTTTCCAGCTGTTGCAGGTGTCTTGTAAGGTACATCCCAAATGGGCCATTGTACTCTATGATGGGTCTGATGAGTGATGCATAGTGGGGCACAATGACCTCTTTTGATCTGGATGCAAACCCTTTTGTGATTAGGTGGGCCACATAGAAGGATTTTCTAACCACCTTGGCAATGTGATTATCAAAGGAGAGAATACTATCTACTTGGGTCCCCAGATCCCTTATTACGTCTTTCGTATTTAGGGGGCTACCACCTATGTGGTAGTTTTTTTTGTTTTTTCTAAAGGGGATGACTATGCACTTTTTGGCATTTAGCTTGAGGCCATGGTTTTGACACCAGGTATCTGTCTCAGTGAGACCCTATTGAAGGATGTCTGTGTCAGCCGGAGAATCAATTACAGCCCCCAGTTTGCAGTCATCTGCGAACTTGGCCAGCCATAGTCCTCCTGTGCTTGCCTGTACCTCTGAGAAGTATATGCTGAACAGGAGGGGTCCCAGGACTAAGCCCTGGGGAATGCCACTTGTAACTGGTTTAGAGTCAGACCTAGCTCCCGCAACTCTTACCATGTGGGTTCTGTCCATGAACCAAACCAAATGCCTCGCAAGTATGGCGTGCTCGGTCAAACCATAATCAAACAAACTCCAACAACCAGCAAAATGCGATACACAACACCAGCCTTAAATCAAGATAATTTTATTACGTAATCTTGTATATTCCTATATCCAGACCAGTTTCGGCTACCAAGCCTTCCTCAATGGATAGAAAAATGGAGTTTGTTTGGTTCTTTCCTTGAGTCAGTTGGCAACCCATCTCGTAACGTAGGGGTTTATGTTCAGGCTGGTGAGCTTGTCTATAATACCAGAATGGGGAATGGTGTTGAAGGCCTTTGCAAGGTCTAGGTAGGCTGTGTGGATCACCTTTCCCTCATCTATAGCCTTGGTATCTGTCTCAAAGAAGTCCACCAGGTTTAGGAGGCATGACCTGCCCTTAAAGCCGAACTGGGTAGGGTCCAGTGTTTGGAGGTTCCCAATGTCTCTGTTAATGAGATCCATGATAATGCACTCCATAGCCTTGCAGACCAAGCTAGTCAGGCTTATAGGGCTATAGTTCCCAGGGTCTGTTGTAGCTCCACCTTTGTGTAGTGGAATAACCGTTGCTGTGCACCACTCTATGGGCATGTAGCCTCTGGAGAGGCTGAGTTCGAACAGTGTGTTTAGGTGAGTGGTTAGTTCATCTTTGAGCTCATGTAGGACGCAGCCTGGGACACCGTCCGGTCCTATTGATGCTGTGTTTTTGGCTTTGGAGAGGGTTGTTTTAACCTGAGTGTCTGTGATTTCAGGGGCACTACTTTCTTCTGGTATGGTTATGGGCCCTTTTGGGGGTGGGGGTGGGAGTTTGCATTGAACCTGTCTGCCAGGATATTGGCGATATCAGTCGGTTCAGTGTATTTTGTGCCATTCTGCAATAACTTCGAGCACATCTGAGAATTGCCACTTAGATTCTTGACATAGCTAAAGAATGCCTTGTGGTCATCTTTAGAGTCCTTGGCAATTTTTCTTTCGAAGCTAGCCTTGGATGACTTTATGAGGAATCGTAGTTTCTTGATGACACTGATCAGGGATGTCTTCCCTTCTTGGGATTTTAATCTTTTCTGGACTAGTTCCCTCCTTCTATTGTATAGCTTATTTACGGCAGGGGTCCACCAGACTGGTTTCCTTTACTTGGAGGAGTGAGTCTTGGTATTGCTTGGGATAGCATGATCCATGCATTCTTGTAGGTGCCTGTAGAGTGCATTAGTAAAGGATTTTGCAGCTTGGGCAGTGCATGGGGGCTTTGAAACTTTCCACCTTGGTCTTAAGTAATGTGAAGTTTGCTTTTGAAAAGTTTTTCACAGTTGTTTCTTTACCGGGGGTGGGGGCAGAATGTGGATTTCCAGAGTGATTAGTTTATGGTTAGAGCTAACCAGCGAATGTCTAACCTCTGGTGTGGAACACCGGTCGCCCAAGATGGTGATGACCAGGTCCAATATGTTGTCACCTCTGGTGGGGGTGTTGACCAGTTGATCCAAGGCATTTGAGTTTATAAATTCTAGGACATGTCGGGCAAGAGAGTTAGTACTTGAGTAGTTCGCCCAGTTAATGTTTGGGTAACTGAAATCACCCAATATCAGGGTGTTTGGTAGGACCTTTATGCTTCCCAGTATTTCCAGAAATGCGGAATGGGGGTCCAGGGACATGGTGGGTGATCTGTAGCAAGCTACAATTTGAATTGCAGTTCTGCCCGTTGTTAGTTGCATGTGGATGATCTCTGAAGCATCGTGCTGTGTCACTAACCTGGAGGTGTGGGTATCCTTGATGAATATGGATACGTCCCCGCCTTTTGTATTTCGGTCCGGGTTTTGTGGCCGAAATGTATTGCATGAGTTGTAGTCTGGTAGTGCTGGGGTGCTCTCTGCAGCCATAAACCAGGTTTCTGTTACTGCACATATATCAATTTTCTCCATACTGAGGAGTGCATGCATTTTGAGGTTTAGACTTCTGGCATTGAGTATTATTACCCTCAGTTTTTTGTTACTTGTGCTATTTACGGAGGTGGGTTTGCCTTTTGAGCCTTGCCTAAAAAAGGCACTATTGGGTGGCAAGAGCCTTGGCCAGTATTCAAAAGCCTAACGGTGACAGGTGCAAGCCATCTCTAGTGAAGCAATGTGGCTTGTCAAGCATGTCATCCCAGGCTGACAGACACTGGATCTCCTTTGAATGACACCAGAAGATTAGCCAATTGTTGAAATTTTTATACCGTGGTATCATTCTTGGCAAGGGAAGGATGCTACTCAGGGTCAGGGTCATACCGGCCTAGGCTACATGATCAGAGAGTTCTTCCATGTCTCTTTTCATGCAGTCCAGGGAGGTACGGCTCAGGTCATTCACACCAACATGGGCAATGACAGAGTCATATTTGTACTTGTTCTGGAGTGACCTGAGTGCTTGTGTTATGTGACAGATCCTGGCACCCGACAGGCAGCTAACAGTAACCTTCTCCTTGTTCAGACTAGTGAGTGGGACGTCAGTGTGCCTAACTATAGAGTCACCTATTACTAGTGTGTTGGGTATGTTATTTTGCCTTAAGGGCTGTGATTGTGTGGCACACTGGTTTTGTGAAGTATGTGTTTCATGGTTTGTGTTGGGGGGGGGTGGAGGTTGCTTGGATGTCTCTGTTGCTTTTGCAGATTTTTATTTAGAGCCTCCGAGTATGTTTTCGTGTATTTATGTGTGTTTTTTGCTGGTGCTGGTTTCATTGGTCTATGTGAGACTGGTGGTGTGATGCAAGTAATTCCCTCCTCTTGATTATGTGGTCCAGTCTTGGGTTGAGAGAGCTTAGCCTCCAGTTTGGCTGTATAATTGCATCGCTCACATGTACTAGTGTTTGGTGGTAGGAGGAGAGGGTTGTCTGTGTACATGAGGCAGTTGTAACAGTGCCTCAAAATGCCCAGATTCACCAGTTTAACCGGAGAGTACACCTGAAACTGCCCTTTGGACATGCCTGGATAGGTACAGTGAGCTGTTTACTGACTGGCTGGTAAGGTCGAATAGACAGCCTTGTCCTTCTCTACAGTATGGGGGGGGGGGGGTCTAGTGCTAAGGTTTATTGGTGCTTGCTATGAGTTTTGAGCAAGTGTCGGGCTGAGAAGTGAATGGTTTGAGTGCTTAAGTTGAAAGCTTGTCTAGTTCCAAGGGAAAAATTGAAGAGTAGACTTTGTGGAGCCAGGAATAGTTATATCCTGGCTAACCGGCGAGCAAAACCACGCTAATGTGGGTTTTATAGCAGAGAAATGAAAGAGATAGAAATTAGCCCAAAATGGCCAATAAACTACTAATTTATGGGCTGAAACCACTCCTCCAGGGACAGATAGGCTGCTCAAAGCTCCCCTCTCTCACAGGTGAACAGAGAAACTTCCTTTTATCCAAGTAAGGTATAGGTAAACACAGAAACCTGTAACACAGCCCTGAATTCAGCACTAACCTAAAAACTGGACTATACTAGCTTAGAAAGGCGGGAAAACAAGTATTTTTTTTTCAGTAAATAAAGCAGATACAATCAAAAAAACACTTTAAATGCACAGAAATGGCTATCACACTTGAGTGTGTAGCCTACAATAGTTAAACATGTAATTTAAACACAAAAATGACTTTGTTTAAGTGCAGGCAGTAAAATAAGTACAATATGTAGCTGAAACAAGCTTGTTAAAAGCATACTGGTATTGTATTTGTGGTCAGGACTGAAGTAGTTAGCTTCTCTTATGTTCTAAACTGTAGCAAATTGTGGGTTCTCTCTCTCTCTTTTTTTTTTTTTTTTTTTTTTTAGTTTTTAGTAACTCGATTCTCGGCTGGAATGCCTTCTGTGTTGAGTCTGCATGTCCTCCCCGCGGTCGAGTGGCCTCCGAAAGACATGTGTGAATGGGCGTGTCTTCGTTGAATGTTGGGCGTCGGTCTGGCAACTCGGCACCATAAAAAAATCTACTGCCAATCATTAGAGGGCCAGAGTTCCGCTGTGGCGACCCCTAACCGGGAAAAAGCTGAAAAGACAAACAGTAACTTAAATGCTTTAGCACTTTGTGTGCATAAAATGAAAGTTAAGTACTTAAAATAACATTGGATCCATATTTTATGTTGCTCCATCAGCTCAACAGGTGAGTCAAAGGATCTGTTTGGATCCAACCTCAGAACCTTTTTTTCAAAATCTTGGGTCCAGAGTCCTACCCATAATTCTCTCCAGTCCCTAAATACCTGCTTGTACCAAATACTTTACATGATGGACACACCAGACTCATCAACCTTGCAACAGGGCATGAAAAATGACAAGAAGCTCCAGGCTTTTAACAATACAAGGCCCTGATTAGGTCCAACTGATTGACTAAGAGTCCACAAAGTGGGAATTACAGATGGGGAACAGAGGAAGGGGATGTTGAGCTGGACGGAATAAGACAACACAGATCTAGCTTTATGATAAGTACGTAACTTTCACATCTGATGTCTTTTCCATCCAACTGAACACATGGGACAGATTCCCATGCCACCAGAAAGCCCCAAGTCATCTCATGGAAGGATATTTCAGAGTATGGTAGAGCCAAATGATTCACGGGATCTAGACTGAACATCAAGTTTGCAATGTGACACAAAATTATCAATGGTAGACCAAGTAGCCCCAGCATAAGTCTCATCTATAGCTAATCTACAGATGAAGTCAGAGAAAGGGGAACCAAACCACTGGCACCAAAAAGGGAAATGAGAATTACCACTGCTCTGCACCTCACGATTTTCTGAAAAAAAAATGGTAATCAGGAAAAGGGAGGAAAGGCATACAGGAGACCCATGGACCAGCTGTGAACCAGAATATCCCTTGGTGACTGCTTCCTTATGGGAATCAGGGCAAATTAACAGCTGCATTTGTTGCTCAGGTGGGACAAGAAAAGATCGCAGCGAGGCTGTCCTCAGTGACTGAAAATCATTGTTGCCAGTGACTGACTGAGGGATCACTTGTGAGGCAGAAGACTAGATGTGCTCAATTTGTCTGCAAGAACACTGGAAATTCTTGGGATGTGCGATGCCATCAATAAGCATTAAGACATTGCCCATTGCCACACCATCATGGCTTCCCTGCATAATGGGTATGAAGGAGTTCCCCCTTGCTCTTTGATATACCAGACTACTGCCATGCTGTCCATCTAGATGTTTATCACACCCTTGGGGGGGGGGGGATCTTGGAATGCTTGCAGTGCTATCAGGACCACTTTCATCTCCAAGACAATGATGTAATGACTGGCCTCTATTATCGATCCTGTGCTTAGAACTATCTTCTCTTCCTAATGTCGCCTCTACCCCAGAAGGGAGGCATCTGTGTTCACAGTGTCTGGCAGACACTGCAGTGGGAAAGGGCGACCCAGTGTGATGACTGGGGGGGGGGGGGTCAACCACCAGTGACCATGGCTCCTGTAAACTGCTGTGAGACAAACTGGGAAATGAAGTGGTTGGTGCAACACTTAACATTGTACAGATAGTGTCCAGAAATCTTATGTAAAATATTGCCTGAGGTACTATCAGGAAAGATGCAGCTATTTACACCAGCAACCAGATCATCAATCTTGCCAGATGGTTTGAGTAAGATACGACCTCAGAAGCTACCCGAAGTAGGGAAACAACTCTCAATTCTGCAAGCCTGACAATTTGTGATAATGAATCCAGGTGGCGCCCTAGGAACTCTCATCTGCGATGGAGTCAACCGCATTTTGGTTAGACTGATTGTGATTTCCAATTAAGGGGCGAACTGGAGCAAGAAGTTCCTGCACAGGATAAGTAGATCCCTGGTGGATGCAGTGAGGAGTCTAAGTAGTGGAACACATGGAATCCTTGCAGCCGTAGATACTCTGCAACAATTGCCATGCATTTGAACACCCTGGGGGCTGTGGTGAGATCAAAGGGCAGCACCCTGAATGGCAAATGATTGGCTTCCAGCTGGAACTGTAGATATTCCCTGGTCTGCCTCGCCTACCTTGATATGGTAATGGGCATCCTGGAGAGCTATCAAACACATTCAGTCATCCTTCCTCAGATGATGTACAGTGTACTGAACCATGACCATTCAGAACTGTGCGTCATAAATTGGCTTAGGTTCCTTAGGTACAGAATGGGCCTGAGATCTCCAGTTTTTTTCAGAACAAAATAGAATATTGGATAGATTCCGAATCATCTCTGGTCTGGTGGGACCTTCTGAATGACTCCTTTTTCTAATAGTTTTGTTACCTCTGCTGCTGTCAATTCCCTCTCTGACTGGGTGGACTATCTGAGATTTTCTCTCTCTCTTTTTCAGAGGGAAAGCATAGAAAATAATACAACTTCTGGTGATAATTTTCTGCACCCATAAACCCCGAGTGATGGCTAGACAGGTGCGAGGGTGCAGTGAAAATTTCACCATCAACTGCTTCCACAGTAGGCAGTTGGGCCAGCTCTTTAGGAAAGCTGGAAGGGTTTTTTGGTAAAGGGACCTTAAAATGCTTGATTCTGTAGTCCACCTCTCCCTGTGGGATGACATCTATTTAATTTATTCCCTCCTCTGCTCTAGAGGATGGTATGTCAGCAGAAGCATCTGGGGCAAAACCCTGCAACTTTCAAAACCATAGCTTCTTCCCATCCTTTTTCATGGAAAAAGATCATTGCTGCATGGAAATGTATGCCAATGGAGGACAAGGTCTTGCCTCCTGTTCGCTTCTCGTAAGCATCTCTTTTCTTTAGTTCCAAAGAGTGTTGAGCCACCAAAGAGGTGTTAATGAAGGATGCCTTCAAGTTTTCTGCAAAATCAGAGATGCATGGAGGCATGCCAATAAATAGCAATGCCAGAGCTTGCCTCCCTCTTCGTGTTATCAGCTTTCAAAAGCAGATAGATGGGCTCCATTGCACATAGACTGTACAGTAGACAGCTGACACACCACATTTTTTTTATATGTCAGCAGGTAGACTATCCGATACGGGGTTGGACAGCTCTTTAATCAGATCACACAGGTCAGTTAGTTCAGAGAGTAAAGAGCAAACAGCACAGATGCATAAGTCTGTTTCCCAAATCTGTCCTGTGCCCTTGACTCCTAGTTGGGTTGGGGGATGAACAGAGGTGCTTTCTTCCAATAAGTAAATTTTTGGTGGTCGTCACAACCACCATACCATCTACCAGGAGACCCTTGTTCCAATGGGACTTGTGCCTAGAACCAATCAATATTTTGTCTGGCATAGGCTCTACCACAGTGGGTTCCTTCCAATTCCACTAAGAGACCAAGTCAATCAGCTTATCAGCAGGAGGGACCACCCAAAAGGTAGATCAGCCACCCCAAAAAGCCTTGAGCAATACCAACTCTTGTGGCGATGGGGCGTCAGTGGACTACCCCCCCCCCTCTACTTCATCAATACGAGAATATCTCTAAAGATGTCTTCCAGGGAGGGATCTTAGGGATGCCTACTCTTTAAAATTGTTATCTTCGGTGACAGACTCTGGAGATGAGTCAAGACGTCTCTTTTTGCAGGACCATTTCCTACTGCTATCCCCCATGTGTCCTTCGGAGAAGGATCGAAATCGGAGGAAGAACTCGCCATGCAAGAATTCTCAAGGTTTTGAGATGCTGTCTGTCCTGTTGAAAAGAAAGAAGCACCCCAAGCTGCTTAGTACCTATCAGGACCACTAAGCTAATACTTACTGGATGGTGGAAATGTTGGTCCCTAAGATTTTTCAAGTACTTCTTGCATTTTTCTCACATGAAGTGCTGCTAAGAACATTATGAACATCTGAGCTGACATGACTGAACTTTGGGCCATAACTAAAAGGAACTTTATCTAAGTTAGCAAGTCTGACCTATGAAAGAAAAACCTTGCACTATTTTATGTTCAGGATGGCCCCAATAACTTTTCTGTCATCTATAGGACCAGGTTGGACTTGGGTAGGTTCAGAGGGAACCTCAGGTGGGCGAGTCAGTGCAAAGCATAGTTCGCTACATTCTCAATCTCCACCCTGGGGGACACCTGAATTAGTTGTCTAGGTAGGGAAGCCCATGAATTCCTAGAGTCCTGAGATTGGCAAACAATGGGGCCAAGCATATGGAAAATATACTGGGTGCAGTGGCAAAAGTATAAGAAAAGGAGGTGAACTGAAATGATGCCTGTCCTTCCTTAAACCTTAAGAACTGTTTGTGGTGTTTGTGAACACTGATGTGCATGTAAGCATTCCTATGATCCAGACTGAACAAAATAGCAGTCAGTCTGATGAGTGTGAGTTGTCTGGAGGGTCAGCATCTTGAAATTGGTCATCCTTAGAAATGCATTCAACCTTGATCAATCTAGAATTGGTCCTTTGAAGCTATACTTCTGGGGACCACAAAGGATCTTGAATAATCCATTATTGTGCTTCGATAGTGGGGCTTCTCTACTGCCCTCCAAATCAATAGCTGGATAAGTAAAGACTTTAAGGTCCACTTAATCTGGGGGATAGGTGGCTCACACAGGAAGGCTTTGAATTCTATTTTGTAACCGGATGACATAATCCCCCTGACCCATCTGTTCTCTGAAACGGGGAGACTCTTCT
The DNA here is from genome assembly GCF_019279795.1 of Protopterus annectens. Classification (NCBI taxonomy): domain Eukaryota; kingdom Metazoa; phylum Chordata; order Ceratodontiformes; family Protopteridae; genus Protopterus; species Protopterus annectens. Next base: position 647,445,621 of record NC_056736.1, read on the forward strand.
TCCCCAGATGTGAGGAGTGGCTTGTCAGGGGAGGAAGCAGAGGGATATACTTTATGGATCAATGGCTAGCACTGTCATTCTTGAGGGGCAGGAAATGTACATCTACTCCCCTGCCTTGATATCTAGCACTACCACTGCTTCCTCTCCAAGCTTCTCTCTCTCTGTGAAGACTTTTTTTTTTGTAGGAAATGATCTGCCTTTGACCTCTTCTTATATAAAGTCCTCTGCCTGGTGAAGTAGTTTCTGCTGTGTTTGGAAATCAGGGAATGAAAATGTGGTTTAACCATAACTAGCTCTGTGGTATTCAGGCATAAAGCACTGATTGTGACGCAATCAACCAGTGCTAAATAAACGAAACAGGACCTGAAGAAGCCAGAAAGGGGAGGATGGGAATGACAGGCTGATGCCAACTCCTTTATTCAAGGGTGTTGGGCATGTAGACTACTGGCGTGGAGAAGTATTGCTGCAGCTGTATCAGCCTGTATGGCTTTGAACTGCACTGTTAGTGGATAGATATGTACAATTAAATGTGTGTACACACTATGAGCAGGAATTAAGCTATAATCCACTGGAGGGAATGGGAGGGAGTTAAGTGTTGGGGGGGGGGGCTCATACAATTACACAAATTCACAGCCAATCGTCTCTCACTTTCTGGGGGAACAACTGGGCTGACAGGGCTTCCATCCTGATGAGGGAGCAAACAGGCCAAATAGTTCTTAACTTGGTTGGAGGACATATGGGCCTGGCTTTTGCCACTCATGAAGGAACAGCTGGGTTGTGAGTAGTGGAAAAAAAAGCCCAAAAATGATGATGGAAAGTGGGGGCAAAGTTGATTAAGCAACTCCCTAGCTTTACCTTTTCATCCAGTGTTATTAAACACTTTTTGGAAAGAGCTCAAATTACTTATTCTTGAACAATGTGACATCTAAGCAGATGCTCTATGAAATCCCCTGGCTGTACTCCAACATCCATCCACAGCATCACAGCCACACTTCATGGCATGCTTTTTACCTTTGAAGCTGTTTGGGTCAGTTTAGAAATCCTCTTTCTCAGAGCCTTGTCGATAATGCAACTTGCCACATTTCTACTTGTCTGAGGATGCCCCCTTGATATTTTTTGGCAATCATCTGAAATGTCAGAACCCACTAGAACAAGTCCTGAAAAAAAGGAGACCGAATGATGAAAAAAGACTTGCATATACTCAACCAGAGATGGCCAATTCTCAGAATATTCCCTTTTTCCAAGGTATGTAAATCTTGGAGTTGACATACATAATTACTATTATTTATATATACTACAACAAGAGGGGTGAACACTCTGAATAAGGTGTATACAAATGTAAAACTAGCCTACAAAATAGTACGTCATCCACATCTATGCAGCTCAGACCATATAGGTTCATAGGTTTTGTACTGGGATATCTGCCCGAAGGCATATATTAGCCCAGCCACGTTGTGTGGTATTCACCGCCCCTTTAGTAGTTCCCTAGACCCTTGTACTAGCAGCTAGTACCCTTGGCCCCTATCTAGTAGTGCTGTTGGTGTGATCCCCAGTGTGAACTTTCTGTTACCCATCAACTCATCAAGGTTCCTCTTGAAGAGAGATAGTGAGGGGCTCTGTCTTATGGAGATCGGGACCCTGTTCCATAGTAAGGGAAGTCTCTGCGAAGGGAATCTATCCCTCCGGCATTTTCTATTCATTGTTGTGTTGGGGTTTATATCCCTAGAGCGTGTAGCTCGAGTAGATTTGGTTTTGCTAAGATGGAGCATGTTCAACAATTCTGGGTTGGACATGGTTCTGTACGTTAGACAGAGATCGCCTCTGAGAAAGCGGTATGCAACAGAGAACAGTCTTAGCTTTTTAAATCGTGCTGCATAGGGCAACTGTTTGAGGCCAGTAATTCTCTTGGCTAGGTACCTCTGTGGTCTCTCCAGCTGCTGGAGATGTCTAGCCAGGTATATTCCAATTGGTGCATTGTACTCAATAATGAGTCTGATGAGGGAAGAGTAGAGGGGCACCATTACATCCTTAGATCTTAATGCGAACCCTTTCATGATCAGATGGGTCACATAGAAGAATTTTCTAACCACTTTGGCAACATGGTTATCAAAGGAAAGCTGGCTATCTACTTGGGTCCCAAGATCCCTTATTTCTTCTTCAGATTTCAGTGGATTACCTCCTATGTTGTAGTTTGCGGGTACTCTGTTTTTTCCAAAGGGGATTACTATGCATTTTTTTGCATTTAGCTTGAGACCATGGCTTTGACATCATGCATCAGTCTCATTTAGGCCCTTCTGGAGGATCTCCATGTCGGCCGGAGACTCTATTATAGCACCCAGTTTGCAGTTGTCCGCAAACTTAGACAGCCACAGCCCTTCCGTGCTTGCCTGTATTTCTGAGAAGTATATGCCAAACAGGAGGGGCCCCAGGACAGAGCCCTGAGGCATCATGCTGCTTCCAGCATACACACCACTGCTGAAAAGAGGCAAACTTACAACCAAACAAGTAAGAATATGGCCTGAGGGAGCAGTCTTGGCACTACAGGACTGCTTCAAATGTACAAACTGGTCAGTGTTTAGAGATGCAGCTGTAAAGAACCATCATATTTGACCTGGACGAGTATACAGAATCTGTAATGGCCTATATTTCAAAATATGTTGATGACGCAACAGTCATTAAATTTATCACCATACGTGTTAATTAGAAACTCTGGCTATCTGGTGAAGTATATGAGCTCCTAAAGGCACGAAATCCTGCATTTAAATCAAAAGACAAGGATGCTCTAAGACAGGCCAGAGCAAATCTAAGTAGAGATATAAAGGAGGCTAAGAGGACCTATGGACATAACATTCAGGGACACTTCTCTGACCAAAGGGACTCCATGCATCTCTGGCAAGGCATTCAAGCCATAACCGACTACAGACCTCCATCCTCCCCATGGGATGGCAACACAGAATTTCTGAAAAATTAAACACCTACTTTAGCAGATTTGATATGGACAACACCACTGTGCGAAATACGCTTCTTGTTGAACAGGGTGATGTTCTGAAGACCCTGAGGCGAGTAAACCCAAGAAAAGCAGCTGGTCCTGATAATATCATGGGACCAGGTTCAAAGAGACTGTGCTACCCAACTGTCCACTGTACTAAAAGATATATTCAACACATCCTTGCAACCAGCCATTGTACCTAGTTGCTTCAAAAATATGACAATCATTCCTTAACCCAAAAAATCCAGACAAGCCTAAATGATTACTGGCCAGTTGCTCGTACATCAACAGTAATGAAGTGTTTTGAGTGGTTGATCAAGAACCATATCTCTTCAAGCCTATCTGCAACTCTGGATACATTACAGTTAGCTTACAGACCTAACCGCTGCACGGCTGATGCAATAACTATAGCACTTCATGAACTGTTGGCATATCTAGAGAAAAATAAGTGCTATCTCAGAATGCTGTTAATCAATTTTACTTCTGCCTTTAACACTGTCATCCCCCAGAATCTTATATTGAAGCTGATTCAGATGGGCATCAACACCCCCTATGTAACTGGATACTGGACTTTCTCATCAACAGACCCCAAAAAGTATGTGTGGGAAATAACAGTTCAATCAGTATTACATTAAGCACAGGTGTCCCCTCAGGGCTGTGTCCTGAAACCTCTGCTGTTCACCTTGTTAACACACGACTGCATGGCCAAGCATGAATCCAACAAAATCATCAAGTTCACGGATGAGACCACTGTTGTAGGTCTTGTCAGAAATGGTGAGTTAACAGCCTACAGGGAAGAAGTGGGGCATCTGACAGGTTGGTGCGACAGCAACAATCTGGCCTTAAATGTATGCAAGACCAAAGAATTAATAGTTGACTTCAGGAGATACATCAACCACTAAAAATTAAGGGGGTGACAGTGGAAAGAGAGTCAAAAACACCAAGCTCTTGGGGGTGCACATCTCAGATGGCCTATCCTGGTCGACTCCTATTAGCCACACAGTGAAGAAGGCACAACAATGTCTGCATTTCTTATGGAAACTGAGGAAGGCAAACCTGTCCCAGTCCATCCTCAAAGCCTTCTACAGGGGGACCATCAAGAGCATCCTCTCAAATAGCATCATAGTTTGGTATAGTAACTGCAAAGCATCTGACCGCAAGGCTCTCCTGAGGGTAGAGAGGAGAGTGGAAAAAGTCATTGTTTCCTCTGTCCCATTCACAGATGATCTGCACGAGACTCGGTGTGTGGGAAGAGCTATGAAGATCATCAACGATCCCATTCACCCTGCCCATGGCATGTACTTCCACCTTTCCTCGGGCAGGCGGTATCGCAACTTACACTGCAAAACATCTAGACTAAACAGGAGCTTCTTCACTCTGTCCATAAGACTGCTGAACTTGAATGGCAGGCATAACAGTGAATAATTAGATCAATATGCCACTTACTATGAAGTATCAGCTACAGTAATCACTCTGTCAAATTGCTTCAATAACTGGTAGAGTTAGCCTGATTTTTTTATGCTATTACTTCCTAAATGTGCAACAGTCAGGAGTGAATCACCACACCATACACGTGGAATATGAAAATCAGAATACATCATACTACAACTGATGAAGTGCAATATTCTAAGCAGTTACAATGTGATGTCATAGTCTTGCAATACCTACTAGTATAATATTGTCTAATATCTTCCTGTCCAATTGTACTTTGTGTTAATATTTTAATTATTACTGTATGTGCATTAGTCTTACTGTCATTCAAACTGTGTGTTCATTGTTATGTCTTGCATGTGGACCAAAGCAATGTAATTTTGTTCAGCTTGCACTGCTGTGTATATCTGATCGACAATAAAGTTTACTTTGACTTATAAATCCAAGATATTGGGCGATAGGTGATTTTTAGGGGGGGGGGGCAAACACCTAAGTTTTAAAGGAGGAGAAGAGTGATCTTTGAGATTCGCTCTTTTCCTGGGTTTTTTGGTCTTTTTTCCAGCTTTTCCAGTGCCAAATTTCAATAGAGAGCCATTTCTTTCCTGTGGATTTAGTAGTTCAAAACTCTATGTGCCGTAATAGAAGCAGATGAAACGTAAACACCCTTCTTTCCATATCAATGGCTAAGGAGTTATGGCAACAGCAAAACCCTTAGCTGCACCCACAGAAAACACAAGTGGTCTGCAACAGGAGTCTTGTGGAAGTACTTACAGCCATCTGGCACTCCGTAAAATGTAAAACCTGTCAGGCTTCCTTGGTGCTGGTAGTTGTGAGTCATGTAACTTCAAGGATGCTTTCCAAGAACATCTTTAAAGGCCTGAAACCTAGGAGGTCTGAGTGTCATTAGATTTAGAGGATTCCTTTCAACCACATTTAAAATGTTCCCTCATCAGATTTCATTTCTGCATAAAAACATGACCTCTGGAGGTGTGCTCAAAGATGTGGTATCTTCAGCATCTTTGTCACAGCCTAGAAGAGAAGAGAGGCAATCTAACTGAGGTCAAGTCAAGTTTTCTTTGCCTAACTCAAAATTGGAAGAGTAAGGGAGAAGGAAGTCTCTCTTTCTTTTGGCTGGGTCAATTGCTCCCAAAGTGGTCTGGACGGCTTAATGATTAGTGTTCATGCAGGCAGATACTACAGCACATGTAACAGTCAAATTTGGCAAGAGAAGGGAGCAGGTATTGGTGGTGGTGGGGCATCTGGCACTGGGATGTAGGTTCACAAGTCAGTGAATACAGGACTTTATGTAACTGTATAGACTTCATTCCTGTACTAAAAAAGACGATGTTCTTCATGTTTCACTGTTGCAGTCATCACCTGTGGGTTATCCATGCTGTGGTAGCCCTCGGCCGGCCCAAATACAAGAGTCAATGTTTTTTGCATTGGCTGCAGTCGCCTGTAGTCCTACATCAGGACATCAGTGCTATAAAGCAAGGCAGCCGACGTCATTCCGGCAGTCTTTCTTGCCATGGAGCCTGCAGCAGAAGCAGTTCACACGTGTGCCGGTCGCTACCAGAAGTTGAATTTCAGCTGAAAACGTCTGAAACTAAGTACCCCGTTGGGGAACCTTTTATCTTGCACTAACCAATGTCCGAAAAAGTTAATTGTCTCGCCTGTGGAAAGCAGATCACACACCGAGACTTCCATTCTTACTGGGTCACTTGTTTAGGCCCACACCACGACGTTCCCCATTGCCGGTTCTGTGCTCTCTTTAATGCGAGAACCATTCACCGTAGAGCTCTTTTTGTAGACAGTTACTTTCATGTTCTGCCTTCGCATTCTGATATGCCGTCTGTCAGCCAACAATCTGTGGACATTCCAAAAAAAGTAGAGATAAAGATAGAGACAGACCACACAAGGCTAAGCCTTCAGATGATGCTACCACTAAGCAAGTCATCAGTTCTCTGGAATTCAGTCAGGTGCTTTCGCAGCCCCTGATGCCCAATTCAATATCTATGCAGGCCTCTACCGAGACCCTTTCAGAGTCCGGTATGTCACAGAAATCTTCGCCTTCCGATCCTTTGGCTGTCTCTGCCTCAATTGGGTACAAAGCCACGATGCAGGCACCAGCTTCTGGGGAGGCCTTTCACACTACCGCTAGACAAAAACTGACATCATCTCATCCGACTACAGTTTCTCTCCGACTGACAGATTCTTTCAGGCCTAGAAGCCAGGCCACTCCTAGGAAATCTGCTTTCTAGTCACCATCTTGCTACTGCTCCACCACCCCAGCATGAATGCTTAAAATGGCAGTGGCCTGGCTTCGAGGCCTGAGAGAATCCGTCAGTCTCTGAGAAATGGTGGTCAGAAGAGAAGACGACGTTTTTTGTCTGGAATCAGTAGTGCAAACGAACTCCTCAGAAACTGGTGCCTGTGTCACGGCTCCGGACCCAACCAAGGCAGAGACAGCCAAAGGCTCGGAAGACGAAGTGGATTTGTGCAGCATACCGGACTTCGAAAGGGTCTCGGCAGAGGCCTGCGTAGAAAGCGAGTCGGGCATCAGGGGCTGCGAATGTGCCTCACTGAATTCCGGATAACTGATGACTTGCTTAGCGCTAGCGTCGTTGGAAGGCTTAGCCTTGTGTGGCCTGTCTCTATCTTTACATTTTTTTTGAATATCGGCGGTTTGTTGGCTGATGGACGACATATTAGAAGTTGAAGATGGAATATGAAAATAATTGCCTACAAAAAGAGCTTTACGGTGAATGGTTCTCGCATTAAAGAGGGCACAGAACCGGCAACGAGGGATGTTGTGGTCTGGGCCTAAACAAGTGATGCAGTAGGAATGAAAGTCTCGGTGTGGGATCTGCTTTCCACAGGCGAGACAATTGTTAACTTTTTCGGACATCAGTTAGAGAAAGAAAAAAGGGTCCCCAATGGGGTACTTAGCTTTAGACATTTTCTGCTGAAGTTCGACTTCTGGTATCGACAGACTGGCACTCATGCAAACTGCTTCTGCTCTGGGCCCCACAGCAAGAAAGACTAATGTAATGACATCAGCTGCCTTGCTTTATAGTACTGACGACCTGAAGTCATACTACAGGCGACAGAGCAGCTGGCACACAAAAACATTGACTCTGGTATTCCAGCTGGCAGAGGGCTACCACAGCAGGGATAACCCACAGGTGGTGACTGCAACAGTGAAACATGAACAACATGTAAAGTTACTGCTGCTGCCATGGTTCCCAAGACTTTCAAGACTGTTTTTGCCTGTATTTTTGTTTTAGAGAGAAGGTTGGAGATTTGGCATCTCAGAACTAGGACTCTTTCTGTAGGAAGTTTTGCCTTCATGTTTATTGTGTCTAGATCTGCTGCTATACACACAACATGTTGCGATGGTAACAAGGCAGACTTTTTCATAACTTATTGCGATTCCCAGGTGAGAGCAGAGAGACAGAGTGGTGTCTCTTGATTCCAGTAGTAAGTGCTTGGAGGTGGCAGTTAGGAGCCAGTCATCTACATAGGGAAACACTTGGAATCCTAGATGTCTCAGATGAGCCGTGACTACTGCCATGCACTTGGTGAACACTTTGGGGGCTGTAGTAAGACCAAAAATACAGAGCTCGAAACTGGTAATGATGGGCTCCCAGCCGGAAGAGCAGATGACTCCTGGATGGCCTGTCTATTTTTTGTGGTAGTACGCTTCCTGGAGGTCTATAGAGCACATCCAATTGTCTTTTCCCAAGAAGGGAAGTATGGACTGCAGTGTTACCATCTGGAACTTGGTCTTTTTTAATCTGCTGAGATCCAAAATTGGTCTCCAGTCCCCTGTTCTTTTTGGCACTGAAAAGAATCTTGAGTAAGTTCCGAATCCTATTTGGTCTGCAGGGACTCTTTGGATGACTCTCTTGTCCAGCAACTTTTGAATTTCTAGAGTTGCTTGATCCCTCTGACTGGGTGGAATGTCCGGGATTTTCTTTATGTTTGGGACGGGAAGAGAAAATGGTATGGCGTATCCTCTGGATATGATCCCTTGCACCCATTTGTCTTGTTATTTCTAGCCAGGCTTTTATGTACAAGGATAAGTGACCCCTGGACTGCCTCCAGAGATGTTCAGATAGGCCTCCTTTCAGGAGTGCTGAAAGGGTTGACCATGGAAGGAATCTCTGTTGCCCTGTTTTTTGCGGACCCCCCTATGCTGTGAGGACGGCGTCTTCCATTTGTACTTCCCCCTCTGTCCCTGGGGAAAAGAGCACCACATGTGCCCTGGAAAAACTCTCTGGCGTTAATGGAAGCACCCCCCCCCTTCTGGCATTCTGGATAAGGTCTAGAAGGTAAGGAAAAGCAGACTCTGACAGCAGAGAGAGGCTTTCCTTCTTGTTCAGACCTGGTTAGCGTCTCCTTAACTTTTGGCCTGAAAAAGAAGGAGCCATCAAATGAGGCATTAATAAAGGAAGATTTGAAAGGTTCTGCAAAGTCACACAAGTGCATCCAGGAATGTCTCCTTAGGGATATTCCTGAACCCACTGCTCTGCTCGCTCCATCTGCTGCATAAGAAACGAGTCTCATGGAGGAGTTGACCACAGAATTTAAGGTGGAGAAAGTTCAGTTGTGTACCTACCATAAATGTAGATGTTCAAGTGTATTCACTGTTGCAGTCATTACAATTGGGTTATCCTGCTGGCAGGCTACTCGCAGTCGGCCTGAATTCCAAAGTCTAGGTCCAGCGTCGGTTGCTGTCACCTCCTCCCTGATGTCAGTGCGCCAGGGGTATAAAAGATGCAGCCGACGCCATTTTCTTCAGTTTTTCTTGCCCCAGATGTCAGGTGCCCCTAAAATGGTAGGCTAAATTATGCCAATGAGCATGCATGCACAAAAAACTTTTCCTTCATCTACAAGCAAATACACCAAATAGGTTGTATAGAATAGAAGTACAGATAAGTCCCAGCAAAGGAAAAAGGGGGGTGGTGAAGGGTAACCTGGACTGCAACAGTGAATACACTCGAACATCTACATTTATGGTAGGTACACAACTGTACTATGTTCATCATGTTTCACTGTTGCAGTCATTACAATTGGGTTGAATCCCAAAGCTAATGTTGGGAGGCTGGTGCTTAATAGGATTAGGAGAGGCTATCAGGCCCCGCAGAACTGCAGTGGCAAATCCTGCCCTGGATTTAGAGTAGAGAGGTAAATGATAGTGCTTTGTAAACGTATGCACTGAACTCCAAGTTGCAGCCTCCAAGATGTCTTTGGTTGGTACTCCTCTGAGGAAGGCTGCTGAAGTGGCTGCTGCTCTGGTTGAATGTGGCCTAATGCGCCCTTAAGCACTGATTTGCCATGCTGTGAATAGCAGAAACAAATGCAGTGACCTATCCACTTTGAAAATAATCTGCTTTGAGATAGGCTTTCCTTGTGATCCTGCAGCATATGCCACTAGAAGTTGTTCAGTCTTTCTGAAAGCTTTGGTTCTGTCCAAGTAGAAGCGTAGCTGCCTGTGAATGTCCAAAGAATGCAGGATTCTCTCACCCTTATTCTGTGGGTTTGGATAGAAGGTAGGCAAATGAATTGTTTGGTTAAAGGCCACACTGGACACTACCTTAGGCATAAATGTAGGGTTTGTGTGCAGAGAAACCCTGTCAGGATGAAAAATGATAAAAGGTTCCATAGCCATGAGTACCTGTAACTCTGAGACTCGTATAGCAGAGGTTATTGCTAGGAGCAGAGCTGTTTTCCAGGATAGGAATTTAATATCAGCTGCAGAGGCTGGTTCAAACGGAGGCAGTGTGAGTTTTTCCAGGACATAGTTGAGATCCCATGCAGGTCCTTGGAGGTCTTATGTTTTTGGCCCCTCTGAGGTACTGCCTTAGTAATGGATGAGAAAAAATAGGTGGTTCTGTATTGTAATGAGCTGAAATGGCAGAGGCATGAATTTTAATTGATGAAAAAGAAAGGCCTTTATCAAGCATCTCAGTTAAGTATTGCAAAATCTGAGGACTATTTGGAGCAATCGTGTCAAAACCTTGTGCCTGGTTCCAAGCACAGAATCTCTTCCATTTTTCTGCATAAGATTTTCTGGTGCTAGGCCTCCTGGCCTCCAAAATAACATCCATCACTGTTTTAGAGAGAGGTGTGCCTTGACTGGCTACATTATCCGCCATGCTGCCAGTTTTAAGGTCCTGAGTTGGCTGTGCAGTATTTGACTGTCTTGTTGAGTCAATAAGTGAGGAATTTGAGGTAATGTCCAAGCTGGGCATAGAGACAAGCTCTTTAGGATTGGGTACCAGTGCTGGCGGGGCCAGTCTGGGGCAATCAGTATCATTTTTGGTTTCTCTTGTCTGACTTTGAGGAGTACCTTGGGGAGGAGAGGCAGAGGAAGGAAAAGCATATAATGTTAGGTCTTTCCAGCTGAAACAGCATCCACTTTCCATGCTTGTTAGTGATACGTCCTTGTGCAGAATGTCTGTAGTTGGTAGTTGTGAGGGGAGGCAAATAGGTCTATGTCTGGGCATCCCCAGTTCCTTGTTATCATGGTGAAGACTTGTGGATCCAATTTCCACTTGCGGGGATCCATTAGGTTTCTGCTTAATTCATCTGCCAGAGTATTTGTCCTTCCTGGCAGGAATTGTGCTTGCAGATGTACTTGGTAAGTCAATGCTGTGTCCCACAAGTTCATGGCTAGTCTGCAGAGGGGGTAGGAATGTGTGCCTCCCTGCTTGTTTATGTACCACATAGCTGTAGTATTGTCCGTCCTTAACAGTAGTTGTCCTGGATGAAGTAGATCCTTGAAGGTTGTCAGGGCATTCTGAACAGCTAATATATCTTTTTGATTGATATGTAGATGCATTTGACTTGCGGACCATGTGCCCCGAATTCATTTTCCTGCCATATGGGCCCCCCAGGCATAATCTGATGCATCTGTTGTCAATGTCTGCCTGGCTGTGGGCAAGGTGAATGGCTGTCCCATGTTGTGGTGACAGGCTTTTGCCCACCATCAAAACTGTTGCAGACAGGGAATGAGGGTAATTATTGTTTCCAGGCTGTGGCAATGTTGAGTCCAAACACTTTTTAGATACCATTGAAGTTTCCTCATATGCAGTCTTGCATATGGAATTAGCAGAATGCAGGATGCCATGAAGCCCAAAGCCTGCAGAATTTTTCTTGCAGATAACTGGGTCTTTGTTGTCAACATTTTGAAATAAATAAATAGTCAGCTGTCTGTGTTTGTCTGGCGTGAGATAAGCCATCTGGGCAGTTGTATTTAAGCTTGCACCCAGGAATATTATTTCTTGAGAGGGTACGAGTTTGGATTTCTTTTCGTTTACTGTGTACCCTAGACCTGTTACTCTTTTTACAAACGCCAGATGCTGTAGTAAAATGTCCTTGTTCTCTGCTTGAATAAGGCAGTCGTCCAAGTAAGGATATATTTGTATTCCTCTTTGTCTGCAAAATGCAATCACTGGTGCCAGGCATTTTGTGAAGACCTTGCGTGCAGTAGATAAGCCAATGGGTAGTGCAGAGAATTGGTAATGCATTGAGCCAGCTATGAATCTGAGGTATCTTCTGCATGAATGTCTGATTGGGACATGCAGGTATGCCTCTTTTAGGTCTAAAGTCACAAGCCAAGCCCTCTTGCCCAGCATGGGCAGAAGCTGCTGCAGAGTTAACATTTTGAATTTTGGTATATCCAGGAATGTGTTTAGGATAGACAGGTCCAGTATTGGTCTCCAGGCTTTGTCCTTTCTGGGCACCAAGAAAAGCCTTGAGTAGAATCCTACTCCCTGCTCTTGCTGTGGTACTAATTGAATAGCTCTCATGTCCATGAGGGATGAAACTTGTTTTTGTGCCTCTGCCCATTGATTGCGTGGCAGGTCTGGCATACCGCTTGGCCTTGGCAGGGTGTGAAAGTGGAACCTGTAACCTTGTGATACTATATTTAGGACCCATTTGTCTTGGGTGATCATGTGCCAATTTTGTGAAAAAAGTGCTAGTTTCCCCCCCAAAGTGGCTGCCAGAAGATAAGTGCTTGGTGTTGGCAGGGGAAAGTCACTGAGACTGTTTCCTGTATGGCTGTGATTTTTCCTCTACGCTTTTGGAGGTAGAAGCACCCCACTGTGTAGGCCTGTATGAGCCTTGGGGCTGTGATCTGCCTCTGGGGCATCTGTGTCTGCCTCTTTATGGCCTGTCTGACACTGGAAAGGATCAATTATTTGTAGGCCAGTTCCTGCTAAATCTGGGAGGCTGTACCTGCAAGAAATCCTTGACTGCTTGCATAGATTTAGCTTTGTCCTCCATCTTCTTCAACACCTCTTCTGCTTTAACACCAAAAGTATCATGCTATAATGGAGCATCTAATAGTTTTGCTTTAACATGATCAGGCAGATTCTGTTCTTTTAACCAAGCATGCCTCCTAATGACAGAACCTGTAACAGCAGCCCTGCAGGAGGCCTCTAGAGAATCAAAACCACATTGCAAAGTATGCTTTCCTACTTGATCAGCTGCATGCAATAAATCCTGCATTTCTTTGTTTTCTGCACATTCTGAATTTGTTAACATTTTCTGTTTAAGCATTGACATAAGATATTGCTGATATTTAAGCATATGAAATTCGCAATTTAAAGCTCTTACAGCCAAGGTAGCAGAAGTATAAATCTTTTTACCCCCATCTGTCCAAGGCTCTAGAATCCCTATTAGAGGGGATAGGGTTCTTTGCAGTGGAAGCCTTGACCCGTTTGGGACCCTGAGAGATGGTTTCTGGGTCAGCAGCAGGGTTTTTATAAAGAAATGTATGCGAATCAGGAACCCTATAGTATCTGTTTGGCTTAACAGGGCTGGTGGTAAAAAGTCCGGAGATAGACTGGACTCTGAAAATACATCATCTACAATGTCTAAAACAGGTGGGATAGCATGGGGCCTGTGCTGAGGCAATAAAAGGAAGTCTCTGAGCCTTTTCTTGGATTCTGAATAATCTTGGCTCTCCCAGTGGAAATGCTCCCTCATAGTATGCAGAGTCTCCCCAAAAGAATAATCCTCAGGAGGAGAGGCTGAAGGGATAGATTCTTCAGCATCAGAATCCTCATAGGGAGGAATAGAATATTCCTGCTCAGAGGAGGAATCAGAGGAAATGGAAACCTGGTCTGAAGATTCATATTCTATCTCTTGCCTAGGCCTCTTATCAGGAGGGGGATGGGAACCCCTGATCAAAGTAATTAGGTCTTCGGCCATTTTAAGCATGTTTTTTAGGCATGGTGGCCTGTCCAGGAGAATGCTGTATTTGTTTCTTTGTCTTTAGAGCTGCTTTAGTCTTTGCCTTTGTAGCTGAAGTAGGTTTCACATATAACTGTGTAGGCCTGAAAACAACCTAAGAAGCCGATGCCTGCTCAGTGGCTCCAGACCCATCTGAGGGAATAGTTTCCGAGTGTCTAATACCTTGAGTTTCCAGCGGCCTAGTCGGCACCACGTGGGAGTCGGAAGTGGCCTGTGGCTCTGAGATAGCGGGCGTCAGGGGCTGCAAAAGCACCTCACTGAGAACTGACGAACCGGCGACAGGCTTAGCAGAAGCCTCATCGTCGGTTTTGGATCACGGATGCCTGTCCTTTTCTTTTTCTTTGCACTTTTTATAAACTCCGGTAGTCGGCTGTTCCAACGGCATTATACAATTGAATCTTCTGCCAAAGTAATGGAATGCAAAATCTTTCTGACGCTTAATAGTGCGTTGGTTAAATCTAGCATAAAACCGACAACTAGCAACATTGTGGTCAGGGCCTAGGCAAGGAATACAGTAAGAATGAAAATCCTTATGAGGTATTTGCTTTCCACAAGAAATACAATTATTAACTTTTTTTGACATCGGTCTGTAGCAAGAAAAAAGTTTCCCCAATGGGGTACGTAGCTTTAATGAAGACTTTGTATCTGAAATTCGAATTTGAAAATCTCAGGAGTCGGCCGACCGGCACTTGCGAACTGCTTTTGCTTCGGGCACCACGTGGCAAGAAAGACTGAAGAAAATGGCGTCACTGCATCTTTTATACCCCTGATGCACTGACGTGGAGGGAGGAGGCGACAGCAACCGACGCCGGACCTAGACTTTGGAATTCAGGCCGACTGCGGGTAGCCTGCCAGCAGGATAACCCAGTTGTAATGACTGCAACAGTGAAACACGATGAACATCTGAGAGGAAACCTTGTCTGATACCCCTGCAGATACTGAACGTTGTGGAGCATCTCCTAGCTCCTTTAGGAGATCTCTTTATAGCCTTGTAAAATGCGTCAGATAGTTCAGTGATCTAAGTGCAAAAGTCACTGAAGTAAACATGCGCCTCCTGTATCTGTCAATCGTATGAGACTCCTTGTTCGCTGGATGGACAGTAGAACATGTTTCAGAAAGTTCCTTTTTGGTGGCAATTGCCACCATAGCATCTGCATGGGCACCCTTGGTCAAGAAGCATTTAACTGAGGGGGCTGTGATAAACTTATTTGGCCTCCTAGGGACAGGCTCCACTGCATCTGGAGACTCCCACACCTTTCAACCAACTAGTTCCATAAGTTTGTCGAAAGGCGGAGACAGCCAAGTGGAGACCCAAAGGCCTTCAGGTAGACAGACTCATCATAAAGGTTGATGAGCTTACAGCCAACCTCTCTGTTTAAGAATTTCTAGGATGTCTGCGAAGAAGGTCTGTGTCCGAGGTGATTGACTCATTAGGGGAGTCCAAATGTTTCATCTTGCAGTCTCTCTTTTGAGGGACCTCTTCAGAAGGGTATTTTGGAGATGTTTCAGAAGAGAGGGGTTCACCTGATGGGGTACCCTGAGGCCTAGGGTCTCCACTGGTCTGTGGATGGTGTGGTGCAGGGACAGACACCATTGCCTTAGGGGGAGGAATGTTGGAACCCTTGAGTGGGGCTGCCTGAGGAGATGGTACCTTCCTCATCAGCTCAAAAGCCCCCCCCCCCCGATCTGAAGATACCTCCACCTCCAAAGAGCCAGAAGAAACCCCCTGGAACCAATGGGGGTTGGCTCTGAAGCATGTAGGAGCCGAGCTCATCTGCGCCGAAGCCCAGAGAGGCAGGATCAGATCTGACAAGTGTCTGATCCGACCACCCTCCCTGGGCCCAACCGGAGAGTGTCGGCTCCTAGACTCCTCGGCTGGAACTGAGGATGTCGGAGCAGATGTTGGTTCTGAAGAGACCAAGATGGTTCTCGGCACCGATGGATCCACATCAGTCGGTTCCAAGCATTCCGGCTCTGAGGACTAAGGTCAGCTTGGAGGAGGAATAAAACTCGGTGGGATGGGTTGGGCTGGCTCCGAATCCCTGGTTGTTGGAGCCGCGAGGAGTTTAGCCAGTGCCAGTGTCTTCAGAAGCCTATGCACAACCCTATCCACATCATCATCTGAAAGGCTCCTGGAGGACTTAGAGGAAAGGGTAGGAGATCTTACTGATTGTAAAAAAGGTGATCTCAACACAGGAGTAACTGGCTCCAATTCTGGGAACTGGCTCCTGAGTTCAAGCTCCATTGGCACCGATAAAGGTGGAGCCAATGAAGCAGTTTTTGTCTGCTCCGAAGTAGTTTTAGCAGGAGATGTAACTTTATTCAACTTTTAGCCGGCTCCGATTGTCCTGAAGAGGGAGAAGATCTTCTTGAGGACTTGTCTGATTTGGATGAAGGAGATTTCACTGATCCTGATGTGCCCTGATGTTCTTCTAGAGCTTCTTGAAAGGGGGACTTCAACAGACCTCTCACAATCAATTTATTTTTACGCTCTACTGGCACTCCAGAACTAGAACAGTGACAGATTGAGCAAGACTCAAAGATGTACTTGTTTCCAAGCAGTAAACACAAATGGTATGAGAGTCAGTAATAGACATCTTCTGGTTGCATGTAGTACATTTAAAACCCGAAGGCTTGGTTTCTTTATGCTCCTTAGACATGCTTAAAACAAAGAGCACACACATACACTATAACTACAGAAAACCTTTTTTTTTTTTTTTTTTTTTTTTTTTAACAGAAATCCAGCAGTAAAACAGAAAAAAATATTAGCAGAAAACAATAAAATGCCCTCCAAGTAAAACGGACAGCGAAAGTCCTGTAACTTAAATGGCCCAACGCTCTTTAACAGGGGGAAGGAGAAATTATTACAAATTCACAACAAAAAACAAGATGTCCTCTAACTAAAAGGGGACACGGCAGCCCTCTATCTTAAATGGGCCGGCACCTTTCAATCTTAGTTTAATAACAGATACAGAATTTAAACAGAACAGGGAAAAAAAGAAGGCCAAATGAGAAAAAAACGGCTTTAAGCAATAAACAGCAACGGACTTGCTAATAACTAGAAGAAAGACAGAAGAAAGCTAAAACTAACTATATCTAAGTAAAACTAGAATTATTTTCTAACAATAAGGTAAGAAAAAGTATAACACTTGTTCAGAGCCAAAATGGAAACCTCCAATCTGTTTACCGGCAAATGAGATCTGGGGAGCTTCACTACAGCATAATGGAATAGGGATACAGCCATGAGCCAGTGGAAGACCTCGAGCTTTAGTATACAGCCGAGTCGGAACAGAGGATCGGTTCCGAACCCAACCAGTAAGAATGAAGGCGAGATAGGGCAACATAACATCTGCAGTTTCAAATGTGATGCAGCTGAATGTCTTGAGGGGTAAGATTCAGGAAACCAGTTTATGGCCTGGATGACTCACTTCTCTTGACAACGGACTGGCTAGCTAATAAGTGCACCATGCTGTTCACTTCTGAATGGGCTACCCATGGTGCAGATATCACTACCAAACACCAGGGGACTGGGAACAAATGAAGCTCCTTACCAGAAGTAGTGCCTCAGTCCTCTGCAGGACTGACGGGTTCACAAAGGCTTTGCAGTGTCAGCTCACTCCCTATTTAAACACTATAATTTCTGGATTATCCATCCTTTGTAAGTGCATTTCCTTTTTTTGGTGAGACGTTCATCCTTAAGGTGACTTAGTAATTGCTTCTCCTGAAGCAAGAGTCGTCATCTCCCTTCACAACCAACACTAGCTTTTCATTTCCTAAGTGCTAAGATTACAGGTTTGATGAAGCAAAGTTTTCTTATTCAAAACAGTAAAATGCTCACAGGAGATAATGGGGACTTCTCTCAGACAAAACAGACATCATAATGCTAGTCTGTATGCAGAATGGTCTTCCAAAGATGCACTTATTTCTAAGCTTTTATGAAGTCTTTATGGAGCTCAAAATGACTAACTAACAGTTAAACCCCATTTGTGGAAGTCCCTCTGTTAAAAAAAAGGTATTAAGGTGGCATTTTGTCCTCTACAGACATACATACTTGTAAAGCTTTTCTGGAGCTGCAGACATCATGGATCTTACATTTTCAAACAATAATTGAAATGACCCAATAAACTCAAAAGTATCAACAGCCAATAACAGTTCCAAAACTACTGACTTATTCTCTGACAGTCACCTGGATGGGAGTGACGGACAGACTTCTAACTGCTTCTTACAGCACAAGGTTGCAAACTGCTCCACCTTTTAGTAGTACATCAAAACAGGCATTTTGGAAAAGCGAGGTGTTCATCTGTGCAGACGAATGAATGCAGAAAGTACAGTTGTGTAAGAACTTATTATAACAGCAGATGTCCTACTACCCTCTGTTGCAGTATTCCTTACAAAAAAAGTTTTATCCTACCAAAGACAGCTATATGTCTGTCCACCATATCAAAGCCTTGGGTGCTTCCAAGTACCGTACATCTGAACTATGTCCTACACACGAGGAGGAAGGTACATAAGTGATATACAAGTGCAAATCCTCAGAACTGAAGTGCTCCAGGAGAAAGTACAGTTGTGTACACTTACCATAAATTTAGATGTTCGAGTGTATTCACAGTTGCAGTTATCACATTTGGGTTATCCTTCCAGGGGTAGCCCTCAGTCGGCCCGAATACCAGAGGCTTAGCATTTTTGCATTGGTTGCTGGCACTCCAGGACTGACGTCAGGTCTTCAGTGGTATAAACTCAGGCAGCCGATGCCATGACATCAGTTTTTCTTGCTCTGTCAGGAGCCCCCCAAATAGGGAGCTAGATTATGGTGGAACACCACCACCAGTAGAAAGTAAATACCAAAAAATCCCTGTAGGCACAGGGAGAGAGAGAGGGAGAGAGAGAGAAGGGGTTAGGAGGGAGGGAAACCAGGACTGCAAAGTACAGTTGTGTACACTTACCATAAATGTAGATGTTCAAGTGTATTCACTGTTGCAGTCCTGGTTTCCCTCCCTCCAGCACCCTGACTTTCTCTATCCTATCTAACTTCTTTATGGTCATTTTTATGGCAGTGGTATTTACTTTTTACTGGGGGTGTTCCACACCATATAACAGCTTCCTATTTTGGGGGTTCCTGACATTTGGGGCAAGAAAAACTGATGTAATGTTGTCAGCTGCATGTTGTATACCCCTGACGACCTGACTTCATGGAAGAGGAGACAGCACCCGACACAGAAATCCCAAGACTCTGGTATTCGGGCCGGCTGAGGGCTACCTGCAGGCAGATAACCCAAGTGTGATGACTGCAACAGTGAATACACTCGAACATCTACATTTACGGTAAGTGTACACAACTGTACTTTTTGATGCATATATGAAAATGTTTTAATAAACAATAAAAAAACAAACTAATACCATGTGGAGACTAACTTTAATGAAAGATCTGATAATGTCCTTTTCATTCATTCATCAACTGTTGGGTCTTGGATCCAACTCGGCTGTGTTTACTAGACTCTCACATCCAACTCTTGAGTTCTTTCCTTTATCCATAATGCCCGTCAACCTAATAAACCTCAGATCTCATTTACTGCTGTATTCCTACATACACGTATCCTTGTCATAGAGCTTTGGCATATATTTCTGTTCATCACACTTGGGTTATCTGCCTGCAGGTAGTCCTTAGTCGGCCCGAATACCAGAGACTTAGTATTTCTGCATCGCTTGCTGTCACTTCAGGACTGATGTCAGCTCGCCGGGGGTATAAAAACAGGCAGCTGACGCCATTACATCAGTTTTTCTTGTCCCAAATGTCAGGAGCCCCCCAAATAGGAAGCTAAGTTATGGTGGAAAAGACACCACCAGTAAAAAGTAAATACCAATAGCCCTGTAAGGGATAAGTAATACAGACAGAGAAGGACAGACAGAGAGAGACAAGGGGGCTGGAGGGTGGGAAACCAAGACTGCAACAGTGAATACACTCGAACATCTACATTTATGGTAAGTATACACAACTGTATATGTTGTTCATGTTTCACTATTGCAGTCATCACACCTGGGTTGATTCCCAAAGCTGAAGAATGGGTGGAGGCAGTCAAGAAGAGTTGGGGCTGGCTAGTATGTCCTGCAGGACTACTGCTGCAAAACCCGCCCTGGATTTGGAAAAGATAGGCAGGTGGTAATGCTTGGTGAAGGTGTGAACAGAACTCCAGGTAGCAGCTTCCAGAATGTCCCTGGCAGGGACTCCCCTGAGGAATGCTGTAGAGGTTGAAGTTGCCCTAGTGGAATGTGTTCTGACCCTCTGAGGGGTTGGTTTCCCATGGTGTTTGTAACAGAAATGGATAGTGTGCTATCCATTTGGAGATGGTTTGTTTTGATATGACCTTGTCCTCTGCCCCTGGTGCAAAGCTGACTAGTAACTGGTCAGATTTCCTGAAGGGCTTAGTCCTATCAAGGTAGAATCTGAGCTGTCTGTGCATGTCTAAAGAGTGCAGGATACTTTTCCCTTGTTTTGAGGATTGGGAAAAAGGTTGGCAAATGGATAGATTGGTTAAGAGCCACACTGGACACCACCTTAGGCATAAAAGTAGGGTTAGTCCTGAGGGAGACCCTATCAGCATGAAAAATAATAAAGGGTTCCACAGCCGTAAGTGCTTGTAGCTCAGACACTCTCCTAGCTGAAGTGATGGTCAGATGCAAGGCTGTTTTCCAAGACAGGAATTTAAAATCTGCTGATGCTGCAGGCTCAAATGGGGTAGCGTGAGCTTTTCCAGCACAAAGTTAAGGTCCCAAGCAGGAGTGGGGGCTCTCCTTGGTGGCCTTAATTTGTTGGCCCCTCTCAGGAACTGTTTGATGAGAGGGTGAGGGAAGAGAGGTGGCTCAGTGCTGTAATGAGCAGAGATGGCAGAGGCATGGATCTTAATGGAAGAGAAGGATATGCTTCTGTGGACTAGATCTGCTAGGTAATCCAGGATGAGAGGTAAGGAGGGCAGTGCTGTGTCCGCTCCTTTAGAGTGAATACAGGAACAATACCTTTTCCAGTTATCAGCATAGGATTTCCTTGTACTGGGTCTTCTGGCTTCAAGAATGACGTCCAGCACCTGATTGCTTAGGCTGGCCACTGGAGGAGAATTCAAGGAATACGCCAGGCTGCAAGGCTCAGGGTTTGCAGTTGCGGATGCAAGATCTGTCCCTCCTGCTGAGTGAGGAGGGTTGGGATCTGGGGCAGGTGCCATGGTGGCTCTGGTGACAGACTGTCCAGTAGAGGGTACCAGTGCTGGCATGGCCAGTCTGGAGCAATCAGGATTGCCCTTTGTCTTTCCTGTCTGACCTTGAGTAATACTCTTGTAAGAAGTGGCAGAGGGGGGAATGCATAGATTGAGAGGTTTACCCATTGGAAGGATAGGGCATCCACTTTCAAGGCCCTGCTGTGAGGTGTTCCTGGTGCAGAATTTGCTGAGTTGGTGATTGTAGAGGGAGGCAAACAAGTCCATCTTCAGGGTCCCCCGTTTCTGGGTTAGAAGGCTGAAGGTGTTGAGGTCTAATTGCCACTTGTGTGGGTCTAGGAGATTTCTGCTTAAGTCGTCTGCCAGAGAGTTTTGTTTGCCTGGCAGGAATTGAGCTTGCAGATGAGTATGCATGACCAAATGCTGTATTCCACAGGGTCATGGCTAGCCTGCAGAGTGGGCTCCCCCCTGCTTGTTGATGTACCACATCACTGTGGTGTTGTCGGTTTTTATTAGCAGGGGTCCTGGAGAGAGTAGTGATCTGAAAGCTGTCACAGCATGCTGAACAGCTAGCATCTCTTTTTGGTTAATGTGCAGATGAATTTGGCTTGGGCTTCAGTGGCCCTGAATGCACTTGTCATCCAGATGCACCCCCCAGGCATAGTCTGATGCATCTGTGGTTAGGGTCTGGGTGGCGTGGGGTTGTGTAAAGGTTAGTCCCTTGTTGTGGTTGCATGCTGCTGCCCACCAAACTGTGTTCTTAGACAAGATATGATAGGTATGATGGTTTCCAGGTCATGAGAATGTTGGCTGCATATGGAGCTAGTAGAATGCAAGAGGCCATGAACCCTAGAGCCTGCAGGATTTTCCTTGCAGATAACTGGGTTCTGGTGGCCATTTGAGCAAAGTAGCCTGTTGGATAGGCTTGTTTTTTTGGAGTAAGGAATGCCATCTGGGATATTGTGTCCAAGCTTGCTCCCAGGAATACACTCTTTTGACTGGGGACTAGTTGTGATTTCTTTTCGTTGATAGTGTACCCCAGGGAGGTTAGAAGGTCCTTTACAAATGTCAGGCGCTGCAACAGCTTTTCCTGTCTGCCTGAATCAGGCAATTGTCCAAGTAAGGGTATATTTGAATCTTTCTCTGTCTGCAATAGGCAATGGCTGGAGCCAAGCATTTTGTGAAGACTCTGGGAGCAGTGGATAACCCAAAGGGAAGTGCAGAGAACTGAGAATGCATAGATCCTGTCCTAAAACATTGATATTTCCTGCATGACTCCCTGATGGATGTGCAGATAGGCTTCCTTTTGGTCTAGGGTGGCTGGCTAACCAGGCATCTTTGGACAGCACAGGAAGAAGCTGCTGAAGGGTGAGCATTTTGAATTTTTGTACCACCACGAAGGTGTTGAGAATGGAAAGTTCTAAGATTGGGCACCAGGTACCCTCCTTTCTGGGTACCAGGAAAAGTCTGGAAAAAAACCCTTGACCTATCTGTTCTGCAGGAACAGGCTGAATTGCCCTTACGGCGAGCATGGATTGAACTTGGTTTTGTACCTCTACCCACTGGTTTGGCGGAAGGTGTGGGAACCCTTGTGGGTTTGGGAAGTGTGTGGAAATAGAATTTGTACCCCTGGGATACTATGTTGAGGACCCACCTGTCTTTGGTGATGGAGGTCCAGTTTTTTGCATGGTGGGCAAGGTTTCCTCCTAGGGGCACGAGCAATTGGGCAGAGGTGAGGAGTTGAGAAGTCATTGTGAATTCTTTCTGTAAGGGGGTGGCTTAGCACTCCCTGTTTTAGAAGTGGAGGTACTGCATTGCTTAGATCTCTGCATACCCTGAGACTGTAATCTGGGGGGAAGGGGTCTGGTTCCCCTGGGTTTAGTTTGAGATAGCCTAGAGGAGGCTGGAAAGGACCAATGTTTCGAGGGGCAATGCCTACTGAATCTTGGAGGCTGCACTTGCCAAAAATCTTTGACTGTCTGCATAGACAGACTTTTCTTCCATCTTTTTTAGAACCTCTTCTGCTTTGGTGCCAAACAGATTGCCCTTGTTCAAAGGAGTGTCCAGTAATTTTGATTTGACATGGTCTGGCAAGGTCTGCTCCTTAAGCCAAGCATGCCTGCTAAGTACAGAACCTGTGACTGCTGCCCTGTAAGATGCTTCTAGGGCGTCAAACACATATTGCAGGGTATGCTTGCTGACTTGGCTTGCAGAATGCATTAGCTCCTGTAATTCTTTATTTTCTGCACAATCCAGAAAGGCAGAACATTTTTGCTTAATATGTTCCATAATATGTTGCTGGGATTTCAGCATGTGGAACTGTCTATTCAGTGCTCTAATGGCGAGAGTTGCAGAGGTGCATACTTTTTACCCCATCTATCTAAAGCTCGGGAATCCCTGTCTGAAGGGGTGAGATACTTAGCTGTAGTTGCTTTTATGTATTTAAACCCATGTGAGATGACCTTTGGGTCAGCAGTAGGATTTTTGAAAAGAAATTTGTGAGGGTCAAGGACTTTGTAGTACCTCTGTCTGGTTTCCTTGGAGCAGGGGGTAAAGTATCAGGAGTAAGACTGGATTCCATAAAAACATCATCCACAACATCCTTACAGGAGAGATAGCCAAGGGTCTAGGCTGTGGCAAATCTAAAAATTCCCAGAGTCTCTTTTTGGACTGAAGATCATCCTGGCATTCCCGGTGGAAATGCTCTCTTAAGGTATGCAGGGGTTCACCAAAAGAAAAATCCTCTGGAGGGGAAGCAGAAGGAATGGATTCCTCTGCATCTGAATCCTCATAAGCAGATAATGGCATGTCTTCATATTCAGAAACCTCAGAGTCGTCGGACTCTTAGTCAGTTAAAGCTGCTAGGGACAGGTCTATTTTTCTCTTAGCAGGGGAAGGCTGGCTTCCCGTATTCAGCATGATCAGGTCTTTTGCCATTTTAAGTATTTGAGATTGTGGTAAGGAAGCAGGTGCTTGAGTTTGGGTAGTCTGTTTTTTAGGTGTAGCTCGTACTCTTTGCCTTAGAAACTCTGTAGTTTTAGACAGAACTGAAGGCGCAAAAGAAGTCGGCTTGTGTCGAATATCGGTAATGCGAAGAACTTCTTTGGAAGCCGGTGCCTGCACAGCAGCACTGGACCCATCCAAGGTAGAGACATCTGCAGGTTCCATAGTAAAAGAAGAGTCTTGTGGCATACCGGACTCCGAATGGGTCTCGGTAGAGGCCTGCGAATCCATCGAAGCGGGCATCAGAGGCTGTGAAAGCGCCTCACTGAGTACTGGCAAACTGGCAACTAGTTTACAGGAAGTGTCATCGGCAGTTTTGGACCTGTGCAGTCTGTCTCTGTCTTTAGCCTTACTTTTTTTGGAAGATCAGTAGACGGACGGCTTACCGAAGCCATTTCGGAATACGGAGAATGAGAGCGAAAGTATTTAGCGACAATAAGGGCCCAACGACGAATAGTTTGGGTGCTGAACAAAGCACAAAACTGACAGCGAGGTACTTCATGGTCTGGGCCTAAACAGGTGACGCAGTAAGAATGGAAATCTCGGTGTGTTATTTGCTTTCCACAGGAGAGACAATTTTTAACTTTTTCTGACATCGGTTAGATCAAGAAAAAAGGATCCCCAATGGGGTATTTAGCTTTAGAAGACTTCAGGATGATTCAATCCGGAAATGAAAACTCAGGTAGCGGCCGACCGGCACTTGTGCGAACTGCTTCTGCTTCGGGCTCCTCTGCAAGAAAGACTGATGTAATGGCGTCAGCTGCCTGTGTTTATACCCCTGACAACCTGACATCAGTCCTGAAGTGACAGCAACTGACGCAGAAATACTAAGTCTCTGGTATTCGGGCCGACTGACGGCTATCTGCAGGCAGATAACCCAAGTGTGATGACTGCAACAGTGAAACACGAAGAACATCAGTGAATACACTCTAACATCTACATTTATGGTAAGTGTACACAACTGTACTATGTTCTTCGTGTTTCACTGTTGCAGTCATCACATTTGGGTTGATTCCCAAAGCTCGAGAGAAGGGTGGAGGCAGTCAAGAAGACTGTGGGCTGGCCAGGATGCCCTGCAAGCCTGTGGTGGCAAAGCCTGCCTTGGATTTGGAGAGGATAGGCAGGTGGTAATGCTTGGTGAAGGTATGAACAGATGTCCATGTTGCAGCCTCCAGGATGTCCCTGGTGGGGACTCCTCTAAGAAAGGCTGCAGAGGTGGAGGTTGCTCTGGTGGGATGTGTCCTGACCCCTTTTGGGGGTGTTTTCTCATGCTGTCTCTAGCAGAAATGGATGCAGTGTGCAATCCATTTGGATATTGTTTGTTTGGATATGGCCTTACTCTCTGCTTCTGCTGCGAAGCTGACTAGCAATTGATCAGTTTTTCTGAAAGATTTAGTCCTGTCCAGGTAGAATCTGAGCTGTCTGTGCACATCTAGAGAGTGCAGAATCCTTTCACCCTTGTTTTGTGGGTTAGGTAAAAAGGTGGGCAAATGTATGGATTGGTTGAGAGCCACACTAGACACCATTTTAGGCATGAAAAATGGGTTAGTCCTAAGTGAGACTCTGTTAGCATGGAAAATGATGAAAGACTCTACAGCCATGAGTGCTTGTAGCTCTGATACTCTTCTACCGGAAGTGATAGCCAGAAGTAAGGCTGTTTTTCAAGAGAGAAATTTTAACTCTGCTGAAGCTGCAGGTTCAAATGTGGGTAGGGTGAGTTTTTCCAACACAAAGTTAAGGTCCCAAGCTGGGGTAGGAGCTCTTCTGGGTGGCCTTAAGTTGTTAGCCCCTCTTAGGAACTGTTTGAGGAGAGGGTGTAAAGAGAGAGGAGGGCTTTGTGCTGTAATGATCAGAGATAGTAGAGGCATGAATTTTAATAGAAGAGAAGGCTACACCCCCTGTGTAGTAGGTCTGCCAGGTAATCCAGGATGAGAGGTAGGGAGGGCTGCGCCGCTCCAGCTCCCTTAGCCTGGATCCAGGTGCAAAACCTTTTCCACTTGTCAGCATAGGATTGCCTAATGCTGGGGAGTCTGGCCTCACGT
Source organism: Protopterus annectens (assembly GCF_019279795.1). NCBI lineage: Eukaryota > Metazoa > Chordata > Ceratodontiformes > Protopteridae > Protopterus > Protopterus annectens. The sequence continues at coordinate 647,471,558 of NC_056736.1, forward strand.
ATAACATCTAGGACTTGTTTGCTTAGGCTGGCAGCTTGATGGGTGGTCAGGCAATAAGCCAGGCTGCCAGGTTGAGGGTCTGCACTTGGGGATGCATGAATTCTCCATTCCCCTAGGTCAGGAGAGTTCGGATCTGAGGTAGGTGCTATGGTGGCAGTGATGACAGGCTATGCAGCATTGGGTACCAGTGCTGGCGTGGCCAGTCTGGGGCAAACAGGATTGCCCTAGTTTTTCCTCCCTTATTTTAAGCAGTACCCTTGACATGAACGATAGAGAGGGAAATGCATAGACCGAGAGGTTTACCACTGGAAGGATAGAGCATCCACTTTCCAGGCCTTGTTGTGTGGATCCCTGGTGCAGAATTTTCTGAGTTGATGACTTGAGTGGGAGGCAAAGAGGTCGACCTTCGGGGTGACCCATTTCTGGGTTACAAGGGTGAAGGTTCAGTGGTCTAGCTGCCACTCGTGTGGATCTAGCATGTTTCTGCTTAAGGTGTCTGCCAGAGAGTTTAGACAGCCTGGCAGGAATTGTGTTAGCAGGTGTAGTTGCATGGCTGAGGCAGTGTGCCAAAGGGTCATGATGAGCCTGCAGACAGGATAACAGTGAGTTCCTCCCTGCTTGTTGATATACCACATCACTGTGGTGTTGTCTGTTTTGATCAGTAGAGTCCCCGGGGAGAGTAGGGGTCTGAAGGCTGTCAGGGCATGCTGAACAGCTAACATCTCTTTTTGGATGATGTGCAGATGTATTTGATTTGGGTTCCAATGGCCCTGAATGCACCTGCCATCCAGGTGTGCACCCCAGGCATAGTCTGATGCGCCTGTGGTGAGGGTCTGGGCGGCATGGGGTTGTGAGAAGGGAAGTCCCTTGTTGTGGTTGCAAGCTGCTGCCCACCAAGGAAAATCTTTCCTTAGACAAGGTATCACTGATAAGAGAGTTTCCAAGTCTTGAGAGTGTTGACACCAAAGGCTTTTTAGGTACCACTGTAGTTTCCTCATATGCAGTCTGGCATATGGAATGAGTAGGATGCACGAAGCCATGACCCCTAGAGCTTGCAGGATTTTCCATGCGGTTAACTGGGTGCTGGTGGCTAGTTGAGAGAAGCAGCCTGTCAGGTAGGCTTGTTTTTCAGGAGTAAGGAATGCCATCTGGGATGCTATGTCCAAGCTTGCTCCCAGGAATACAATTTTTTTGTGTGGGGACTAGTTTAGATTTCTTTTCGTTGATAGTACACCTCAGGGAGGTCAGTAGGTCCTGTACAAAAGTTAGGTGCTGTAACGGCTTTTCCTACCTGCCTGAATCAGGCAATCATCTAAGTATGGGCAAATTTGAATATTTCTTTGTCTTCAAAAAGCAATGGTGGGAGCCAGGCATTTTGTGAAAACCCTGGGAGCAGTGGATAAGCCAAAGGGAAGCACAGAGAACTGAAAGTGCATAGATCCTGCCCTGAAACGCAGGTATTTCCTGCATGATTCCCTGACTGGGATGTGTAGGTAGACCTCTTTTACGTCTAGGGTGGCTAACCAAGCATCCTTGGAAAGTGCTGGTAGAAGCTGCTGGAGGGTGAGCATTTTGAATTTTGGTATCACCAAGAAAGGTGTTTAGAATGGCTAGATTGAGGATGGAGTGCTAAGTGCCTTCATTTCTGAGTACCAGGAAGAGTCTGGAGTAGAAACCTTGGCCTATCTGTTCTACAGGAATATGCTGTATTGCCCTCATGAAAACAACAGGGAAAGGACTTGCTTTTTGGCCTGTGCCCACTGTTTGGAGGAAGATCTGGGAACCCTTTTGGCGTTGGCAGTGTGTGGAAATAAATTGTTTCTCTGGGACACTATGTTGAGGACCCGTCGGTTGTTGGTAATAGTGGCCCAGTTCCTTGCGTGGAAGGGGAGTTTTCCTCCTAGGGACACAAGCAGGTGGGCAGAAGTAAGGGGTGGAGATGTAAAGTCATTGTGAGTTCTTACCATAAGGGGGTGCTTTGCACTCCCTGTTTTTGAAGAGGAGGAACTTCATTGCTTAGATCTCTGCATTTCCTAGGGCTGCTGTCTGGGGGGTCTGCTTCCCCTGGGTCTGGGCTGAGATGGCCTGGAGGGGGCAGGAAAGGACCAGTGCTTGGAGGGCAATGCTTACCTCAGAGGCTGGACCTGTAAGAGGTCTGTCTGCATAGATTTAGCTTTTTCTTCCATCTTTTTTAAGACCTCTTCTGCCTTGGTGCCAAATAAGTTGACTTTGTTCAATGGTGCGTCCAATAACTTGGATTTGACATGCTCTGGCAAGGTCTGTTCCTTAAGTCAAGCATGCCTTCTAAGGAGAGAACCAGTGACTGCTGCCCTGCAAGATGCTTCTGGGGCGTCAAAGCCACAATGCAAGGTGTGGTTAGTTACTTGACTTGCTGAATGCATTTGCTCTTGTAATTCTTTATGTTCTGCACAAGCAGGAAAGGAACATATTATTTGTTTGAGGAGTTCCATGCATGCTGCTAATATTTCAGCATGTGGAACTGACAATTTAAAGATCTAATAGCAAGAGTAGCAGAGGTGTATACTTTTTTTACCCCCATCTGTCTAAAGCTCGGAATCCCTATCTGAGGTGGTGGGATTCTTAGCTGAAGTTGCTTTAATTCCTTTAGGCTCTTGAAAGATGACCTCTGGGTCAGCAGTAAGATTTTTGAAAAGAAATTTGTGAGAGCCAGGGACTCTGTGATACCTGTCAGGTTTCCTGGGAGCAGGAGGAAGTGTGTCAGGAGTCAAATTGGATTCCATGAAAACATCATCCACAACATCCAGGACAAGAGGAATGGCCAAAGGTCTGTGCTGTGGTAAATTTAAGAATTCCCTGAGTCTCTTTTTTGACTGAGGACAGTCTTGACATTCCCACTGGAAATGCTCCATTAAAGTATGAAGGGTTTCCCCAAATGAAATATCCTCAGGTGGAGAGGCAGAAGGAATGGATTCCTCTGCATCAGAATCCTCATAAGCAAAGAGGGGTTGCATGTCTTCAAATTCAGATGCATCAGAGTCATCGGACTCCTGTTCAGATAAAACTAATGTGGACAAGTCTCTTTTTTCTTTTGGAAGGGGTAAGCTTAGCTTACCCTAATAAGCATAATAAGGTCTTCTGCCATTTTAAGCATTTGAGATTGAGGCAAGAAAACAGGTGCCGGAGCTTGGGTCATCATTTTTTTGGGTGTGGTTCATACCTTTGCTCTTAGAAACTCTGTAATTTTTGAAAGAACTGAAGACTCGAAAGAAGTCGGCAGTCTGTGTCGAGTATCAGTAAAGAAAAATACTTCCTCAGAAGCCGGTGCCTGCTCAGCGGCTCCTGACCTATCCAAGGTAGAGACATCCGCAGGATCCTTAGTTGAAAAGTCTTGCGAAAGGGTCTTGGTAGCGGCCTGTGAATCCACAGAAGCGGGCATCAGGGGCTGCGAAAGCGCCTCACTGAGGGCCGGAGAAATGACAACTAGCTTAGTGGAAGCATCGTCAGCAGTTATGGACCTGTGCATTCTGTGTCTATCCTTATGTTTTTTCGGAAGATCGGTAGTCGGATGGCAAGCCATATCAGAATTCGAGGACTGAGATCGAAAATTTCTAGCTACAATAAGGGCCCAACGAAGTATAGTTCTGGCGTTGAACAAAATACAAAAGAGACAGCAGGGGACTTTGTGGTCTGGGCCTAAACAGGTGACGCAGTAAGAATGGAAGTCTCGGTGTGGTATTGGCTTTCCACAGGCGAGACAATTGTTAACTTTTTCTGACATCTATTAGAGCAAGAAAAAAAAGATCCCCAACGGGGTACTTAGCTTTAGAAGACTTCAACTTCAATTCGGAAACGAAAACTCAGGTAGCGGCTGACCGGCACTCGTGCGAACTGCTTCTTGCCAAGGAGCCTGAAGCAGAAAGACTGATGTAATGGCATCTGCTGCCTAATTTTATACCACTGATGACCTGCCGTCAGTCCTGGAGTGACAGCAACTGACGCAGAAATACTAAGCCTCTGGTATTCGGGCTGACTGAGGGCTACCCCTGACAGGATAACCAAAATGTGATGACTACAACAGTGAAACATGAAGAACATCAACCCAATAGGAAGAGAAAAGGGATTACATGTACATCCAGAAAAAGGGGAAAAAAGATTGCTTGGCCAGAGGAAAAGGAAGATAAACCAAAAGGGAGAAGAAGGAAGGGTCAGAATACTACAACAGTGAAAAGTACATTATCTTCTGTTATTAGAGTTTACCCCATTGTTCTTCCTAATCAATGTTGCAGTATGCCTTACAAAAGGGAAAGGACTGAAACTACTGGAAACAGTGGGCGGAGGAAGTCAGCCAGGAACCCTCCAAAACCCATGGAGGATAGACCTGGCAAAACCTGCTTTAGTCCTGGAAACTACATCCAACTTTTAGTGCTTGGTAAAAATATGCAGAGAAACCAAGTAACAGCTTCCAAAATGTATCTGGCATCAAGAACCTTAAAAAAAGCTCCAGAAGAGGCAACCACCCTAATAGAAAGAACCTAAACCGGAGGAAGACACTGCTTGCCATGAAAAGAATAACAAAAAGAAATAGCTTTAGACATCTAAGAAGAAATGGATTGTTTAAAAACAGCCAAACCCAATTTCTTTGCTTGATAAGTCAAAGCTGCTCAGATTTTCTAATATCTTTAGTTTTGTCTAAATAATATCTGATTTGCCTGTGCAAAGACAAATAATGTAGAATCCTGTCATTGTTATTTTTTTCTTTGAGAGGAGGGTAAATGGCCTGATTCAAAGACGAATCACTGACTACTTCAGGCATAACAGAAGATCTGAACAGACGCACTGGAAATCAGAAAAGGAAGAACTGCCATAATGGCCTGAAGTTCAGAGGCTCTTGACAGGAGGCAGAGCCACCACCAAGACAGTTTTACAGGTACACAACTTCAAATAAGACGAGGCTGCTGGTTCAAAAGTTGGCTAGATTAGCTCTTCAAAAACAAAATTAAAGTCCCAAAAGGGAAGTACTGGTATTCTTGGAGACCTAAAATGAAGGATTCCTTTCAAAACCTGTTTAAACCCAAACCTAGAGGAAAGTGCTGGATCTAAAGACAGACAAGCAAAAATGGCTAATGAGCTTTAACAGAAAAGTACCTCAGACCAGAAATGAGAAACTCATACAAATAAAAAACAACAAGAATACCCACTTAGAAAGGGTCCTGTTCATTTTTGTGACATCAAACACAAAATCTCTTCCACTTTGCAACATGATTTTCTAGTAGTGGGGTTTCCTGGCCTCTTGCAAAACCCAAAGCATGTCTACAGAAAACTGGTGTTGAAAAAAAATCAAAACACTATTATCCATTAACCGGTGTAAGGCAAGAAGATGAGGATGAATGACAACGCCGTTGCCCTGTGCGAGGAGAACCTTCCTCCAAGGTAACTTGTGATGACTGCCCCTGTCCAGGTGAAAAAGATTGGAAACCAATGTTGTCTTGGCCAAAAGGGAGTCACTGGCAAGATTTTGGGCCTGTCCCACATGGTCTTGTGTAGACCCCTTGGCAACAGAGGAAGAGGGGGTATAAGCATTCAGGAACATCTCTTTCCAAGAAAAAGCCATGGCATCCACTTCCCAAGCCAGTTAACTTGACACCCTGGAAAATAACTTTGGAAGTTGTCTGTTCAGAGGGAAGGCAAAAAGCTCTACTTGAGGAGTACCCCAAAGACAGACAATGTCCAGAAAAACCGCCCTGTCTAGCATCCACTTGTGAGGATATGCCCTGGACCTGCTCAGACTGTATGCCATCAGACTGCATTCTAAGGTAATACAAACCACCTAAAGTGTCAAATGATGGAGTATAGCAAAACTCCAAGCTACGATAGCCATTCTGCAAAGATAGTAAGACTTTGTTCCCTCTTGCATGTTTATGTACCACATGATAGTGGTGTTGCCTGTGAAAATTCTGAGGTGACCTGGAATCCAAAGAGTGCAGAGCTAGAAAAGGTGGATAAGAGGCATCAACTCCTTGATGTGGACATGTTTTTTTTCTCTGCCGAAGAGAGCAGAGCCCCCTGAACCCTGATGTTGTTGGAAGCTTCCCCCACCCCCAACCAATGTCTGAGGCATCTGTAAAGAGCTCCTGCGTGGGTGAAGGAACCTAAAAAGTAGGTGCAGATTCTGAGAAATTTGGTGACTCCACCAAAGAAACTTTCTTCCTGAGGAAAAGCAAGAGAGGACTGGGAAATCATAGGAGGTTACTACGCTACTGGCCCTGAGGCCCTTATAAGCTTAGCCAGGAGTTTAGCCCGAGTTTAGACAAATCAGCACCCAATGCCTCTGTCCAGCAGGAACATTGGTGGAATCCCAGGGGTATATTTTCTGCTTCTCATCCAGTTATCCAGGTTGGCCTTAAAAAGGGGTAAAGAGGTGCTCTACTTGATGTGAAGAGGGAGTCTATTCCACAGATGAGGGAGTCTCTAGGACACAAATCTGTCCCACCAACAAGTCTTGTTGATGTCACAGACCAGGTTGAGGCTGCGTGTGTGGGTTACTTGAGTAGAGCTTGACTTGGGGATATGCAGCAGTCCCATCAAGGGTTCATGATCTCCTTGTATGCCAGACAGAGGTCACCTCTAAGGAGTCTGTATGAAACTGAGTAGAGGGTTATCTGTGTATGGTAGATGTTTGAGGCCCTGGAGTCTCCTGGTGAGGAACCTCTGTGGTCTCACCAACTGCTGCATGTGCTTTGTAAGGTACATGACGAAAGGTGCGCTGTACTCAATAATGGGCCTTATAACAGAATAATTCAAGGATGTTATGACCTCCTTGTCCCTGGATGAGATACCCTTACTTATGAGGTGGGCCATGTAGAAGGCTTTCCATACCATGGAAGCAACATGGTGGTCAAAAGGCAAGTTGCTATAAACCTGGATGCTCAAATCCCTCACGACTGAGTACTTAGGATGTTGACATTAATGTGATAATTTATGAGGATGTCACTCTCCCCAAAGAGGATGATGATGCATTTTTTGGTATTCAGCCATGTTTCTGGCACCAGTCATTTGTCTGACTGAGACCCTCTTGGAGGATGTCCACACATCACTAGGGGAATTGATGACAGCACCCAGCTTGAGGTTATCTGCAAACTTGGTCAGCTATAGCCCAATGGTTTTGGCCTGCACCGCAGAAAAGTATATCCCAAATAACCGAGGCCCCAAGACCGAACCCTGAGCTACGCCGCTTGTTACAGATCTACTGCTTGAGGTGGCTTCCCCTATTTTGACTACATAGGTTCCATCAGTGAGCCAGTTCGCTACCCATCTGGTAACATACGGATTGATGCCTAGTTGAGAGAGTGGGGAAGAGTGTCAAAAGTTTTGGCCAGGTCAAGGTACGCAGTGTGCACTGTCTTCCCCTCGTCCATGGCTTTGGTGACTGACTCAAGGAAGTCGACCAAATTTAGCAGACATGACCTCCCCTTGACAAAGTCAAACTGTGTGGGATCAAGTGTTTGGAAGTTGCCAATGTCCTTGTTAATGAGGTCCATGATAATCTGTTCCATGGCCCTGCAGATCAGGCTAGTTAGGCTGATGGGTCTATAATTTCCCAGATCTGTGGACGCTCCACCTTTGTGTAAAGGAATGAGAGTGGCTGTCCTCCACTCAGCTGGGACGAAGCCAGTACTCAGGGTTTGGTTGAATAGGATGCCTAATGGTGCTCTAAGTTCCTGCCAGAGTTACGTAGGATGCAGCCTGGGATGTTAATGGGTTCCTTGGAGGATGTATTTTTTGCCTTTGAGAGAACAGTGATTACCTGTTCCCTAGATATAAGGGGAAGGTGGCGGGTACTGGGGATATCCTGATTTACTGATGGGGGAACAAAGGGGTAAAGTTTTTGCTGAATCTGTCAGCCAGCAAGTTTGCTATATCTACGGCATTTGTATAAGTGATGCCCCTTGACCACTAGTTCTGAACAGATCTGGGTGCTTCCTTTGAGGTTGCGGACATATGTGCCTTATGGTTGTCTCTAGTAGATGTGGCCAATTTGGACTCGAAGTTTGCTTTGGAGGATTTCACTAGTGCTCTTATTTGCTTGTTCAGGCTAAGGAAACATTGCTTTAAATTGGGCACCTGCTCCTTCTTGGTCTTGGACAGCAATTTTTTTCCTTTTGTTATAGAGTTTATTTACTGCAGATGCTCACCAGACAGGTTTACTCTTCCTTGCGGAGGATGACTTAGTCCTGTTATGTATTCCTGATTCCATGCATCTATATAAAGGCTCGTATAGTGGTTTGGTGTAGTTTTGTATATTGGTGCCAGTTCCTACAGAGGGGGAGGAGGTTGTGAAGCTGTTTATACCATCCCTCATCTCAGGAGGCTGTAATCAGCTTTGGAGAAGTTTTTATGTCTGATCTTAGCTAGAGGAAGGTTGGGGGAGATGGTGACTTCAAAAGTACAGTGGGTGACAATACTGCATCCAAACTGTTTTGAGATAGCAATGAAACTTTGGCGTGTGGCCAAAGGAACCACTGGAATAATGGAAGCCATGAACCCCAAGGCTCACAGAAAACTCTTTTGCAGACACCACCTGTAAAGAAAGAGGAGAATAGAAGAAAGATGTCAAGGAGAGGAACTTGGGAAGAGAAAGAAAAATCATTCTTGTCGGGGTCTTAATCCTGCATCCCCAGAAAAACTTTGTCCTGTGAAGAGCTCAGAAAAAAATTATTGAGATTGAGAGTGAAACCTGTGCTGCAAAGAAGCATGGTAAATTTGAGATTCTGCAGAAGAAGATGCTGAGAGGGGGCTTGAATAGAAAGTCGTTCAGATAGGGAAAATCTGAACACCATTTAACTCTGCAAAAGGCTATGACTGGGGTAAGATACTTTCTAAAAACCCTCAGTGTTGTAGAAAGACTAAAATGCAAACCAGAGAACTGATTACATGAGGAAGAAACAGAACTGTAACTACTTCCTAAAGAAAGGGTGGATAGGAATGTGGGAGACCAGCGTCCTTCAGGTCCACAGATGCCAGGTAGGTCTGAGGAAACGGCAGAGGAAAAGGAACTTTTAGAAAGGTGTTGTGAAAGAGAGAGATCTAGAATCAGTCTCTAAAAACCCTACTTCCTGGGAACCAAAAACACCCCTGAGTAAAATCCATTGTCCTTCTGGGAGAGAGGGACTGACTGAACAGTCCTTTGAGCCAAAAGGTCCTGAACTGGAGGAGGAAAATGAAGCAGTTGGCAAGGAGGCAGCTAAGGGATCCATTTCCAAAGCATGAAATGGTCATTCTGGATGACCAAAAGAACCCAAGAGGCTTTGGTGATTTGTTACTAAACTGGAAAGGACAGAGTTAACCTTAGAGAAAGAGGAATCTGTCCGAGGGGCAGAGAAGGATGATTGTTAAGCACAGGCAGATTTGTCTGGAAAATAAGACTTCTGTCCTCTTGAATCCTGAGCTGTTTTTTCAATAAACCTTTCAAGGGGTGCTTATGATGCCTAAGAGACAAAGGGGTCTTAGAAAGTACAGTTGAGTAAGTTTAACTTACCAAAGCAATTGATGTTTGAATGATCACTGCTGCAGTAGTCTTAGCTATATGGGTTATATCCTGCCAAGGATACAACAGCTGGCCAGCTTACAAAGCTTCAGGGCACTTTCAAAAACACCCACACTGTCAAGCTGAGCTGACTAAAAGCCACGTATGGGCACAAAGCCCTTCAGAGCTTTCCTGCCAGTAGAGAGAGAGAGGCTGAGCCCTGAACTGACACAGTTACAAATAATTAAAAAAATGACCACATCCTGGCATAAAAAACACAATAAAAAACAAGGGGGTGGAGAGAGGGAGTAGCTACTGCAGCAGTGATCATTTGAACATCAACTGTTACGATAAGTTCAACTTAAAACATCTGAACTTTGTTCTTCATATTGATCACTGCTGCAGTAGCCTTAGCTACATGGGTAGATTGCCACAGTTAACTATATTTGGGAGGTGCAAGGAGACCGGTCCAGAAGCTCCTGGAGAATGGTGTTAACAAAGCATGATCTAGACCTACAGATGGAATCCAGCTTACAGTTTTTTGCAAAAGTATGTAAAGAGAACCAAGTAGCAGCTTCAAGAAAACTTCTAGAATCCAACCCTTTCCAAACAGCCATAGAAGAAGCAAAGGCCTTATAGAGTGGACCTTAATCCTGTCCTGAACAGATATGTTATGGTGAGCATAACAAAGGGTAATATAGCCTTAAACAACCACCTGGTAATGGTCTGTTTTGACACCGGTTGTCTCTTCTTACCTTCACAAGAAATTAACTGATCTGATGATCTGAAAAGACTTACTTCTGTCAGGATAGTATTGGAGTTGTCTGTGGACATCCAAGATATGCAGTATCCTTTCTCCCTCATTTTTAGGTTCAGAATAAAAAATGGGGAGATGGACAGTTTGCCTTACAGTAAACTTAGATACCTCTTTAGGCATTAAAGATCTGTTCTCAAAGACCCCAGTCCTCATTGACAATAAGGTAGGGTTGACTCACCATAAGAGCTTGCAAATTAGATACCCTTCTTGCACAGGTTACAGCAATCAATAAAACTGTTTTCCGTGTTAAGAATCTCAAGTCAGCCAGATTAACTGGTTCAAATGGAGCAACAGTTAGTTTCTCTAACACAAAATTAAGATCCAAAGGAGGGACCACTGGTTTACATGGAGGCCTCTTATGCAAAGCCCTTTTCAAGAACATTTTGACATGTGACTGCCTTGAAAGAGGAGGATCCATGGGCAGACATGCTGAAATGGCCAAAAAATAAACCTTGATAGAGGAATAAGAAAGGCCATAGGGCTGTAACTCTCACAAACATACTTTAAAACCACAGCACAACTAGCCCTGAATGGATGCTGGTTATGTTGTTTGCACCAACTAGAAAACCTTTTTCCATTTACTAACATATAATTTTGTAGTAGCAGGCTTTCTTGCCAACATTTATACCTGCTGCACATCTTCAGAAAACAGATGCCTAAAAGGGATTAAGACCCTATCAGCTAGGCAATCAGCTGAAGATGACTGATGTCAGAGTGTACCAAACACCCCTGTCCTTGTGTGAGTAGATCCATTCTGTGAGGAAGCTTGAAGTAATTGCCCCTGGACATTTCCAAAAGAAGGGAGAATCACAGTTGTTTAGGCCGGAAGGCAGTCACCACAATGATCTTGGGGGACTACTACTGAATCTTTAGAAGTACCCTGGATGTTAGTGGAATGGCTGGGAGGGTATACAGGAACACTCCCATCCAAAGAAAAGAAAAGGCATCTTTCTTCCAGGCCTTCTTGCAGAGTCCTGGAACAGAATCCGGTCAGTTGATTGTTCAGAGAGGAGGAAAAATGGTCTGTTTGCGGAACTCCCTACAGATGGATCAAATCTTGGAAGCCTCCTGGATCTAGTTTCCATTTGTGAGGGTCTGCCCTAGTCCTGGCTCAGTTTACCCGCAACACAATGTGCTCTGATGGAATGTAGGATGCTGTAGAGTGAAACTGTGCTGGGTCTGAAAAGATTAAGAGTGTTGATGCTAGGACAGATGCGGAGGCCCTTAACTGTAACCTGCCCAAGCAACAAAGACCTCTGAAGCTGAAACGCAAACAAACACCAATCACAACCATAGGTTCATAGGTTCATACTAGGCTATCTGCCCTAGGGCATTTATAAGCCTAGCCAGAGTGTGTTTGGCTTTTGCCACCCATTTTAAATTAATTTTGCTATGCCCTTTTTCGAGGTTCTTCCATGTCTCTTTTCATGTAGTGTCACACAGCTCACAACACCAGTGTGCCACCCAGCAACAGCCCCTAAGGCAAAACAACGTACCTAACACTTTAGTCACGGGTGACTCTATAGTCCGGCACACTGATGTCCCACTCACTAGGTTGAACAAGGAGAAAATTACAGTCAGCTGCCTGCTGGGTGCCAGGATCCGCCACATAACGCATGCACTCAAGTCACTCCACAACAAGTACAAATATGACTCTGTCATCGTCCATGTTGGAGTGAATGACTTGAGACGTACCTCCCTGGACTACATGAAAAGAGATATGGAAGAACTCTCGAATCATGTGGCCCAGGCAGGTATGACCCTAGCCCTGAGTAGCATCCTGCCTTCGCCCAGAATGATACCACAATATAAGGACAAAATGATTGACTTCAACAATTGGCTAAGCTTCTGGTGTCATTCAAAGGGGATCCAGTATCTGTCTGCCTGGGACGACATGATCGACAGACCATGATGCTTTGCCAGAGATGGTCTGCACCTGTCGCCCCTGGGATTCAGTTTACTGGCTAAGGCTCTTGCCACCCCTATAGTGCCTTTTTTAGGCAAAGTTCAAAGGACAAAACCACCACCGTGACAGGTACAAGCATACAAAATCTGAAGGTAATGCTACTCAATGCTAGAAGTCTAAACCTCAAAATGCACTCTCTCGTGGCACTCCTAAAAATGGAGAACATCGATATCTGTGCAGTAACTGAGACCTGGTACAAGACTCCAAAGAACACCCCTGCAATACCAGGCTACAACTCTTACCACACTCTTCGGCCACCAAACCAGGACCGAAACACTAAAGGTGGAGGAGTGTCCATATTCACCAAGGATATTCACACCACCAGGCTAGTTGCCCAACACAATGCGTCTGAAATTCTCCAGGTGCAACTAACACTAGGTAAGACTGCAATCCAAATTGTAGCTTGCTACAGATCCCCCCACTATGCCCCAAGATTCTGACTACACCTTTCTAAACATACTGGAAAATATTAAGATAGAACCAAACACTCTACTACTGGATGATTTTAACTACCCTGCCATTAACTGGGAAAACTACTCGTGTACCAACACTTTTGCCCAACGGTTCTTGGAATTCATAAATTCCAACGCCCTGGATCAACTAATCCATAGTCTCACCAGGGGCTCCAATATCCTAGACCTGGTCATTACCAACATGGGAAATCAATGCTCCACACCTATGGTCACCCCCTCGTTAGTCAGGTCTGACCATAAGCTAATCACCCTTAACATCCACATCCCACCCCCACCCTCCAGTAAGGAAACCTCCATAAAAAACTTCTCCAAAGCCAACTTCATGCTACTCAAGTCAGAAGTGACAAACTTCATGACACCCATGCAGACGGGAACTGAAAGTTCGACTGCTGAATCCTACACTTAGGCACTGTATGAGCGCATCCACTCATGCATGAATTGTGCCATCCCAAATAGAACCAAGATACTCTCTTCCAAAAAAAGGAAGCCAATCTGGTGGTCCCCTGCCATAAAGTAACTTTACAACAAAAGGAAGAAACTGTTGCAGAAAAGAGGAAAATCCCAGGATGCAAAAAACTCCCTTACCAGCCTCAGTAAGAAACTGAGATCCCTCATAAAATCCTCCAAAGCTAGTTACAAAAATAAAATTGCCAAAGATTCCAAAGACAACCACAAGGCATTCTATAACTATGTCAAGAATCTAAATGGCAATGCTCAGAGCTGCTCTGAGCTAAAACAGAATGGCATTAAATATACTGATCCCAAGGATATTGCCAATATCCCGTCAGATCAATTCAGTGCCAACTTCACCACCCTCTCACCCCCTAAACAGCCCATCTCAATACCGGAAGATTGCCAAATTCCGGTAATAACGGCCACACAGGTAAAAAAAAAACACTCTCCAAAGCTAAGAATACAGCATCCATGGGACCAGATGACATCTCGGGCTGTGTACTACATGAACTACAATATAAACTGGCACCTCACCTAAGTGTCATGTTTAATCATAGCCTCACCTCAGGTTTCGTGCCGGTTGAGTGGCGCAGAGCTACAGTTATCCCACTCCACAAGGGGGGATCCACCTTGGATCCCGGAAACTACCATCCCATCAGTCTGACGAGCCTTATCTGCAAGGCCATGGAGCATATTATCATGGAACTTATAAACAAAGACATTGGCAATCTTCAAACACTGGACCCCACCCAGTTTGGGTTCGTGAAGGGCCGATCTTGTCTCCTGAACCTGAGTGACTTCTTCGAATCAGTCTCCAGAACCATGGACAAGGGTAAGGTGGCCCACACAACCTATCTAGACCTCGCCAAGGCCTTTGGCACCATCCCCCACTCTGGAATCATAGATAAACTTACTAAACTGGGCATTAATCCCTAAGTCACCCAATGGGTTGCCAACTGGCTTATTGACAGAACCCACACTGTAAAAGTAGCCGACTCCAAATCCAGCTCCAGACAAGTGACAAGTGGAGTACCTGAGGGTTCAGTCCTGGGACCGCTTTTGTTTGGCATCTACTTCTCTGAAGTACAGGCCAACACTAAGGGACTCTGGCTAACAAAGTTCGCAGATGACTGCAAACTGGGAGCCATTATTGAATCCCCAAATGATGTGGATACTCTACAAAAGGGCCTAACAGAAACAGATGCTTGGAGTCAGAGCCATGGGCTCAAGCTCAATGCCAAGAAATGTATAGTTATCTCCTTTGGGGAAAAAACATGTACCCGTGAATTACCACATAGGTGGCAGTACACTAAACACCAAAAGTGTGATAAGAGACTTAGGGACACAGGTGGACAGTGGTCTCACCTTCGATAACCACATCGCCACAACAGTCAGGAAATCCTTCTATGTGGCACACCTCATCACTAAGGGCTTTTTATCCAGAAAAAAGGAGGTCATTGTCCCACTGTACTCATCCCTCATTAGACCCATTATAGAATACAACGCCCCATTTGGTACCTCTCAAGACATTTGCAACAACTGGAAAGGCCGCAGAAATACCTCACTAAAAGAATCACAGGCCTAAAGCAGATGCCCTACGCTGACCGCCTTAAAAAACTCCAGCTATACTCTGTCGCATATCGTTTACTCAGAGGCGATTTCTGCTTAACATACAAAGCCATGTCAAACCCAGAGCTGTTGGATATGCTACACTTAAAGAAATCACAATCCCTCAGAGCCACACGCTCCAGGGATCTAAATCTTGTCATCACAATAAACAAAACATGCTAGAGGGATAGGTTCCTGACCCAAAGACTCCCCAGACTCTGGAATAGACTGCCCATACATGTCAAGCAGAGTGCCTCTTTGGCCCTCTTCAAAAGGAACCTTGACGATTGGATGGAAGAAAGGAAATTCACCCCGGGGATCATGGCAGTCACCCTGCTAGACAGGGGTCCAGGGAAGTAAATAGTGTGGGAAGAAATAGCCAGGGAATTGTTATGGCTAGGCTTGTATAGGCCCTAGGGCTGATAGCCTAGTACCAACCTATGAAGCTACATCCCAAGCAACATGGCTAATCTGCCAAGGGGGTACAACCTGGTTCCCCCTTGCTTATGTACCACATCACTGTAGTATTCTCTGTAAACACTTGAAGAGGTCCGTGGGACCAAAGATAGTTCAGAGAATTGAGTGCCTTGATCAGGGCAAGCCTCACCTTGATATTTATGGGCTTGCATCTGTGCTTGCTGTTCCACACCACCTGAACTTTAATCTGTCCTGAAACCGCTCCCCAAGCAAAGTCTGAAGAATCTGTGGTGAATGACTGCTTCGGAGCAGGGAGGGAGAAAAGGAGACCTTAATTTAACTATAGCTGTTGTTTCCAAAAAGTGATTTATCTTTTGATAAACCCAGTACTGGGTCTGAAAAGATTAAGTGTGTTGATGCTAGGACCAGAGAGATTTCAGATACCACTGTATCCTTCTCATGCGGAGTCTTGCCAGGAGTATCATTAGAACCACAGATGCCATGTTACCCAAACTCCTGAGGTATTACCTTGTGACTTAAGTCTGAGTGGAAAACCTTTCAAATAGGTCTAAATATATCTTTATTTAGACTTTTCAAATAGGTCTAAATAAAGATATATTTTTTCCTGTGAAAGAAAAGCTCTTTGAACTAAGATGTCTAGTTGAAATCCCAGAAATACAACCTGAGTGAGGAAGTCCAGAAAGACTTTTGAATGTTCTCTTGGAATCACAGCTTGTGCAGGAAATCTCTCACCCAAGAGAGAGAGACAGAGATTCCTGACATTTTGATAAAGACTGCAAAGATAAACACGTCCTCTAAATATGGAAAAGTGTGGATATCCTGTAGCCTACAATGAGCTATAACTGGTGCTAGACACTTTGTGAACACTGGAGGATACGGCAGAAATTTGCTAATGTGATCCAGACACACAAAACCTTAAACGCCTGAAGTCTGGATGAATAGGAATGTGATAAGCATCTTTTAAGTCTAGTATTACCAAGAAAAGTACAGCTGTGTACACTTACCATAAATGTAGATGTTAGAGTGTATTCACTGTTGCAGTCATTACACTTGGGGTAATCTGCTGGCAGGTTACCCTCAGTCGGCCTGAATAACAAAGTCTTGGGTCCTGCGTCAGTTGCTGTCTCCTCTTCCATGACGTCAGGTCATCAGGGGTATAAAACATGCAGCCGATGTAATTTTAATCAGTTTTTCTTGCCCCAGATGTCATATATATATATAAACTATAAATATATAAATGCACTTTAGAACACATAAAATTTACCTTCAACTAAAAGCAAATACACCACAAAGGCTTTTGAGCATAGTGAAGGAAAGAAAAGGTATAGAAAGGGGGCTGGCGGGTGGGTAACCCAGACTGCAACAGTGAATACACTCGAACATCTACATTTATGGTAAGTGTACACAACTGTACTATGTTCTTCGTGTTTCACTGTTGCAGTCATTACATTTGCGTAGAATCCCAAAGCTAATGATGGAACTAAACAGCATTAGGAGCAGCTATAAGGCCCTGCAGGACTGCAGTGGCAAAGCCTGCCCTGGATTTAGAAAAGAGAGGTAAATGGTAATGCTTTGTGAATGTATGACCTGAGCTCCAAGTAGCAGCTTCTAGAATGTCTCTGGTAGGGAACCCTCTGAGAAAAGATGCTGAAGAAGAGACAGCCCTGAATTGGGATCTGATCCCCTTGGGCACAGGCTTACCATGGTGCAAGTAGCAGAAACAAATGCAATGGCTTATCCATTTAGAAATAGTCTGCTTTGATATAGCCTTCCCCTCTGATCCTGCAGCAAATGCCAGCAGTAGTTGCTCAGACTTTCTTAGAGACTTTGTCCTATTTAAGTAGAATCTTAGTTGTTTGTGTACATCCAATGAATGCAGAATCCGCTCCCCCTTGTTCTGCGGATTTGGGAAAAAAGTTGGCAGGTGAATGGCCTGGTTAAGAGCCACACTGGATACCACCTTAGGCATAAAAGAAGGACTGATCCTGAGGGCCACCCTGTCCGGGTAAAATATAATGAAAGGCTCCACTGCCATGAGAGCCTGTAGTTATGAAACCATTCTAGCTGAAGTGACTGCCAAAAGAAAGGCCGTCTTCCAAGAAATAAATTTTATATCCGCAGTAGCTGCTGGTTCAAAAGAAGGTAGGGTGAGTTTTTCCAGCACAAAACTGAGGTCCCATGCAGGAGTTGACGCTCTCCTGGGAGGACTTAAATTTTTGGCCCCTCTGAGGTACTGTTTTAGCAGGGGATGAGAAAAGAGGGGAGGCTCTGGGTTATAATGAGCCGAGATGGCAGAGGCATGGATTTTTATTGAAGAAAAAGATAGGCTCTTGTGAAGCATCTCAGTTAAGTATTGCAAATTCTGAGGAATATTGGGCTTTGCTGTGTCTATTCTTTGGTGCTTGGTTCCAAGCACAGAATCTCTTCCATTTATCAGCATAAGATTTTCTAGTACTAGGCCTTCTGGCCTCCAAAATGACATCCATCACAGGTTTACTGAGAGATGTGGTTGGTGAAATGAGTTGATAAGCCATGCTGCAAGATTCAGAGTTTGGAGCTGAGTGTGCAGACTTTGATAGTTCTGCTGAGACAATAGGTGAGGTGTTTGAGGCAAGTACCATGGAGGAAGGTGTGACATATTCCTTAGAAGTGGGTACCAGTGTTGGCAAGGCCAGTCCGGAGCAATTCGAATCATTTTTGGGTTTTCCTGTCTGACTTTTAGTAAGACCTTAGAGAGTAGTGGCAAAGGGGGAAAGGCATAGACTGATGTTTTTCCAGCTGAAGGATAGAGCATCCACTTTCCATGCTTTTTTGTGATGAGTTCTTGTGCAGAAATTGTCCAACTGATAGTTTTGGGGAGAAGCAAACAGATCTATGTACGGTCTCCCCCATTTTTGTGTTAACATGCTGAAGATTTGTGGATCCAGTTTCCATTCATGCGGGTCCATAAGATTTCTGCTTAGGCCGTCTGCCAGAGTATTTTGCTTTCCTGGCATGAAGTGAGCTTGAAGATGTATTTGGTAAGTCAAGGCTGTGTTCCACAAGGCCATGGCTAGTCTGCAAAGGGGGTAGGAGTGGGTACCCCCCTGCTTGTTTATGTACCACATAACTGTGGTGTTGTCTGTCTTTATCAGTAGTTGTCCTGGATGAAGGAAGTCCTTGAAGGCTGTCAGAGCATTCTGAACAGCTAGCATTTCTTTCTGGTTGATATGTAGATGCATTTGGTCTGGTCTCCACTTGCCCTGAATGCATCTCCCTGCCAGATGGGCCCCCCAAACATAGTCTGATGCGTCTGTAGTTAGGGTTTGGGTGGCAGGGGGTAGAATGAATGACAGTCCCTTGTTTTGGTGACATACCTCTGCCCACCAAAGAAACTCCTGTTGCAGGCAGGGAATTAGAGGAAAGTACAGTTTTGTACCTACCATAAATGTAGATGTCCGATAGGTATGCATCTGCAGTCATCACATATGGGTTGTCCTGCCTCAGGCAGCTCTTCGGTCAGCCGGATTCCAAAGTCTGGGTCTGGCCTCGGCTGATGTCGCACTTTCCCCGACGTCAGAGCGCCTGGGGTATAAAAGCATCAGCCGACGCCATGTTCCTCAGTTTTTCTTGCCCCAGATGCCAGGTGCCCTCTAGGAAGGCTAAATTTGGATAAATGCAATAAAATTCCAAACATTTGCAAAATATATATATATATATATATATATATATATATATATATATATATACATATATATATACATACATGTATATACAAACAAATACACCATAATAGATTCCCCCAGCTAGCTAAAAGAGGGGTAAGCACCCTAGGAATACCACAGAGGGGTAGGAGGGAGGGAGGGTAAACCTGACTGCAGATGCATACCTATCGGACATCTACATTTATGGTAGGTACAAAACTGTACTATGTCCTTCAAGGATGCATCTGCAGTCATCACATATGGGTAGAATACCATAGCCAAACTGGGGGTGGAGGTACTAAATGAAGGATGGTGTAGTTAAGATACCCTGCAGGACTGCCGTAGCAAAACCTGCTCTGGATCTGGAGTATAAAGGCAAATTGTAATGCTTGGCAAATGTATGCACGGAGCTCCATGAAGCAGCTTCTAAAATGTCCTTGGTAGCCACCCCTCTTAGGAAGGCTGTGGTGGTGGCTGTGGCTCTCGTGGAATGAGGTCTAATGTTAGCTGGCACAGTCTTTCCATGAAAGGAGTAACAAAAACGAATGCAATTTCCTATCCATTTGGAAATTGTTTGTTTGGAAATTGCTTTTCCTTGTACCCCAGCAGCATATGCTACAAACAACTAGTCAGTCTTTCTGTAACTTTTAGTTCTGTCCAAGTAGTAGTGAAGTTGTCTGTGAATGTCCAGGGTGTGCAGAAGAAGAATGTAGACAAGTGAATAGCTTGGTTCAAAGATACCCTGGATACCACCTTTGGCATGAATGCAGGATTGGTCCTCAAAGAAACTCTGTCCTGATGAAAGATAAGGAATGGCTGCACCGCCATTAAAGCTTGTAGCTCAGATACTCTTCTTGCTGAGGTTATGGCCAGAAGGAAGGCAGTTTTCCAAGACAAAAACTGTACATCTGCCGATGCTGCTGGTTCGAAGGGAGGAAGTGTTAGTTTTTCCAACACGAAATTCAGGTCCCAAGTAGGTAGAGGTGGTTTCCTTGGAGGATTAATGTTTCTGATTCCTCTTAGAAACTGTCTTAGTAAAGGGTGAGAGAAGACAGGTGGATTTAGATTGTATTCTGCTGAGATTGCTGAGACATGTATCTTGATGGAAGAGTAAGACAGGCCACTGTGGGACAATTCTGCCAAATATTCCAGTATATATGCCATATTCATCACAGTCACATCTAGGCCCTTTGCTGTGTTCCAGGTGTGAAATCTTTTCCATTTTGCTCTGTATGCCTTCCTTGTGGAAGGTTGGCGAGCTTCCATAATAATATCCTTCACTCTCTGGGATAGGTTTTCCTGAGGAGGAGTCATGGTATTCTCCAGGCAGTTAGCTGCAAGGTTTTCAGGTTGGAGTGTAGAGTCCTGAAATTGTGCTGCGTCAGTAGGAGTGGCCATAAGGGGAGAGGCCATGGTTAAGTCTGTGACAAGCTCTTTAACAGTGGGTACCAGTGCTGTCTTGGCCAGTTTGGGGCTATCAGGATTACTCTGGGCTGTTCTGTCCTGATCTTCAGTAGGACCTTGGTCATTAGTGGAAGAGGTGGGAAAGCATACACTGTTAGAGCTTTCCAGCTGAAAGAGAGAGCGTCCACTTTCCAAGCTTGTGGGTGGTATGTCCTTGAGCAGAATTTCTTCAGATGATGATTTAGGGGGGAAGCAAACAGGTCTATTTCCGGCCTTCCCCATGACTGTGTGATTTGTGAGAAGATGTCTGGGTGCAGCATCCATTCGTGTGTATCCACGGTAGTTCTGCTTAAGCTGTCTGCCAGTGTATTGTCTTTCCCTGGCACGAATTGGGACTGTAGCTGTATGTTGAGTTTCAATGCCAGTTCCCATAGGTTCATTGTCAGTCTGCAAAGAGGGTAGGAATGGGTGCCTCCTTGCTTGTTTATGTACCACATAACTGTGGTGTTGTCTGTCCTTATGAGCAGGTGGCCTTGCTGAAGGAAAGGTTTGAAGGCCTCGATTGCGTGTATCACTGCCAGCAATTCCTTTTGGTTTATGTGCATGTGCAGCTCTCTTTGTGACCATAGCCCTTGTATACATCTGTCCTCCATGTGCGCTCCCCAGCCTTGGTCTGAAGCGTCCGTGGTAATGGTTTGGTTGGCTCTTGGCTTGCTGAAGGGCAGCCCGCTGTTCGACTGGCAGGCTTGAGCCCACCACTGGAATTCCTTTTGAAGGCAAGGAATGAGTGGGATCAGAGCTTCTAAGCTGTGACTGTGCCGAGTCCATAAACTTCTTAGGAACCATTGTAATTTCCTCATATGAAGCCTTGCTTGTGGAATCAGAAGAATGCAAGATGCCATGTAACCCAGGGCCTGCAGGATTTTCCTTGCAGTCATCTGAGTTTGTCTTGTGAGATTCTGAAAGTAAACTGGTAGCTGTTCTTGTTTTTCTTCTGTGAGAAAAGCCATCTGGGTGGTTGTGTCTAGATCCGCACCCAGAAAAGTTATTCTTTGGGATGGAACCAGTCTTGATTTGTGGATGTTGACTGTATATCCCAAGGCCTGTAACAGGTGAATGGCATAGTCCAAGTCCTTTAACAAAGTTTGCTTGCTGTCCGCTTGTATTAGGCAGTCGTCCAGATAAGGGTAGATTTGAATCCCTGAAGTCTGCAGTGTGCAATTACTGATGCCAGGCATTTCGTGAATACTCTGGGCGCAGTAGATAAGCCAAAGGGCAATGCTGAGAATTGATAATGCTCTGACCCTGCAAGAAATCTGAGGTGTCTTCTGCAGCTTTGTCGAATAGGGACATGCAGGTATGCCTCCTTGAGGTCTAGAGTCACCAGCCAAGACCCCTTGCCCAGCATGGGAAGGAGTTGCTGTAGAGTCAGCATTTTGAATTTTGGCACAATGAGGTGCGTATTCAGTGCGGACAAGTCGAGAATAGGCCTCCATTGATTTTCTTTTCTTGGAACAAGGAATAATCTTGAGTAAAATCCCTGGCCTTGTTCTGAAAGAGGTACCTTTTCTATGGCTTTCATTTGCATTAAGTTGGTAATTTGCTTCAAAGCCTCTGCCCTCTGATTTGGTGGCAGGTTTGGCATGCCTTTTCTTTTTGGCAATGAGTGGAAATGGAACCTGTATCCTTTGTCTATTATTTGTAGTGTCTATGTGTCCCCTGTAATGCTGTGCCAATTTTTTGAGAATAAAGAAAGCTTTCCGCCCAAAGGTGCTTCTAATTGAGTCAAAATAAAGTCATTGAGTCTGTCCTGGTGCAGCAGTTGTAGTTCCTGCACTACCTCTCTGGTTGGGAGGCTGCCACTGACGGCCTCTGTAGGGGCCTCTAGCTTGCCCTCTACCTCTGGCATGTCTATTCCTGCCTCTTTGAGATCTGTCTGAGTCCGGAAAGGACCAATTCTTAGTAGGCCAATTTCTGCTGAATCTCGGTGGTTGGACTTGCAGAAAGTCTTTAACTGTTTGCACAGATTTTGCCTTTTCTTCAAATTTCTTTAAAACCTCTTGAGCCATGGAACCAAATAATTTTTGCTTTTCCATAGGAGCATCCAAAAGCTTAGCTTTAACATGGTCTGGCAGAGATTGTTCCTTCAGCCAGGCATGCCTATGTATAACTGCACCTGTCATAGCTGATCTACATGAAGCTTCTAATGCATCATAACCACACTGCAAGAAATGGTTACTAGCCTGCTGAGAGTTATGCACCAGATCCTGAAGGGATTTACGATCAAGGGGTTCAGAAGAGGACAGTTTCTTATGCAATTCATCTAGTAAATACTCTTGATACTGTATCATATGGAATTGACAGTTTAATGCCCTCATGGAAAGAGTTGCAGAAGTATACACTTTCTTACCCCATCTCTAATGCTCTGGACTCCCTTTCAGAGGGTAGAGGATTTTTAGCAGTGGCAGCTGCAACCCCTTTAGGGCCCTGGGAAATAGTTTCTGGGTCAGCTGAGTGGGCCTTGTACAGGTGAAAATGAGAGTCCGGGACCCTGTAGTACCTATCAGGTTTGGCAGGAGCCGGAGGGAGAGAGTCAGGGGCAGTACAAGCATCTGAGTAAACATCATCAATTACATTCAAAACAGGAGGTATAGCTAAGGCCCTGTGCTGAGGTAAATGTAAAAAGGTCCTTAATCTCTTTCTGGAATCAGAGAATTCCTGACCCTGCCATTGAAAGTGTTCTCTCATAGGGTGTAATGTTTCTCCAAATGAAAACTCTTCAGGAGGGGAGGCCGAGGGAATAGATTCTTCAGCATCAGAATCCTCGTAGGCCGAATAAGCCTCCTCCTGGTGGTCTGACAGAGCAGAGCCATCCATGGACTCATCTGAGGACTGTGGATCAGAGGGCTCAACACTGGGCCTTTTGTCTGGAGGTGGTTGAGGGCCTTTTGTCTGGAGGTGGTTGAGAGCCCCTGTCCAGATGAGGTTGGGAGCCTCTAATTAATGAAATCAGATCCTCTGCTAGGGTAAGAATCTGAGAGCTAGAAGAAGGTCTCTGAGAGGTAACTCTGGGAGGCAAAGCCTTAGAAAGTTTAGCAGCCTTAGCCCTAGAGAAAGCCTTAATGGACATGGAAGCAGGGGGTCTGGCTGCACCACGTGCAGGAGTAGACTTATCTAAAATACTAGTGTCGGAAGGTTCCTAGACACCGGTATCAGTAGGTAATTCAATGACCGACTCGGCCGGGGCCTCCAGGGCCGAGGTAGTCGGTTGTGTGGTTTCGGTAGTAGGAAGTACCAAGGACTCTGTTTCAGCCGAGACCGAGACACTCGCGGTAGGCCTGACCGAGGTTTCAGCCGAAACCGCGGCCCGCGTGTGTTGGTCCTTGTCCTTCCGCTTTTTGACTAAATGCGAAGTCGGAGTCTCCGATGGCATTTTATAAGCAAAACTAGCCCCAAAAAACTCCTCTGCAAACTCCGACCGACGTCTAAGAGTTCGTTGGTTGAAGGAAGCACAGGCTGAACAGGCCGAGACGTCGTGGTCTGGGCCTAGGCAGGGGAGGCAGTAGGAGTGGAAATCCTTATGAGGTATTTGTTTCCTACAGGTTAAACAATTATTAACTTTATCTGACATCGGCTGAGGCAAGAAAGAGTCCCCAACGGGGTACTTGAATTTTTCTTAGTCTTCGGTAGCTGAATCACAGGAGCTGACCGACCGGCACTTGCGAACTGCTTCTGCTTCGGGCACCATGCGGCAAGAAAGACTGAGGAACATGGCGTCGGCTGATGTTTTTATACCCCAGGCGCTCTGACGTCGGGGAAAGTGCGACATCAGCCGAGGCCAGACCCAGGCCGACCGAAGGGCTGCCTGAGGCAGGACAACCCATATGTGATGACTGCAGATGCATCCTTGAAGGACATTCATTGTTTCCAGGCTATGACAATGTTGACTCCATAAGCTTTTTAGATACCACTGAAGTTTCCTCATATGCAGTCTCACATATGGAATTAGTAGAATGCAGGATGCCATGAACCCCAAAGCCTGCAGAATTTGTCTTGCAGATAGCTGGGTTTTTTATTGCCACTTGTTTGAAGTATGTTGTCAATTGAATTTGTCTGGCGTGAGGTAAGCCATCTGGGCAGTTGTATTCAAGCTTGCACCCAAGAATGTAATTATTTGAGAGGGTACCAGTTGTGATTTCTTTTCGTTTATGGTGTATCCTAGGCATGCTAGAAGCCTTTTCACAAATGCCAGATATTGAAGAAGAGTGTCCTTGTCCTCTGCCTGAATGAGACAATCATCCAGATAAGGATAAATTTGAATGTTTCTTCATCTGCAAAATGCAATTACTGGTGCCAGGCACTTTGTAAAGACCCTAGGTGCAGTAGATAAGCCAAAGGGCAGTGCAGAGAATTGGTAATGCAAAAAGCCTACTTTGAAGCGGAGGTATCTTCTGCAAGATTCCCTTATTGGGATATGCAGGTATGCCTCTTTTAAGTCTAGAGTTACCAACCAGGCATTCTTGCCTAGCATTGGCAGTAGCTGTTGTAAAGTCAGCATTTTGAATTTTGGAATGTCCAGGAACATATTTAGAATTGATAAGTCCAGAATTGGACGTCATGATTTGTCTTTTCTGGGTACCAGGAAAAGTCTAAAATCCTTGTCCTTTTTACTTTTCTGGCACTGGCTGAATAGCCCCCATATCCATGAGGGACATGACTTGTTTCTGGGCCTCTGCCCACTGGTTTGGTGGCAGATCTGGCCATCCGTTTGGAATTGGCAACGTGTAGAAATGAAATCTGTGTCCCTGGGATACTATGTTTAATACCCACGTGTCCTGGGTAATTAAAATGCCAATTTTGAGCATCAAGTGCAAGTTTTCCCCCCAAGGGGGCTGCCAAAAGATAAGTGCTTGGCGATGGCAGAGGAAAGTCACTGAGACTGTTTACTGTAGGGTTGTGCTTTGTTACCTCCTGATTTGGAGGTGGAGGCACCCCATTGCTTTGACCTGTAAGATCCTTGTGATTGATATCTGGAGCCTTTGGAGCATCTGGGTTTGCCCTGAGCGGCTCTGTTGGACACAGGAAAGGACCAATTCTTAGAAGGCCAGTGTCTACTAACCTGGGTGGCTGCACTTGCAAGAAATATTTTACAGTTTGCATAGATTTAGCTTCGTCTTCCATTTTCTTTAAAACCTCTTCTGCCTTATTACCAAACAGACTGTCCTGCTGTAAAGGGGCATCCAACAATTTAGCTTTAACATGATCAGGCAGATTTTGCTCCTTGAGCCAGGCATGCCATCTTATCACAGATCCAGTTACGGCGGTCCTGCAAGAGGCCTCCAAGGAATCAAAACCACATTGCAAAACATGCTTTCCAACCTGTTCTGCTGAATGCAATAAATCCTGTAACTCTATTTTCCACACAATCGGAAATCAACATAATTTTCTGTTTCAGTAAGCCCATAACATGCTGTTGATATTTAAGCATATGAAACTGGCAGTTTAAAGCCCTGATTGCCAAGGTTGCAGACGTATAAACCTTCTTTCCCCATCTATCCAGCGCCCTGGAATCTCTATCAGAAGGGGTAGGATTTTTGGCTGTAGAAGCCTTAACACCCTTGGGACCCTGAGAAATAGTTTCAGGGTCAGCAGCAGGATTTTTGAAAAGAAATTTGTGGGAGTCAGGAACCCTGTAATATCTGTCTGGCTTACTAGGAGCCGGAGGCAGGGAATCAGTAGCCATGCTTGATTTCGAGAACACATCACCAACAATCTCTAATACAGGAGGTATTGCCAAAGGCCTATACTGAGGAAGAAGAAGAAAATCCCTAAGCCTCTTTTTAGATTCTGAGAAGTCCTGACTCTCCCAGTGAAAATGTTCCCTTAAAGTATGCAAAGTCTCTCCAAAAGAGTAATCCTAAGGAGGAGAAGCAGAAGGGATGGATTCCTCTGCATGAGAGTCCTCATAAGGTGGAATAGAAAATTTCTGATCAGAAGAGGAATCGGAAGAAATGGAAACCTGATCTGAAGATTCATAATCAGTGCCTTGCCTAGGCCTCTTAGCAGGGGGGAGGGGGATGGGAACCCCTGATCAAGGTAATTAAATCCTCAGCCATTTTGATCATTTGTTTTTTAGGCATAGGGGCCTATGCACGTGGCTCATGCGTCGGTTTTTAGACATAGAAGTTGGTTTTGGCCTTATTTTTGATGATGGCATCGGTTTAATATACAAATGTTGAGGCCTGAAAACACCCTCAGAAGCCGGTGCCTGCTCAGCAGCTCCAGACCCATCCAAGGGAGAGACATCCGCAGGTTCAATACTTGCAGAATCTTGCAGCATACCGGACTCCGAATGGGTCTCGGTAGAGGCCTGCAACTCAAAAGTAGCGGGCATCAGGGGCTGCGAAAGCGCCTCACTGAGTACCGGCGAACCAGTGACTGGCTTAGGAGAAGCTTCGTCATCGGTTTTGGACCTCGATGGTCTGTCTCTCTCTTTTTCCTTGTGTTTTTTGTGAACTCCAGTAGTCGGATTGCTAACCGACGACATTTCAGGATAGATAAATCTTGAACCAAAATATTTAGAAGCAAAAATATACCGACACTTAATAGTGCATTGGTTAAATTTAGCACAAAACCGACAGCAAGGTACATTGTGATCATGGCCTATGCAAGGAATGCAGTACAAATGAAAATCCTTATGAGGTATTTGCTTCCCACAAGTAATGCAATTATTAACTTTTACTGACATCGGTAAGGAGCAAGAAAAAGTTTCCCCAACGGGGTACTTAGCTTTAGTTTGAAGACTTTGGTTCTGAAACTCAAAAACGAAAATTTCAGGAGTTGGCCGACCGGCACTTGCGAACTGCTTCTGCTTCGGACACCATGCGGCTAGAAAGACTGATTAAAATGGCGTCGGCTGCATGTTTTATACCCCTGACGACCTGACGTCATGGAAGAGGAGACAGCAACTGACGCAGGACCCAAGACTTTGTTATTCAGGCCAACTGAGGGCAACCTGCCAACAGATTACCCCAAATGTAATGACTGCAACAGTAAAACACGAAGAACATCTTGAAAGAAGAAGCAAAGGCAACAGTTTGTGGAGTGACATCATTTAGAATTTTGGCACTATCACAAACAGATTTAAGAAAGAAAGATCCAGAAGTGATCTCCAAGGGTTTTCCTTCTTTGGCAATATCATTCTTGAATAAAACCCTTTCCTCACCTGGGAAGGAGAACTGGTTCTACCATTACTTGCAGCAGCATGTGATGAAGAACAGGTGGTAACACAGTCTGATCTGGAGGATAAAAAAATTACCCCTGGAAAGGAGGAATTTCCTCCTACTGCCATCTGTAACCCTGATGAATGAATTTAAAACCTACTTATCTGAAACAATAGGTTATCAAAGGGAAAAAACAGAGATAAAGACTTTCTGAAGAGAAAGAGGGCTGGGAAGGGAGGTGGTCACAATGTCTCTAGCCATTCAGACTTGTTGGAGAGTCCTTGGTTTTGGGAGGTTTGAGACTTCTGTTTGGAACTCCTTGCCACGTCGTTATTCTGTTTTTTTTTTTTTTTATTTTGCCAAAGTTGGATGAGGAGAAAGAAAATCCATTGGACAGTTTGGAAAAGAAGGACTGAAATAGTTTAGAGGTTCCCTGAATAAGCTTCCCCCTTTTATCACACATTTTGATCAACTCTACAGCAGTGGAGCCAAACACAATCTCTATCCAAGGGAGAATTTAATATCTCATTTTTATCATCATCTGGAAAGTTCTGAGAATGCAGCCAAACTAACATCCTTAAAGCCGTACCAGTGGTCATAGCTCTGAAGAAGTACCAAAAGTGTCACACAAACTGCAAACAATGAGTAGAGACTTCTGCAGTAGAAGAAACTAAGTTATTTAAAGCAGATATTTTTTGACAAGAAGAAACTCTAGATAAAACATTCCTGATACTTTCACAATATCTCTGAATACACTTTAACATATGAGGCTGACAATTTAAAATTCTGAAATTCAAAGCTGCAGAAGTATACACTATTCCCGTACCTATTAATAATTTTCCCATCTTTCTTAGAAAAAGCAGGACTGGAACTAAATGCTTAGCTGCAGAGGAGTCAACAAAGGCTATAGCTGCTGGGTCAGGTTTGGGAATAGTGTAAAAACAATATATATCCTATCTGCATTTTTAGGGACAGCTGGCTGACTATGAGGAAAACTGCAGGCAGTTAGACACACATTCTCTAAAGCAGATGAGACAAGAGGAATAAGTATAGGTTCTGGAAAATCCTTCTGCAACAATTCATAGTATTTTTGAGGGCCTGAGAAAAAAGAAGTTATGTCTTACCATAAAGTTCCATCTGTGTTGCCGATCTTCACCAATCCTTGACAGTGGGTTTGGTTCCGAAC
Organism: Protopterus annectens; assembly: GCF_019279795.1. Lineage (NCBI taxonomy): Eukaryota > Metazoa > Chordata > Ceratodontiformes > Protopteridae > Protopterus > Protopterus annectens. The sequence goes on from NC_056736.1 coordinate 647,500,314, forward strand.
CCCAGAACCGACTTGGCCATATATTCCAGCTCGCACTCTGCAAACTCTCAAGCCAAGGACTACCCATAATACTCCTATCTAAAGTTACCTCAGATCGAGTTTGCTCAAGAAATTAGCAGACAGAAAGGTAGAAAGAAATTGTGGTCATGTAAATATGATATTGACTGAGACCATATAGGAATCCTTAAAAAGGAAACCAGCTAAGGAATAATCTGGTCTAAGAGACTTGCAATGGAGGAAAGAAGGTGGGTATGTCAAAGATTGGTGAAGATCGAAAAAACGGATGGAACGTTATGGTAACATACAACTTCTTTATCTGATGTTGTCAATCATCACCCAATCCTTGACAGTGGGACAGAAAATACAATTGTGTACACTTACCATAAATGTAGACGTACGAGTGTATTCACTGCTGCAGTCATCACACTTGGGTTATCTGCCTGCAGGTAGCCCTCAATCGGCCCGAATACCAGAGACTTAGTATTTCTGCGTCAGTTGCTGTCACTCCAGGACTAACGTCAGGGGTTTAAAAATGTACAGTTGTGTACACTTACCATAAATGTAAATGTTCAAGTGTATTCACTGCTGCAGTCATCACGTTTGGGTTATCTGACTGCAGGTAGCCCTCAGCCAGCCTGAATACCAGAGACTTGGGATTTGTGCGTCGGATGCTGTCGCTTCTTCCATGACGTCAGGTTGTTAGGGGTATAAAATATGCAGCTGATGCCATTACATCAGTTTTTCTTGCCCCAGATGTCAAGTGCCCCCAAAATAAGAAGCAATTATATGGTGTGGAACACCCCCAGCAAAATGCAAAAACACATGGTATAAGATATGTCAAACCAAAAAGGATAGGTAAAAGCAAAGACAAGTCAGGGGGCTGGAGGGAGGACTGCAACAGTGAATACACTCGAACATCTACATTTAAGGTAAATGTATACAACTGTACTATGTTCTTCGTGTTTCACTGTTGCAGTCATCACATTTGGGTTGATTCCCAAAGCTAAGGAAGGGTGGAGGTAGTTGAGAAGCATTAGGGCTGGCAATCAGGCCCTGTAAGACTGCTGTGGCAAATCCATCTCTGGATTTAGAAAAGATAGGCAAGTGGTAATGCTTGGTGAAAGTGTGTACAGAGCTCCAGGTTGCAGCTTCCAGGATGTCCCTGGTAGGGATTTCCCTGAGAAATGCAGTAGAGGTAGATGTAGCCCTAGTGGAATGTGTTCTTATCCCCTGTGGGGTAGGTTTTCCATGTTATTTGTAGCAGAAATGGATGCAGTGTGCTATCCATGTAGAAATGGTTTGCTTTGAAATGGTCTTGCCCTCTGCTGCTGCAGCAAAGCTGACTAGCAGCTGGTCAGATTTTCTGAGAGGCTTAGTCCTGTCCAGATACAATCCAAGCTGCCTGTGCACGTCCAGGGAATGCTGTATCCTTTCCCTTTTATTCTGACGATTAGGGAAAAAAAAGTTGGCAAATGAGTGGACTGGTTTTAAAGCTACACTAGACGCCACCTTGGCCATAAAAGATGGGTTAGTCCTGAGAGAAACCCTGTCCGCATGGAAGATAATGAAGGGTTCCACTGCCATAAGGGCCTGCAGTTCAAACACTCTTCTTGCTGAAGTGATGGCTAGAAGTAAAGCTGTTTTCCATGACAGGAATTTTAACTCTGCTGTAGCAGCCAGTTCAAAGTGTGGTAGCGTGAGTTTTTCCAATACAAAGTTAAGTTCCCAGGCTGGAGTGGGAGCTCTCCTGGGGGTGTCTTAGATTTTTGGCTCCTCTAAGGAACTGTTTTACCAGTGGATGAGAGAAGAGGGATGGCTCAGTATTATAACGAGTTGAGATGGCACAGGCATGAATCTTAATTGAAGAGAAGGATAGGCCCTTGTGGAGCACTTCTGTTACGTAATCTAGTATATGAAGTAAACTGGGCACAGCTGTGTCCATCCCCTGAGACTGGCTCCAGGAACAGTATCTTTTCCACTTTTTTGAATAGGATTTTCTAGTACTAGACCTCCTTGCCTCAAGAATGACATCCAGCACCTGCTTACTGAGGGTTGTTGGGAATGAGTTCAGGGGATTAGCCGGGCTGCAAGGTTCAGGGTCTGTAGCTGAGGATGCAGAATCTGGCCCGCCTGCTGCGACAGCAGGGAAGGAGTCTGAGGCAGGTGCCATGGTTGTAGCACTGTCAGACTGCGCAAAAGAGGGTACCAGTGCTGGCGTGGCCAGTCTGGTGCAATCAGGAATGTCCTTGGCTTGCCCTGTTTGATCTTTAGTAGAACCTTCGAGAGGAGAGGCAGAGGGGGAAAGGCACAGACTGAGAGGCTTTCCCAGGTAAAGGACAGGGCATCCACTTTCCAAGCTTGGCTGTGGGGAGTTCTGGTGCAGTATTTGTTCAATTGATAGTTATGAGGGGAAGCAAACAGGTCCACCTCTGGTGTCCCCACCTGTTCATCAAAAGCTTGAATATTTTGGGTTCCAGTTTCCACTCGTGTGGGTCCATGAGATTTCTGCTTAAGTCATCTACCAGTGAATTTAGTTTGCCTGGCAGGAACTGATAGGTGCACTTGGTTGCTCAAGGCTGTGTTCCACAGAGCCATGGGTAGTCTGCAGAGTGGGTATGAATGGGTTCCCCCCTGCTTGTTTATGTACCACATAACTGTGGTGTTTTCTCTCTTTACCAATAGTTGTCCTGAAAGAATAAGGCCTTTGTAGGCTGTCAGAGCATTCTTTACAGCTAACATTTCTTTCTGATTGATATGCATGTGCATCTGCTTTGGGTTTCATTTGCCCTGAATGCACTGCCCTGCCATGTGAGCCCCCCATCTATAGTACTGATGCATCTGTTATTAGGGTTTGGATGGCAGGGGGTAGAGAGAAAGAGAGTTCCTTGTTGTGGTTGCAGGCCACTGCCCACCAAAGGAACTCTGTCCTTAGGCAAGGAATGATAGGAATCATAGTTTCCAGGTCCTGAGAATATTGACACCATAGAGTTTTTAGGTACCACTGAAGTTTCGTCATATGCAGTCTTGCATATGGAATTAACAGAATGCAAGAGGCCATGATCCCCATGGCTTGCAGTAATTTTCTTGCAGATAGCTGGGTTTTGGTGGCCAGTAGATTGAAGTAGCTTGTCAAATAAATTTGTTTCTCTGGAGTGAGGAATGCCATCTGGGAAGTTGTGTTCAAGCTTGCTCCCAGGAATACAATCTGTTGGCTGGGTACTAGCCTTGATTTCTTTTCGTTGATGGTGTATCCCAGTGAAGTTACAAGTCTTTTTACAAATGTCAGGTGCTGTAATAGCAAATCCTGACTTTCCACCTGAATCAGGCAATTGTCCAAGTATGGGTAAATATGAATACTTCTCTGCCTGCAAAATGCAATGGCTGGAGCTAGGCACTTTGTGAATACCCTGGATGCAGTAGATAAGCCAAAGGGAAGTGCAGAGAACTGATGGTGCATAGAGCCTGCTCTGAAGCATAGGTATTTCCTGCAAGGTTCTCTTATGGGGATGTGCAGATAAGCTTAAGTCCAGGGTTGCAAGGCAGGAATCCTTGGCTAGCATTGGAAGCGGCAGTTGGAGAGTTAGCATTTTGAATTTTGGAACCACCAGAAAGGTGTTGAGAATAGACAGATCTAGGACAGGACGCCAGGAGTTTTCTTTTCTGGGATCCAGAAACAGTCTGGAATAAAAGCCTTGCCCCCTTTGTTCTGCTGGGACTGGTTGATAGCCTTGATGCTGAGGAGACAAAGTACTTGCTTTTGGGTCTCTGCCCACTGGTTTGGGGGGAGGTATGGCCATTCACTTAGGGCTGGGGGTGAGTGGAAGTGGAATCTGTATCCTAGGGAAACAATGTTTAAAACCCATTTGTATTGGATAATGTATTCCCAGTTTTTTGCATGCAGGGCAAGTCTTCCTTCTAAAGGTGCAAGTACTTGGGCAAGGCTTGGGAGAGTTAAGAATAAGTCATTGTGCAAGTTTGCCATAGGGTGGTGGCTTACTACTCCCGGTTTTGGAAGAGGGAGCAACCCACTGCTTAGATCTGTGCATAACCTGAGACTGAAGTCTTGGTGGTCTGCTGCCCTGGGTTTGGACTGAGAAGGCCTGGAAGTGACTGGAAAGGACCAGTTCTTTGAAGGACAATGCCTACTGAATCTAGGCGGCTGTACTTGTAAGAAATCTTTAACAGTTTGCATAGATTTAGCTTTCTCCTCCATCCTTTTGTGGATGACTTCTGCTTTATTGCCAAATAGGTGCTCTTGATTTAAGGGTAATCCAGTAATTTTGCTTTGATATGATCTGGCAAGTTTTGTTCCTTAAGCCAAGTATGCATTTTAAGAACTGACCCAGTGACAGTTGCCCTGCAAGATGCGTCTAAGGCATCAAACCCACATTGCAAAGTATGTTTACCAACTTGGTTAGCAGAATGCATTAACTCTTGTAAATCTTTGTGTTCTGCACAATCAGGAATGAACATCATTTTCTGTTTAATTAGTTCCATGATATGCTGATGATACTTTAACATATGAAACTGTCAGTTTAAAGCCCTGATGGCAAGAGTAGCAGATGTGTAAACCTTCTTACCCCATCTGTCTAAAGCTCTAGAATTCCTGTCCGAAGGGGTAGGATTTTTGGCAGTAGTAGCCTTAATGCCTTTAGGTCTTGGGAAATGGTCTATGGATCCGCAGTAGGATTCTTGAAAAAGGAATTTGTGGGAGTCAGGTACTCTATAGCACCTGTCAGGTTTCCTGAGAGCTGGAGGCAAAGTATCCGGGGTAAGGCTGGATTCCAAGAAAACATCATCTACAATCTCCAGAACAGGAGGGATAGCTAGAGGTCTGTGCTGAGGCAGGTTTAAAAATTCCCTGAGTCTCTTTTTGGACTAAGAGTAGTCCTGGCGCGCCCAGCGGAAATGCTCTCTAAGGGTATGCAGGGTTTCACCAAAAGAAAAATCTTCTAGAGGGGAAGCAGCGGGAATGGAATCCTCTGCATCAGAATCCTCATAGGTAGATAAGGGTATGTCCTGGTAGTCAGAAGGAACAGAGATATCAGATTCTTGATCAGAAGAATCAGAAGGAAAATCAGTTCTAGGTCTCTGAGGGGGGGAAGGCTGGCTACCCCTAATTAAGGTAATAAGGTCTTCAGCCATTCTATTCATTTTTTGTGCCATGTGGGCCTGAGAATGCGCTTTGGTCATCGGTTTCCTAAGCAAAGTACAAACTTTAGTCCTGAGAAATTCGTATTTTTGGCTTGAAACAAAGTTGTCAGTTTAACATGAAAATCGGAAGGCCTGAATACACCTTCAGAAGCCGGTGCCTGCACAGCGGCTCCGGACCCATCCAAGGTAGAGACATCCACAGGTTCCATAGACGAAGAAACATCTTGCGGCATACCAGACTCTGAATGGGTCTCAGTAGAGGCCTGCAAATCTGTAGAAGCGGTATCAGGGGCTGCAAAAGCACCTCACTGATTACCGGCGAACTGGTGACTAGCTTAACGGAAGCGTCGGTGGCAGTTTTGGACCTGTGCAGTATGTCTCTGTCTTTATCCTTACGTTTTTTCGGAACATCAGTAGTCGGATGGCTTACCGAAGCCATTTCAAAATACGGAGATCGAGAGTGAAAGTATTTAGTGACAATAAGGGCCTGACGATGAATAGTTTGGGAGTTGAACAAAGCACAAAACCGACAACAAGGTACGTCGTGGTGTGGGCCTAAACAGGTGACGCAGTAAGAATAGAAATCTCGGTGTGGTATTTGCTTTCCACGGGCAAGACAATTATTAACTTTTTCTGACATTGGTTAGAGCAAGCAAAATGGATCCCCAATGGGGTACTTAGCTTTAGAAGACTTCAGGATGATTCAATTTGGAAAGGAAAACTCAGGTAGCGCCCGACCGGCACTCAAGCAAACTGCTTCTGCTTCATGCTCCTCGGCAAGAAAGACTGATGTAATGGCGTCAGCTGCCTGTTTTTATACCCTTGATGACCTGAGATCAGTCCTGGAGCGACAGCAACTGACGCAGAAACACTAAGTCTCTGGTATTTGGGCCAACTGAGGGCTACCTGCAGGCAGATAACCCAAGTGTGATGACTGCAACAGTGAAACACGAAGAACATTCCCTAGTTACTTTAGCCTTGGGAGGCCTCATGGAAGAATATTCCTAAGCACCACAGAGCCAAAGGATGTTCGACCCCTCGAGACCTGGTCTAGTTGGTAATGAGTGATAAAGGTATGATGAGAAGACCGTGTAGCTGCTGCACAGATGTCGTCCAATGAAGATCTGGCATGAAAAACTGCTGAGGTTGCCACAACTCTTGTGGAATGAGCTTGAATTGGTTTAGGAAGTTGGAGACCTTTAGAGTGATAAATAAATGTGATGCAGTCTCTGAGCCACTCAAATAAGGTAATCTTAGCAACTGGATTACCCAAATGGAGGGAAGACAATGCTATGAATAGCTGATCCAATTTTCTAAAAACCTTTGTCCTATGAAGGTAAAAATGTAGTTGTCTGTGTACCTCTAGCAAATGAAAAATATTTTCCTCTGTTATAAAAACTAGGGAAAAATACTGGTAATTGTAAAGACGAATTAATGTTGGTTTCGGATACCACCTTTGGAACAAATGATGGATTTGTTCTAAGTGCAACTCTGTCTTTATGAAAAATAAAGTAGTGTGATTTGCAGGATAGAGCTTGGAGCTCAGATACTCTTCTTGCAGAAGTGATAGCAACCAGGAATACATCTTCTTGGAAAAATATTTCAAGTCACAGGATTCTGATGGTTCAGAGGGGGGTCTTAGTAAGGGCCTGAAGAACAATACTGAGAATCCAAGGGGGAGCTGGTTCCTTAAACACAAGTTTAAGTATCATGAGCCCTTTTAAGAAAGCCTTACAAAGCTTGTGAGACATTAGAGAAGAACCATTCAGGCCTGAACGAAAATCTGAAATTGATGCCAGATGGACTTTAATATGTGGATGCAGAGGAACGAGACTGGAACAGTGTAGTTAGAAAATCTAGAACTTCATGAATGGGGCTGGTATAAGGGTCTAGTCCTTTGTTCAAACCCCAGTTAGCAAACTTCTCCCATTTGCTTTGGCATAGTTTTCTGGTCGAAGATTTGTAATGAGCAATAATAATTTGTTGGACAGGAGAGGAGAGGAGAGTAAAGGATGCCTGGCGATCATGGGAACTGGAGAAGCCATGCAGTGAGCTTGAGATGTTGGAGATTTGGATGAACCATGCCCCTCTAGGTGAGTTAGGAAAGCTAGAGCTGAATCCAAAATCCACGGTTTCCATATCAGATGAGGCCAAAGGAAGGGAAACCAAACTTATTGAGGCCAGAAGGGGGCAATGATGATTATTGAATTCTCCGTCCTTTTGGCTTTCTTTAGGAACTGTGATATGAGAAGAGTCGGGAGAAAGAGTAGACTGGGAGGACAATTGGGGAGAATAGCGTCCCTGCGTGACTCCCCCAGAGGGGGGATTAGGGCAAAGTAACTTCTACACTTGTTGATCATGGGAGAGGCAAACAGGTTGCAGCAAGGATGGCTTTAATGTGTGAAAAATTTTGTTCACCACTAGAGGATTGAGAGACCAATTGTGAGGTAAAAGAATCATTCTGCTCAGCTTGTCTGCTATCATGTAGGAACTTCCCGGTATGTGCTTTGCTGTCAGAAAGCGGTTGAAAGAAATCGCCCACTGACAAACTCTGAGTGTTTCTCGACAGAGAGGGTAAGATTTGGTTCCCCCTTGTTTATGTACCAGACTACCGATGTGTTGTCTGTCTGAATCGTTACTGTCCCAAAAGGAAGGGCATCTTGGAATGCTTGTAACGCAACAGCACTGCCCTCATTTCCAGAACACTGATGTGCAAGTTGGCCTCCAATTGGGACAATGTGCCTTGGACCATCTTTCCCTGATAATGCCCCCCACTCACCCTATCAGGGAAGCATCTGTGGTCACTATGGCTTGGTGCTGGGTAAGAGTAAATGGCCGCCTGAGAGAATCTGGTCACGGTGTAGCCACCATTTCAGATCTTGTTTGCAATGGCTGGTGATCAAAATCTGGTGAGACATTGGTTGGTGTATTAGAGACTATTAGGAAGCTAGTAGCCACTCTAGGATTTGCATATGAAACCTTGCCAAAGGAACTAGAGTGACTGATGCAGCCATGGAGCCTAATGTTTGAAGAACAAGTTTCGCTGGAAACTTGTTCTGAAAAATTTGTCTGACCTGGAACCTGATGCATTGAAGTCTCTCTGGAGAGAGAGAGAGACGCAATACCTGAAATAGTATCTAAATGAGCTCCGATGAAATCCAGTTGATGAGACATCTGAAGAGTTAACTTTTCGAAGTTTATTGTTATGCCTAGAGATGTACAAAAATTGATGGTGTAGTCTCTTGCTTGTTCTAACAGATGCCTGGTGGTAGCGGTAAGGAGCCAGTGGTCGAGATATGGAAAGACGCGAAAACCTTGCAGTCTGAGGTGAGCTGCAACCACTGCCATGCATTTGGTGAACACCCTGGAGGCTGTGGTGAGGCCAAAGGGCAGTGCTCTGAATTAGAAATGACTGGCTCCTAGCCAGAAGTGTAGAAACCTTCTGGAGCTTTTTTCCATTTTTATGTGATAATAAGCATCTTGGAGGTCTATAGAGCAAATCCAGTTATCTTTTTCCAAAAAAGGAAGTATCAACTGAACCAAGACATTCTGGAATTTGATTTGGTGGACTGCCTTGTTGAACTGGTTGAGATCCAGAATGGGTCTCCAGTCCCCTGTTTTTTTGAGCACTAAAAGGAATCTTGAGTAAACCCCAGATCCTGTTTGGTCTGGTGGGACTGTTTGGATGACTATTTTGTCGAGCAGTTTTTGAATTTCTAAGACTGCTGCTTCCCTTTGATTGGGTGAAACATCTGGGAGCCTTTTTTGGGTTGTTGTACTCATAACTGGAATTTTGTAACCTCTGGACATTATTCCCTGCACCCATTTGTCCGAAGTTAACAATTGCCAGGCAGGTTGGTGCAGGGATAATCGTCCCCGACTGCCTCCAGAGGAAGGCAATCGGGCACCTGTTCAGGGATGCTGATAGGAAGTTCCAGAGAAGGATTCTCTGGACTTCTGATTTTGTGGTTCATTTCTGCCCCTAGGGCGGTGTCTTCCATTGCTTCCCCCTCTGCCGCAGGGGAAGTCTTTGCCTTGTGTGTCTTGGAAAGGCCCTTTGGATTTTTTAAACCATAGTCTTCCACTTCTTTGGTTCCTAGAATAAGGTTCTGAGGAGTGGAGAAACGTATTTCTACAGCAGATAGGATCTTGCCATCTTTCTCACATCTGGCCAAGGTATCTTTTACCCTGGGGCCAAAAAGGGTAGAGCCGTCTAAAGGAGCATTGATGAATGACACTTTAAATGGCTCAGCAAAGTAGCACAAGCGCATACAGGAATGCCTTCAAATTGGCTATACCTGAACCCACTGCTTTAGTCGTCCCTTCAACTGCGTGGGCAATGAGCCTCATGGAGGAATTGGAGATAGCATCAAGAGTTGCAAGCTGACAGGAAACTTTGTCACGGACCCCTTCAGCCATTGCTCCTGACACAGTATTTGAAAGCTCTTTGATCAAGTCTCTCTGTAATCTGGTAAAGTGTGCCATATAATTCAAGGACCTCAGAGCAAAGGCTGTTGAAGCATAAACACGCTTCCCAAATCTATACAATGTCCTAAACTCTTTGTTAGGAGGATGGATAGTCAGACTCTCTTCAGCGAGTTCCTTTTTAGTGACAGTTGCTATCACCATGGCATCAACAGGAATTCCTTTAGACCAATGTGGCTCATCCTTAGGGGCTGATGCTATATGGTCAGGTCTCTTGGGTATTGGCTCTGTGGAGTTGGGCATCTTCCAAGCCCACTGAGCAATCAATTTAATAAGATCGTCAGTGGGTGGAGAGATCCAAAAAGTAGAGGGCTGGGCACGAAAAGCCTCCAGGTATACTGATTCCTCTGAGGAAGGTTGAACAGAAGACCAGCCACCATAGGTTCATAGGCTGGTACTAGGCTATCGGCCCTAGAGCCTATAAAAGCCTAGCCATAACAATTCCCTGGCTATTTCTTCCCACATTATTAACTTCCATGGACCCCTGTCTAGCAGGGCAACTGATGTGATCCCCAGGGTGAATTTCCTTTCTCCCATCCAATCATCAAGGTTCCTTTTGAAGAGGGCCAAAGAGGCACTCTGCTTGACATGTATGGGCAGTCTATTCCAGAGTCCGGGGAGTCTCTGGGTCAGGAACCTATCCCTCCAGCATGTTTTGTTTATTGTGATGACAAGATTTAGATCCCTGGTGCATGTGGCTCTGTGGGATTGGGATTTCTTTAAGTGTAGCATGTCCAACAGCTCTGGGTTTGACATGGCTTTGTATGTTAAGCAGAGATCGCCTTGGAGTAGACGATATGCAACAGATTATAGCTGGAGTTTTTTAAGGCGGTCAGCATAGGGCATCTGCTTTAGGCCTGTGATTCTTTTAGTGAGGTATTTCTGCGGCCTTTCCAGTTGTTGCAGATGTCTTGAGAGGTACATACTAAATGGGGCGTTGTATTCTATAATTGGTCTAATGAGGAATGAGTACAGTGGGACAATGACCTCCTTTTTTCTGGATGAAAAGCCGTTAGTGATGAGGTGTGCCACATAGAAGGATTTCCTGACTGTTGTGGCGATGTGGTTATTGAAACTGAGACTGCTGTCCACCTGTGTCCCTAAGTCTCTTATCACACTTTTGGTGTTTAGTGTACTGCCACCTATGTGATAATTCACAGGTACATGTTTTCTCCCCAAAGGGGATAACTATACATTTCTTGGCATTGAGCTTGAGCCCATGGCTCTGGTACCAAGCATCTGTTTCTGTAAGGCCCCTTTGTAGTGTATCCACATCATTTGGGGATTCAATAATGGCTCCCAGTTTGCAGTCATCTGCGAACTTTGCTAGCTAGAGTCCCTTAGTGTTGGCCTGTACTTCAGAGAAGTAGATGCCAAACAAGAGAGGTCCCAGGACTGAACCCTGAGATACTCCACTTGTCTGGAGCTGGATTTGGAGTCAGCTACTTTTACAGTGTGGGTTCTGTCAGTAAGCCAGTTGGCAACCCATCGAGTGACGTAGGGATTAATGCCCAGCTTAGTAAGTTTATCTATGATTCCAGAGTGGAGGGCGGTGTCAAAGGCCTTGGCGAGGTCCAGATAGGCTGGATTTCAGGATTTCTAGGATGTCCCTGAAGGAATCATCATCAGGGGGAGTGACCTGGGGAAACTTTTCCCTCATCAAAATCAGTATCTTCAGTGAAGGACTCTTCTGGGGAGTCTAGGTGCTTCCTCTTGCACTTCTTTGCAGGGACATCCGCGGGGGATGATCCAGGGAAGTGTCCGAAGAGATGACCACTAAAAGTGAGAGTCACCTGGGACTTTTGTGCCCACTGTCCCAGAGATGAGACTGATGGAAGCTCAGGCCAAGAGGAAGTAGAAACCTGTCCTGACAGGCATGGCAAAGACAGAGTCTCCAATGGACAATGCCTTCTCCGTTATCCTAAAGGCTGCCTCCCCCATAGAGGGATGGGAGTCCGGTACTGAAATGGACTCATTCAGAACCGGACTCACACCCCACACCGAGAAGGCAGCTCCTGGAACAGAAGCCTTGGTCAATCCTACAAAGGCATAGGTACCAAGGGACATGGACGATTCCGAGGAAATGAAATCGATCCAAGCCCCTCGGACCTGACCAGAGAATCATGACCCCGGGAGACCTCTGGTGCCTAAGGGTCAGAGGAACTTAAGACAACTCTAAGAACCGGAGAGGATGCTACCGGAACCTAAACAATTGATGCCGGAGGAGTCAGAACCGAGGCCTCCAAGGTCTTGATAGAAGTTATAGCTAGGCTAGTTTCAGGCCCAGCATGGCTAGGAACTGATGGTAATCCTCTGGCCATCAGGAGCTGATCCACGAGTCTCAACATATCAGCGTCAGAAAGATTCTTAGTAGAACAGATAGAAGATGAGGAGGGAGACTTAGGAGGTTTTGATTTCCACAAAGAGGCTAAGTGACAGATCTTTAAAGGGGTCAATGGAAGGAGAATACTTGGTTCTTGGTAGCTGCTGTAGCTTCGGCCCTGAGGAATCTGTCAGTGCAGAAAACAACATTTTTGGTTCAGAAGAGGGCTTGCGTCTGGAACCAGATAAATCCTCCTGTGCCGAGGAACTCTTCAGTACCAAGGTAGACTTAGGCATTTTCTTAGATGGTTCCGAGGACCGTGGAACTGAAGGCTTTTTCTTTCGAAACTGAAGATGATGATGAAGTAGTGGTAGCTTCAACTCTAGACTCAGATAAGGCCTCATCAAATCCTGTTTTAAGATGTCCCTTTAATATTAATTTGCTTTTCCTTTCAGTCGGGGTTCAAGTAGAGAACCCGTGACAAACTGAACAGTCTTCTTGCAAGTGAATCTTTCCCAGGCAATAGACACATAAGGTGTGACCGTGGGAATTAGGCATCTTGCCTTCACATTTCTGTCACCTTTTAATGCCTGAGGTGCCTTTAACAGATTTAACAGGAGAAGATTGTTGTTTTGGTCAGTCATTATAATGAAAATAACTGTCAAACAGTCATACGGACAAGAGCGATAAAGAGAAAGAAGCAAAGAAAAGATTTTTTTTTTAAACATTAAAGCTAGTAAATACCAATGATGGTATTATAGAATACCTAAACAGGTAATAAGTAAAAAGGAATAGAAGAAAGTACCAGCAATGGTACTTAAGTTCTACCAATGTAGGAGAGGGAAAGAAACATAATAAACAGTTATATTAAGGTTAAGAGGAGTGGGTAGCTAGTGTAAGAGGAACTAGACAGGAATTTCTTAAAAAGGGAATAAAGAAGTACTTTAAAGAGTTAGAAAAATAGAAAAAAACTCACTATTATAACCAAGGCTCAAGAGAAGGAAACTAATGCATCTGGTCTGTGAAGCAGCAAACGAGATCTGGGGTAACTTTAGACAGCAGCATTAAGGGTAGTGCCTGGTTTGAGAGTTTGGAGAGCGAACTGGAAAATATGGCAGAGTCGGTTCTGCGGTTCGGAACCGAACCCACTGTCAAGGAATGAAGACTGACATCAGATCCTGTGTTTTCCACTGAAAAACTGGGACACTGTAGCAATAGTCTCAGAGAAAGAGCACCCCCTCCCCCCATATGGAGAATCAGAAAGTGAACTCTCCTCAAGTCTGAATCAGAAATCTGAGGACAAAACCCTAAATCCTTCCCTGCATCTTCCTGTTCAGACTCAGAATCCTGAATCTCTTCAGGAAAGGAGGCATCCTTATTTCTTTTTACCAGAAACTACTACATAAGAACGATCAATAGCCCGAATCAAACCCTGAGCCAGTCGCACTAAACTACTCCTATACAAAAAGCGATTGGAGGAAGATTAGATACATGCTTAATTTTCTATATATTTTTGGCACAAAAAATAGGGCCGACCATGTTACTAATAGTAACTACTCCTTCCCCAGGGAAGGGCACAGCATTCTGACACAAGAGGGAAACTTCCCCTGTTCCCTCTCTCAGGACAAGAGTGGTTCTTCCTTGACCACTGAAGGGACCTCCAACAGCTGCAGAGAACGTGGCTAACCCCAGGTCTATAGTGGCTGTAGGTGCTACACCAGGGGGATTTGGGGTAAAAAATGAGTGGTCTGAGGTATAACAAATAGCCACCACAGTCTCACCCACCTGTAGCTGAGGCGCTAGCCTGCTGTAGCGTCAAAAGGCTGTTTACTTAACTTTTTCTTTTTGTAGCTAGAAGGAGTGCAGTCGCTAAATAAAAAATCAGGGAAGATGGTTTCATCTTCATCCTATCCCATAGCAAGAGAGGAATGTGCTAGGGATTCTTCTACAGAATCCAGCTCATCATCCTCATCAGAGGAATCAGAAACCCTAAGTCTCTTAGAGGGAGTGGAACAAGAGAAACCAACAGGTGAAAGAAATGATAAAACCATGAGGGGGGTTTAAGACCATGAGGGAACTAAAAAGACACTGAGTAAAATCATGCCACTCCCTTTGGGGGTCCTTAGCTGCAGTGGCCACATGTCTAATCTTTTATTTTTTATTTACAGGAACTTCACTCATAACACGCTTAGGGATTTCTGAACCTAATCTAACTTCAATAACAGAATCAGGTACTTCTCCCTAACAAGTATATGGGGAATCCCCCTAGGCCTTTCAGAAATAATCACCCGTGTCTTCCCACATTCTACAGCAGACATTGATTCAACCTCAGGGGATAACTGAATAGCAAGTCCAAAGTTGGTTCCCAAACAGGTAATGCCAGAAGCAGCAGATGTCGAAACTGGATGGTCCTCAGGCCCTTCATCAGACCAAACTCACCAAAAGGAACAGTCATGCAAAATCTTACCATAACATTAAATGTCCTTTTCACTGCTCCAGTACTCATCACCTGTGGGATCTCCCTACCAAGGATAGTCCAACATCAGACCCTTTACATCCTCCCAGCATCATACATCAGAAGTATGCTCCTTGCCCAGATGTAGGGCATAAAGGTGATGTATGCATACTGAATACTCAGAACTGAAGTCCTCAGGAGAACTATAGCAACCTCAGTAGAAAGGCAAACATCCAAGAAGAAAGAAAAGCAGGAGAGGAAAACAGGGCAAGGTAGTAAAAACCCCTCAGCTGGCAAATTATTCCCAACAGAAGAAAAGCAAATAAGGGGCAGAAGGGAGGGTCTGAGTACTGCAACAGTGAAAAGGAGGACATCTACTGTTATGTTAAGATTTTAAAAACTGTACTATGTTCTTCCATATCATTGCTGCAGTATTCATCACCTATGGGCAAGTACAAAAATTACTGTAAGTATGTAAGACAAATGGCGTAGTAGAGCCCTCCACAAACCCATGAAGGTTAGCCATTGCAAGTCCTGCTGTAGCTTTGGAAATGACATATAACTTGTAATGTTTAGTAAAAGTGTGGACAGAGGGCCACATAGCAGCTTCAAGGATGGAGCTAGTATCTAAACCCTTGTAGAAAGCTCTAAAAGAGGCTACTGCCCTTGCAGAATGCTCCAGTGTAAGCTCAAAGATGTTTACCATAAAAAGAATGATAAAAGGAAATGGTCTTAGAAATCCAGGAGGAGGTGGTTTGTTTATAAACCGCCAAACCCAATATCCTGGAATAGTTGCTCAGATTTGTGGATATCTTTTGTTTTAACCAAATAATACCTCGGCTGTCTATACCTCGGCTGTCTATGTAGATCAAATATGTGAAGAACCTTCTCACTAGCAGACTGCAGGGAAAGAAAAAAGGAAGGAAGCTGGGTAGACTGATTAAGAGACAATTCATTGACCACCTTGGGCATGAAAGGAGAATTACTTTGCAGAGACACCCTATCCCTATGAAAATTTTAAAAGGAAGGAGATGCAATCAGAGCCTGAAGTTCAGACACTCTCCTGGCTGAAGTAAGTGCAACCAATTTAACTGTCTTCCAGGTACAGTGCTGCAAAGAAAAAGAATAAGCAGGCTCAAAAGGATCCTATGGTGAATCTTCAAGGATAAAATTAAGGTACCAAGAGGGACGACTTGGTTTTCTTGGGGGCCTGATATGAAGGACACCTTTAAGGAATTGTTTGAGCTCAAGATGGGAGATCAAATGATGGGTTCAAAGGCATATCAACAGAGACTAAGTGAGCTTTAACAGAAGCTAGCATGGAGCAGTTCACACAAGTAAGAAAGGACCAAAGGGACCCCCCCTACTGAGAAGGGATCATGGTGATGCTTCAGACACCAAGCAGAAAATCTTTTCCATTTAGCTGTATAGGATTTTCGGGTAGTGTGTTTCCTGGCCTCCTGCAGTATTCTAAAGCACATCCTCAGAAAAGTGGTGTTTGAATGGGATCAAAAATCACCCAAACTGTCAAGTGAAGAGTGGACAAGTGGGGGTGAACAAAAGACCCCTTTCTCTTGTGTGAGAAGATCCATCTGGTGAGTTAACTTGGGATGACTGCCCCCAATCAGGTGAAAGAGAAGGCTTAACCAGTGCCGTCTGGGCCAAAAGGGAATCACCAGACAAGATTCTTGTACAGGACCTTGGGAAGTAGAGGAACAGCAGGGTAAGCATACAGAAACATCCCTCTCCAAGAAAAAGACATGGCATCCACCTTCCAAGTCACACGATTTGAGGACTATGGAACAGAAGTGAAGACGTTGGCTTTTCAGAGAGGAGGGAAAAAGATCCACTTGAGGAATATCCCACCAATGTTCAGAAACACCTCACGGTAAAGAATCCATTTGTGAGGTTGTGTCCAGGACCTTCTCAGGATGTCTGGTACAAGATTGTGTTCGAAAGGAATGTAAACCAGCTGAAGATTTAGCTGATGGTGGATATCCAATCCTAGGCTTGAAGGGCTAGTCTGCAAAGAAGATAACACCTTGTGACCCTTGTTTGTTGATGTATCAATGTGACTTGGTTGTCTGTAAATACCTTGAAAGGGTCTGGGGACCAAAGAGAATGGAAGGCTTGAAGAGCAAGAATAAGATTCCTCACTTATGATGATATGGTCGGACCTCTGATGAACGGGTCATAGAGCCTAAACCCACAGATTGTTGGAAGAGGCTCCCCACCTTAAATCAGAAGCATTTGTGAATAGTTCTTGAGTAAGGGTGAAGGTCTGAAAAGGCAGACCCAGACTGAGAGACATTTGCGGAATCCAACATAGTTTGAGACAAGGAAGAAAGTAAGAGGATTGGAAATTCCAAAGGATGACAATGCTAAAGCCAAACTACCTTCAGGTACCACTGACGT
The DNA here is from genome assembly GCF_019279795.1 of Protopterus annectens. Lineage (NCBI taxonomy): Eukaryota > Metazoa > Chordata > Ceratodontiformes > Protopteridae > Protopterus > Protopterus annectens. Next base: position 647,517,146 of record NC_056736.1, read on the forward strand.
TTCTTCATATGAAGCTTGGCAAAGGGAACCATGGGAATGGTCAGTGCCATCAACTGCTAGACTTCTGAGAAATTCCCTTGTCAAGATGAGAGAAAGAGGAAGCAGAGACTGGAAATAGGTTGCCAGAGACAGGACCTTGGAAGAAGGAAGAGAAGCCAACACTGGAATGGTTTGGATTCTACACTCCAGAAAAATGTGATCTTGAGGAGGAGTCACACTTGATTTCTTGAGACTGATGGTGAATCCTACTCTGCGCAGAAGAAACATGATGAAGTGCAAATCTTGTAGAAGCCTAGCCTGAGAAGGAGGCAGAAGAAGCAGGTTATCCAGATGGGGGAATATCTGTACTCCCCACACTCGGTTATATTATACTGACTAACCATTATTTTTTATGTGGGTCAATAACTACTCTTTTTCATCTAAAGGGAAATTATTGGTGCTTTGACCATGTCATATAGATTTTTTGGGCCTTGTTTTTTGGACTTTTGATGATTTTTGCTACCTCCTTTTAGCAATAAGTTATATATATATTTTTGTGTATATTTTACATATATTTTTCGTGCACTTCAAAACTGATATTTTTGGTTTATTACAATATATTTTCAATCAGCCTGAATTGGGTCTATTCAGGAGCTAAAAAATTTTTGCAGTTCGTTATCATTTGTTTTTTGATTGTACCACTTGTTTGGTATGGATTTGACAAGCAACATTAGGGGCTTATCATCCGACAAGGACGATTTACAAGTATTTGGTTTAGGTGACATTACTTAAAGACCTTCTGAACCCAATATACATGATCCCTCAACTCAATGTAAGTTAGCTTTTCAAAGATTAACTAAAGAGATGAAAGAGCTTGGAAGCAATGTATGGCATCTCAAACTAATCAAGGCATACCGAACCAAAGGCACTGTCCATAGGGGCTTAAAAGTAAAGTTACAACCTTTGGTCTATCAGGCTGATGATATACTATTGGAGGAATGTGGCAAAATACAACAGAATACATCTATGGATTTTGTGGAGGCCCTTACAGGTTATTATGAACGGACAGTTGATAATGGGGTTAAGGTAGTGGAAGATCTTTGCCTTGAAATTAAAAATTTTGAATGCTTACCCAGTTACAGGGAAGGACTGAATGCGCTGGATTCTGATTTGCGCTCTCTGGAACAACTCAAGGATAGGAAAATGAAAAAATTCCAATGGGACTTAGGCGATTATCAGAAAGGTCAGCCTTTCTTGCCATACAAGAGCCCTTTGGTAGGGAGGAACCTAAATAAAACATTGCCTGCAAAGCTTAAGACACCCAACTCTATCCTCAAGAAAACACGTAATACTGTTAGTTTCACTTCTGGGGAAGATTCTTCTTCTGCTACAGATGCTGATGGCAACCCCCTTCTTCAGTCATCAACACCGAAAGCCGCAGAATGGGTCACCCTTTAGGGTTAGGTCCAGAAGAGGGGGAGGAAACAGACAGTCCAAACACTTTGGAGGAGATTCTCAAGGTGATGACCAAATGTTGAGTGAATTTAACAATATACATAATATATCTTCTGTGGAGCTTTCTCAGGCTCAGACGTCTGTACTCAATAAAGGTCTAAACTATGTTCCTGGATTTTTTGTGACTGAAGACTCATTTGCATCTGATGTGATCGCCTTTTGTAGAATGATTAATCTCAAAATACATTTTGATTCCGAAACGGGTGGTAATGAGGTCAGATCTTTTAAATTTCAACAATCCAGATTTATGCCTCCAATGTCTAGTCAGGTGTCTCTATTCCAATCCTCCGTCCTCAAAGATCTACATTACAGTTTTAATGAATATATTTTCCATCACAATCTCTCAAAGATTGAACAAACAGCTTTGGAGGAGTTAAAAAATAATAAAGATCTGGTTTTATTATCAGCTGGCAAGGGGGGGGGGGTAGTAGGTTATGAATTGGGACAGTTATTATCAAGAGGCACAGAGACAGCTTGGGGATGCCAGGCATTATATGCCCATGCCCTTAGACCTAACTAATAAATTTAATGTTGAAACTGACAGGTTCTTATTTCAGGCACAACAGAAGGGTATTATTACACAATCGGACGTTTATCATCTCACGGTTAAGGATCTTAGATCACAACATATCTACTTTTTACCTAAGATACATAAGGATCCTCGATGTCCACCAGGAAGACCAATTGTTTCAGGGAGGGGCAGTTTAACTGAGCCTTTATCTGAATTTCTCACTCTCTATTTGAAACGTCTCCTAGTTTGTGTTAGATCACATATCCAGGATGCCACCCAATTTCTAGGTATCATCTCCAACACTCATTTGAAACCAGGTTGGGTTCTTTGCACATTAGATGTGACTGCCTTATACACCAATATTCCACATTGGGCGGGGCTAGTGGCCCTGCAATATTGGTTAGACCAAAGTGCTTTATATCCACCAGGTTTTAATGCTCTTTTGGTATGTATGAATGAACATGTCCTCACTAAAAATGTGTTCTGTTTTCATGGACAATGTTACTGGCTGTCACAAGGTACAGCAATGGGGGCATAAGCCCCCACTTATGCAGATCTGTTTATGGCCACCTGGAGACCAAACTGATCTATAATCCCAATCATAACATCTATTTGGGGGAAATATATATTTGGAGACGATACCTAGATGATTGTTGGCTGGTATGGAGGGCGGACGTGGCTTATCATTTGGAGTTTGTTGAATATCTTAATCAAAATAAATGGGGAATTGAGTTTAAGATGAATTTCAATTTGGATGAAATCACCTTTTTGGATGTGACCATCACGAGAAATGAAGATAATACTCTTAGTACACAAATATATAGAAAATATCCCCAGTATAATTCCTTACTCCATGCCAGTAGCCTCCATTCGCCACATGTAATACATACCACCCCCAAATCTCAATTTTTGAGAGTAAAACGTATTTGTTCTGATAATAATATCTTCCATAAATATAAGTTGGTCCTAGCTAACTGATTTTGAAACGGGGTATAAAGTGGGCAACACTGCCATGGCCAGTAATTGGGCATCTACACAAGCCAGGGAAGATCTCTTACAATATAAAAACAAGGATAATACATCAGAGGATCAAGATGTTTTGAGAATGCTTACTACATATGGATGCAACACTAAAGCTTTCATGAACATTATCCAGAAACATTGGAATATTTTGTTGCCGGATCAGAAATCAGCCTCTAAAGGTGGGTCAGAGATGATGCTTCCCTTTCGATTTGGTAAAACTTTAGGCTCAATTTTGAGCCGTTATAAACATTCTTTCCAGGTCTCAGCTGGACGTATACAAATTGTGTGGTACTTATCCATGTGGTCATTGCACACATTGTTACAGAGTTTTCAAAATTAAGGAATTTACTAGCCCCAATACTGATACAGTTTTTGACAAAGTTTTTGTCCAACTGTGGTTCAGATTGGGTGGTGTACCTGGCCTCTTTTCCTTGCTCAGCTTTTTATGTGGGTCAGACATCTAGACCATTACGGATCAGAATTTCGGAACACGAGTGACATAAGGAATCATAAATTTTCCAGTGCACTTTATAAACACACACTTAAGCACCCTTCTGCTTCCTTTTATTTTATGGTCATTGACAAAATTAAAGGAGATAGGTCCCTCAAAAGTGGTTGGCACACAATTCCAAACAATAAGGAAAGGAAATGGATAATTAAATTGGGTGGCCTTTTCAGCCCTGGTTTGAATAAACATCTCTAAATATATCCTTAATAGGAATCTATTAAGTACATAATGACTTGATTGGTTTGTAATTAAGATGCTATAAATACTGCTGCTCTGATGTTACTTCTGTTTTTTATTGACTTTGTTTGTGTCCTGAAGAAAGCTTATACAGCCAAAACTGGTTTGCTTGCTTTTTCTGGAGCACTTTTGCGCTTTACTGGGGGTGTTTGACACCCTTAGTTGCTTAGAACTGTTTATTCAATAAATTTATACTCATTTGGCAACATCCATTTGGTGCTGGCCCTATTTCTTCATATTTGTCTTGGTTTTTTGGGCCCTGGCACTTGTCGTACCTGCGAAGAGTTTGGATTGAGTCTGAAGGAATGTAAACCACCTGAAGATTTAGCTGATGGTGGATACCCAATCCTGGGCTTGAAGGGCTAGTCTGCAAAGAAGATAAAAACTTGTGACTCCTGTTTGATGTATCAATGTGACTTGGGAGTTGTCTGTAAAGACCTTTAAAGGGTTTGGAGACCAAAGAGAATGGAAGGCTTGAAGAACAAGAATAAGAGTCCTCATTTATGTTGATATGGTCAGACCTCTGATGAACGGGTCATAGATCCTGAACCCACAGATTGTTGGAAGAGGCTCCCCACCTTAAATCAGAAGCATCTGTGAATAGTTCTTGAGTAAGAGTGGGGGTCTGGAAAGGCAGACCCGGATTAAGAGAGATTTGCTGAATCCAACATAGTTTGAGACAAGGAAGAAAGTAAGAGCAGTGGAAATTCCAAAGGATGACAATGCTGAAGCCAAACTGTCTTCAGGTACCACTGAAGTTTCTTCATATGAAGCTTGGCAAAGGGAACCATGGGAATGGTTGGTGCCATCAACTGCTAGACTCCGAGAAATTCCCTTGTCGAGATAAGAGAAAGAGGAAGCAGAGACTGGAAATAGGTTGTCAGAGACAGGACCTTGGGAGAAGGAAGAGAAGCCAACACTGGAAATGGAATGGTTTGGGATTCTACACTCCAGAAAAATGTGATCTTGAGAAGGAGTCACACTTGACTTCTTGAGATTGATGGTGAATCCCAGACTGCACAGAAGAAACATGATGAAGAGCAAATCCTGTAGAAGCCTAGCCTGAAAAGGAGCCAGAAGAATAAGGTCATTCAGATGGGGGAATATCTGTACTCTCTGAAGCCTGAAAAAGGCTATGAAAGGGGGCAGACATTTGGTAAACACACTTGGGGCCATAGAAAGACCAAAGAGTAAAACAGAGAACTGAAAATGAGAGTAAGAACCAGAAAAATATAAAAACTTCCTGAAGAGAGGATGAATGGAAATGTGAAGATATGCATTCTTTAGGACTAGTGAGACGAGAAAGGCCTGCGAAGGTAATGGGGAAACACAGTCTGAAGGGAGAACATCTTATAGAAAAGAACATTTAGAGAAGTATTTAAAAAGGAAAGTTCCAGGACTGGTCTCAAAGATCCTTTTTTTTTCTGGGAACCAGAATCAATCTAGAATAAAACATTGTTCCTCTTTGGGAGTCTGGAATGGGCTGAATGGTGCCCTGGTTGAGTAAATCCTGCAGAACACCAGAAAAATGAGGAAGTTGGTCCGGAGGAGGTTGACGGACCCCTAACATGTAACATGTTGGGAGGAGGGGAGTTTCATGCCATAAAAACTAACTGACAATTGACAGAACCCAGGAGTCTTGACATTATCTGTTTCCAGACAGGGAAAGCCTGAAACACAGGGGAACCTGGTTGAGGTCAGGGGAGGAAATGTGTCAAATGGAAGCAGGTTTGTCCTGAAAAGGAGGCTTTTGAGTTTTGGAAGTCTGAGTGGGCTTATTAGAGAATATACACTTGGAAACCCTCTTCCCTTTAGAAGGCTGATGAGGCTGTCTATGCACAAAGGGAGAGTTAGAAGGATAGTTTCTCTGAAATATAGGTATGAAAGAAATGAGACATGTTTAGGATCCTGCATCACTTTACATTATCTTATAGAGTCTTAAACAAGTCAGCAGCAGGACGTACCAAAGAAATTTTAACTGTCCAAATGCGTGTTCAAGTAGTTTGGCTTTAATGTGATCAGGTAGAGCCTGCAAGTGAAGTAAAGAGTAACCTCTTCATCACTGAACAGAGGCACAGTATACTAACCTCGAAAAAGGGCATAGCAAAATTAATTTAAAATGGGTGGCAAAAGCCAAACACACTCTGGCTAGGCTTATAAATGCCCTAGGGCAGATAGCCTAGTATGAACCTATGAACTAGAAGCAGGAGCCCTAGATGTAGTTATGATGCAGCTGAAACATCATCTGATGGAGTGACACACAACCTCAGAAATGGAGCTCAAGTAGGACAGGTCAGCAGTCTTGCCTTCAGAATCAGGAAAGTTAGACAACTCCCCCCTCTCGAAGTTCAGACAAAAGGGCCAAAACATACTTGGTCATATCAGTCTAATAATTAATGTCCCTAAAGGTCAAAGTGGCAAAAGTATACACGTTTTTCCACAGCCCAACTATTTTTATCAGAAAGAAGAAGCTTGGTCAAAAGGAAAAGCTTGGATGGTTTATCAGCAGAAAGAGGCCACCGCAGGGTCTGAACAACACTTGTAGAGATACTTAAAGGCCTCAGGCACCTTATAAAAACTGTCAGGCTTCTTAGGGGCCAGACGCTGGGAGTCGAGGGCAAAACAGGGAGCTGCAAATGTGTCTAACAAGGTATCCAACACAGAGGGAACAGCAGAAGCTTTACAAGATTCAATCTGCAAAAGACCATAATACTTCTTTTGAATATCAGAGACTTGTGAGACATCCTGCTTAAATGCTCCATCATGAAAACTACTGTATCTCGAAAAGACAATTCCTCAAAGGAGAATTAGGACTCTAGCAATCCTCTTCCTCAGACCCATAATCTAAAGGAGAGGTAAACTGCAAGGAGTAGGACAATGACTCATCCCCAGAGTCCCCTTTCTCATCTGAAGAATCAGACTCCCTAGTCTTTTGGCAACATCTACATCATATTATCGTATGATGTAAATAGAGAATGCTATTTCATCGCACCGATAATCGCACCTGGTCATCACCAACATGGGCGACCAGTGTTCCACACCGGAGGTCAACCCCTCGCTGATTAGATCTGACCATAAACTAATCACTCTGGATATCCACACTCCACCACCACCCCCGGTCAAAGAAACCACAGTGAAAAACTTTTCAAAAGCAAACTTCACGTTACTTAAGATTGAGGTGGGAAGTTTCAAAGCCACCATGCTAAAGGATAACGCTGTCCATGCTGCAAAATCCTTTACTAATGCACTCTACGGGCACCTACAAGAATGCGTGGATCGTGTTATCTCAAACAAAACCAAGGCTCTCTCCTCCAAGAAAAGGAAACCAGTCTGGTGGACCCCTGCCATAAGCAAGCTATACAATAGAAGGAGGAAGCTAGTACAGAAGAGAGTAAAATCCCAAGAAGGGAAGACATCCCTGATCAGTATCAGCAAGAAACTACATTCCCTCATAAAATCATCCAAGGCTAGCAAAAAAGAAAAATTGCCATGGACTCCAAAGATAACCACAAAGCATTCTTTAGCTATCTCAAGAATCTAAGTGGCAATTCTCAGATCTGCTCGGAGTTAGTGCAGAATGGCACAAAATACACTGAACCGACCGATATAGCCAACATCCTGGCAGACAGGTTCAGTGCAAACTTCACCCCCCTCTCACCTCAAAAGGGCCCATAACTATACCAGAAGAGTGTAGTGCCCCTGAAATCACACTCAGGTTAAAACAGCCCTCTCCAAAGCCAAAAACAAAGCATCAATGGGACCGGATGGTGTCCCAGGCTGCGTCCTACACGAGCTCAAAGATGAACTAACCCCTCACCTAAACACACTGTTTAAACTCAGCCTCTCCACGGGCTATGTGCCCATAGAGTGGCACACAGCTACGGTTATTCCACTCCACAAAGGTGGAGCCACAATGGACCCCAGGAACTATCACCCTATAAGCCTGACTAGCTTGGTCTGCAAAGCTATGGAACTCCGGTGCTTGTTTTACACTCTGTGTTCCAGACTGTCCCTGTGTCAAACACTTGCATTTTCCCAGGCGGATGCCTCTGAAGACCCATACTAACTAAGGGAATAACTAAACAGCTCACTGAGAGACTTTTTCCCTTTGTAAACAAAGTGAAACTCTGTGTTCCAGACTGTTCCTGTGTCAAACACTTGCATTTTCCCAGGCGGATGCCTCTGAAGACCTGTACTAACTAAGGGAATAACTAAACAGCTCACTGAGAGACTTTTTCCCTTTGTAAACAAAGTGAAAGCATGTATTGATTCATACAGATATAAATTATATCCATATGATTGTTTAGACTCTGCTAAGCTAGACAAGCTTCTCGGGCAGGAAAGCCAGCAGCCAACCCCCCCCCCCCCTCAGCCATTCACTTCTGCTCTTTTACACAAGTCTTACCTCTCCCTATCCTCCTTCCTACATTCTCTTGTTCTTCCACATGTCCCCCTAGCCTGACCAAACTAGGTAGGGACCTCTCTTTGCCATTACCTTGCCCCCCCACTAGAAAGTGTCACTAGCATAGCTCTCTGCATTATACTGCCTTCCCCTTTACTGCACTCTCTCCCTCTCCACTAGTTCTCAGCTCTTCTTGGACTCACTTATCCACTCACTCCCCTCAGTCATAAGACACCCTTGTTCTGCATCCTCACCCTGACTTCCTTCCCACTTGACTCTGAGCTTTCTTCTACAGTCCCCACGTTTAGACTTACCTCTGGATCACTCTCTTTCTTCACTGATTGTCTTCCATCACACTCTGCTCTCTTGGCTCTTCCCGCTCCGTTCGCCCTGCGGGCTCACTCCGCTCCCCTACCCTGCCCACACTCTGCTCTCTTGGCTCTTCCCGCTCCATTCGCCCTGCGGGCTCACTCCGCTCCCCTACCCTGCCCCCAATTCTCACCTGCCCCCACTACTCCTACATGTATTACTCTAGAGGACACACCCTCACTTGACTAACTCCAATCAAATACACTTCATCATTAACACCCTCAACCCCTTTAGCATCACTTCACATCCACTTATTACCTAACTTAAACTTCTCCTTTATCTCAGGTCAGACTACTACTTCTCAGTTTTGCTACAAATCTACCCCTTATTACCTCTCTCATCTCCCTTAACTTTGAAATGCATACATTATTTATCCCTTCACAACTCCAACTACTTTTTTATCTCTCTCTCCTAACTCCTCTAGCCACTACCTATCTCCTTACATCATATGAACAACCAATCCACTACTCCCTCACCTTTCCCTACTCACACACCTCTACAGCTATACTCCCTTTAGTCTCTATTTCCACAAACCTAACTTATAAAGCTAGCTACCAACTACCCAAATACCACAGACTTGTACATATCAAATTCTACAACCTCAAAACAAAAAAATCACTAGTCTGCCTCTATAAACCGCTCCAGACTAAACAATTATTACTTGTCCATGCTCTATTGGATGGTGACATTCATCCTAACCCTGGCCCTCACCATAACTATTCTACAGGAAACACTTACCAAGATATAACTAGTACCCTCTTAACTACCAAACCTGGCAACACACACTCAGTTGCTCACGTTAACATTCGTAGTATATGTAACAAAATTGCTCAAGTTCATGCCCTCTTAGATGTCCACCAATTTGACATTCTTTGCTTATCTGAAACATGGCTTAAACCTCACATTAAAGACAATGAAATTACCCCACCCGGATATAATATTATAAGACATGACAGCCCAGTCAAAAAGGGAGGAGGAGCTGCTATCTTATATAAAGCTAACCTTCAAATCAGTACTATACATCCCAACCTACCCCTTGACAATAATACCGAAATTATCTGCTTAAAGCTTCCACTCAACAAAAGTAAAGCAATAAATATTATTTGTACATACCTTCCCCCAGGAAATAACATTATTACACTAGAAAATATCCTTAACTGGCTCTCCTCCAACCTCCCACAAGAAACAATTATCCTAGGTGACGTAAACATTGATTGGAATACCTGTAAAAGTATAAACCCCACCTCCCATATAAACTTATATGGCTTCTCACAACTTATCAACAGCCCTACCAGAACTAATAAAATCAATATCCATAAAACTACCTTAGAATGGATACTTACAAATAACCCCCACCAAACCTATACATCTGGTACCCTTCCGGATGATCTAAGTGACCATTCACTAACTTACATTATTAGGCATAGAACAAACCTAACTCTTCCTAATACTGTCCTAACATTACGCTCAAAAAAGCAATTTAACTCCAAACTCTTTCTAGCTGAACTAAAACAATGTAGCTGGTCTCTACTAAACCTTCTTCCCCTTAATGAAGCAGTAGAACACTTTAGTTCCACATTCCTATCCATTCTAGACTGTCATGCACCTCTACGTACTATTAGAACCAAAGCTAAACCAGCACCCTGGCTCTCCAATGACACCAGGCAAAAAATCACTCTTAGAAACAAATTCTGGGCAAAATGGCACACTACTAAAAATCTGACTGACCGCCAAACCTTCAAAGAACTTAGAAACAGTACAAAAAAAGCCATTCTGACAGACAAAAATAACTATTTTCTCCTAACTCAACAAACCTTTAACAAGCAACCTAAACAATTCTGGACAAGTATTAATAATCTTCTTTCCCCAAGCCAATCTGTCACACCCAACCCACTAGGCTCCAACCCTGACAATCCCTCACAAACAGCTAATGCCTTTAACTCTTTCTTCACAAATGCTATCCAAACATTGGCTAGTCACCTATCTCCTGACACCTCAAACCTGCCCACATCTTCTTCTACTCCACCTCCTGCTTTTCATTTTGAACCTGTTCCTACCTCCTTTATCTTCTCACTCCTTAATAAACTAAAACCTACCACCTCTTCTGCCGACAGACTTCCTGCAAAGTTCCTTCAAATAGCTGCCAAAGCTATAGCCTATCCCATCTCTATACTCTTAAACAGATCTATTACAGAAGGAACTGATCCCTCTATCTGGAAAATATCTCATATTATTCCACTCCACAAAGGTGGGAACTCCAATGACTTCTCTAACTATCGTCCTATAGCACTCCTATCCCCTCTTGCTAAAATATTGGAAAAATGCATACATAAACAACTACTTAACCACCTTCTCCAAAACAGCCTACTTGCTTCTTGTCAGCATGGATTTAGACCTTCCCATAGCACCACCACTGCATTGCTCTCCTTTACTAACTCCATCAACTTTAACCGCAATAAAAATATTCTATCATCTGCAGTCTTCAGTGACTTGTCTAAAGCTTTCGACATGGTTAACCACCAACTTCTTCTGCACATTCTTACTTCTCTCTCACTTGATGCTCCTTCCATTACTTGGTTCACATCATACTTAAATAACCGTCAACAGGCAGTTCTCTGGAAAAACGTACTATCTGATCACCTTCCTATCTCTGTAGGGGCTCCTCAAGGCTCTATCCTAGGCCCCCTTCTATGTTCCATCTTTATCAATGACCTGCAAACAGCTATCCCTAGCACCACCTGCATTCAATACACAGATGACTCCACAATAATCTGTACAGCCACCTCTCAAACTGAACTCCAGTCTATTACCCAAAACGCCTTTAACACTGTAGAACAATGGTTCTCTCAATGGTGCCTGCTCCTTAACCCTAAGAAAACTAAACTACTACTCTTCTCACCTACCCGAAAGTCCATTCCTTTACACTTCATTCTCACTTCCAACAATGGTACAGTTATCTTGCCTGATCTTACCACTAAGCTTTTAGGAATAATTATAGAGAATAATATCAACTTTGATTCTCACATTAACAACACTATAAAATCAGTTAACAAAAAAATAGGATCACTATATAGAATCAAACCCTTTCTCACTCCACTAGCAAGGGCCACAATAGCTAGAACCCACCTAATCTCTACCCTACTCTATGCCTCACCAATATTCACCAATCTCTAAAAATAATCTCAATAAACTAGTAACATCCTATAATAACATTGCTAGATTTGCTACAGCATCTACTTTCAGGACCCATCACTGCCTGAACCTAAAAGAACTAGGATGGCTCGAACTCCCCAATCTACTCAAACTCCAACAGCTTACAATAGTGCACAAGACCCTATACCATCCTAGCAAAACCCCAATACTTTCCAGTCTCATTACACCTTACACTAACCTGAGACACCTGCGCTCTTCTAGCAAACCTCGGATCCACACTACTAAAACTAACAATTTAGCAGGTGATTGCTTGTTCTCCAATGCTGTTGGAAAAATATGGAATAAGCTTCCATCTGAGATCTCATCTCTCACATCACTCCCTCTGTTTAAAAAGAATCTAAAACTTTATCTCAATAAACACTGGATTTGCTCCTGTACTAACCCAGACTAACCCTCTCCTCTTTTCTTTATCTTATTTCTTTCTCACTTCTTCTCTATTCTTTTTCTTCCTCATATCTCTAATACCTTTCCCTTTTCACCTCAACGCATTTTTTATGTTAAATTTCATTGTAATTAATAATATGTTTATGTCACAATAATACTTGTTTTGTAATTTTGTAATTAATATTGGAGCTTTTCTCCCCGGGCCTCTACTAAAAATGGACATATATCCAGCTAGACTAGCCCGGTCAACAAATGTAAAATATAAATAAAATAAATAAAATAATAAACAAACAGAGAAATTGAAACCTCCAAATAATGGACCCTACCCAGGTCAGCTTTGTTAAGGGCAGATCATGCCTCCTAAACCTGGTGGACTTCTTTGAGACAGTTACCAAGACTATAGACAAGGGAAAGTTGGTCCACACAGCCTACCTAGACCTCGCAAAGGCCTTCAACACAATTCCCCCTCAGGTATTATAGACAAGCTCACCAGCCTGAACATAAACTCCTACGTCACGAGATGGGCTGCCAACTGGCTCACGGGCAGAACCCACATGGTAAGAGTTGCGGGAGCTAGGTCTGACTCTAAACCGGTTACATGTGGCATTCCCCAGGGCTCAGTCCTAGGACCCCTCCTGTTCAGCATATACTTCTCAGAGGTACAGGCAAGTACAGGAGGACTATGGCTGACCAAGTTCGCATACGACTGCAAACTAGGGGCTATAGCTGACTCTCCGGCTGACACAGACATCCTCCAAAAGGGTCTCACTGAGACAGATACCTGGTGTCAAAACCATGGCCTCAAGCTAAACGCCAAAAAGTGCATAGTCATCTCCTATGGAAAAAACAAAGTACCCACAAACTACCACATAGGTGGTCACCCCCTAAATACAGAAGACGTAATAATGGATCTGGGGACCCAAGTAGATAGTAAACTCTCCTTTGATAATTGCATTGCCAAAGTGGTTAGAAAATCCTTCTATGTGGCCCACCTAATCACAAAAGGGTTTGCATCCAGATCGAAAGAGGTCATTGGGCCCATCTATGCATCACTCATGAGACCCATCATAGAGTACAATGCCCCATTTGGGATGTACCTTACAAGACACCTGCAACAACTGGAAAGACCACAGAAGTACCTCACCAAGAGGATCACTGGCCTCAAGCAGATGCCCTATGCAGCTTGACTGAAGAAACTCCAGCTGTACTTGGTTGCATACCGCCTACTCGAAGGTGATCTCTGCCTGACATACAAGGCCATGTCCAACCCAGAATTGATGGACATGCTCCACCTAAAGAAAACCATATCCCCTCGAGCCACACGCTCCAGGGATCTAAACCTCAGCACAACAATAAATAGGACGTGCTGGAGGGATAGATACCTATCCCAGAGACTTCCCATGCTCTGGAACAAGATTCCAATCTATATTAGGCAGAGCTCCTCGCTAACCCTCTTCAGTAGAAACCTTGACGAGTGGATGGGAAACAGAAAGTTTATCCCAGGGATCACTTCAATGGCTCTGCTGGACAGAGGCACAGGGAACTAATACAAGGGGGCGGCAAAAGTCAACACATTCCGGCTAGGCTTATAAATGCCTTCGGGCAGATAGCCTAGTACCTACCTATGAACCTATGATAATATTGAAACAAAATATCGAACAAATGGAACAGTGAATTTTTTTCCCAGGGAAAAAATTTGCTGCTCCATAAAAACTTAACCACAAATTTAAGTGGGGGGGCTGTGCCCCCCACACCCCCCTACTTAAATATACCAACTCCGAGATCGCACCATAGTGGAGGAAATGGCAAAGTACTGAAGACGGCCCACCAAATTTTTTTCCCTGGGAAAAAATTCGATGTTCCGTGACTTCACTATTTTGCCATTTCGACAGTATCGGATCAACTAAATAGCATTCACTATTTAGTCCATTCGATAGCGTCATATAGACCCCTTTTGGCAAGAGTAGTGGACCAAGGGGAAGGTGGAACAGACACCCCCACTGAGGATGTCTTAAAGTAATCAGGGCACTGAAAAAGCCCTGGGTAAAATCCTGCCATTCCTTCTGAGGATCCCTACCAATGGCAGGAATATGAATGGTTTTATGCTTCTTCAGAGGGACATCAGTTTTGACTAACCTAGTAAGCAGTAAGCTATGAGCCATATGTAAACTCGATAAGGGTACCTGGCACTTTTTCCCTAACCAGAATCTGGGGATTCCTCTCTAAGCTCTTTGGAAATACTCAGCCATGGTTCTCCCTAATATCCACAGTAGACAGCGGCAGAGTTGTGCGAGAAGTCAGTTCCATGTTGAGCAATGATTGGGTCTCAGTAGAAGAAACAAGCATCTGGACTGGATGGTCTTTGGGGTCTTCAATCACCTAGAGTGACATGCCTGGCAGAGGCTGTACAGCAGCAGATTCAGACAAAGACTTCTTAGTCTTCTTAAGAGATGGCTATAACTCAGGACAAGCAGATTCCGCCATGGTACCCTGGGGCCAAAAGTTTGAGATGTTGGTTCTCAGGCTAAATGGAAAGAGAGGGCAAATGGCTGTGAAGCATTTTAGGAACAAAAGTTTGACAAATGGTACACTGAGCATGGCCATGTGAAGCTCCTAAGTAGAACAAACACTTCTCATGGTGATCTTTATAGGGAATCTGCCTCTCTCACACTGATTTTTCACTCCTGGATGACATAAACCCAGAGTACACAAGTAAAGGAAGAAAAAGAAGGAATCCCAATGGGGCAATTATCTGTAAATGGCTTAGTAGAAACAAGTTCAGTGAACGGTGTTCAGACCAATGGCAAAGAACTTCTGAGTAGTCAGTTTGTGTGCATACCTTTATGCCCTACACCTGAGTGGGGAGCATACAGCTGACATACAATTCTGGGAGGATGTAAAGGCTTTTGCATACTGGCCAGATATTAGGCTAGCCTTGGCAGGAGATTTCCCAGGTGATGAATATTGCAACAGTGATATGGAAGGCCATCAATAGATGTGTTGCCTTCTTTTTTGTCTGGTTCAATTTTTAGGTTATCGAATCTGCACCATTAGAAGCTGTGGATCCAGGGCAGCAACTCCTCCCCTACCCATAATCCCTATCTTTCTCCACATATGGAGCTTGCTTGCTCATCAGCTAACAAAACATCTTATTACCTCGTATAATGTAACAGTTTAATGCTAGAAGAAAACAACCAACTGAGGTTGTAAAATGACAAGATTCCTGATTAGGTTCATTTGACAAGATTCCTGATTAGGTTCATTTAATCAAAGAGGAGCACCAGGACAAAGCACTTTGGAAGGTGGAAGATATGTTTAACTGGACAAAAAGAAGATAACACAGATTTACTGTTATGGTGATCACATAATTTTCACATCTAACGTTGCCTTCTTTCATCCGATTTAATCTTCGGGACAGATTACCTAGCTGCTACAACCCTGGGAGGTATCAAGGACGGATATTCCTGACAGTGGTGAAACCGAAAGATGTTTGGGACCTTGATTGTACAGCCAGCTTATAATGAGTAACAAATGTGTGGACTGTGACCCAGTTTGCAGCAGCAGCGCAGACGTCATCTATAGAAGCACTATGCATAAAGGCACTCAAACCAGCAACAGCCATTGTTGAGGGATCTGTTGCTCTCTTAGCTAAAGATAGTCCCAATTTTTCATACAGAAAGGATATACAGTTAAGACAGACACCCTGATAGTGACTTTTCAAAATATTCTCTCCTAGCTTGGCTTTAGAAAAGGCTACAAACAGCAGATCAGATTTTCTTAAATCTTTAGTTCTATGGAGATAAAATCTAAGCTGCCTGTGGACATCTAGCAGATGCAGAGTATATTCTCCTTTGTTACAAAATCATGGAAAAAATACTGGTAGGTTTACGGTTTGATTAATGTTCATTTCAGATGCCACTTTAGGAATGAACATAGGACTCATTCACAAAGAAACCCTAACCTGATGTAAAATCAATTAAAGAAGTTTAAAAGAAAGTGCTTATAATTCAGAAATCCTTTTAGCTGAAGTGACCGCCAAAAATACAGTTTTCCAAGAAAGGTACTTTAAGCCTGCTGAAGCTGCTGGTTCAAAGTGGGGTTTTGTTAATGCATGAAACATGACAGTTATGTCCCATGGAGGGGAAAGGGTCCCATTATGGGAAGTCTCAATATGAAAGTACCCTTTAGAAAAGCCTTTGGCCTCTTTAGAGAGGCTATAGCCATTTGATTGCGTCCAACATGGAAATTGGAAATAGCTGCTAGTTGTACTTTGTTGAGAAACATTTGGAAAATGCCTGACAAGAAATCCAGGCTGGAAGAAAATAGAAATGAAAAAGGATCGATCCCTTTAGCTGCTGCCATACAGGGAATCAACTATCTTCCCTGGTACTAGACGTTTGAGAGACTAGCAAAATATGAACCACCTGAGTAGTTAGCGTCAATGTCTCTGGGTTCAAGTGAGGCTACCTGGACAGGTGAGTCAAAAGATCTGAATGGGTGTCCAGGGAGGATGCAGCAGATTAGGCCAGTGAAAGGGGGGGGAACCACACTTGCAAATGTCAGAATGAAGCAATAAAGATTACTTTGGCCTTGCACCTTCTTGCTTTCTGAACAAAGTTTTGTTATCAGATGCAAGGGAGAAGGCATACAGCAGAGAGGCCAACTGTGGAATAGTGTTGTCCCTGTGGAGGCATTAAGGCAAAGTAACTGCTGCATTTCTGGTTTAGGTACAAAGCAAAACGATCACAACATGGTTGGCAACAGTGGCTAAAGATTTGATTCACCACTATTTGAGGGAGTGACCACTAGTGAGGCAGTAGGATGGATCTTCTCAACTTGTATTCTAACACACTGGAAGTCCCAGATATATGCATTGCTATAAGAAATCAATGAGAAGACATTGCCCATTGCCACACTCCCATGGTCTCTAGGCATAGAGGATATGAACGGGTTCCACCCTGCATGCTGATGTACCATACTAGCGACATGCTGTCCATCTGGATGCAGATCACATACCTGACAAAAGAGTCCTGGAAATCCTGCAACAATAGGAGGAATGATCTTATCTCCAGGACACTGATGTGGAGAATGGTCTCTGTTTAACAATGAACTGTCTTCCCTTTCAAAATGCTCCAACCCCAGGAGGGAAGTATCCATGGTTACTATGGCCACAGGGAGATGTGAAGAAAAGAGCCGACCTTCAAGGACAGCTGTGGAGGTCAACCACCATGTAATGAGAGACTTGCATTCTGTTGATGTGCAAATCCTCGCATGAAGAGGCTGGAGGAACTAGGACCATTGTACTGCAAAAGCCCTATGAAGAATTCTTATGTGGTATCTGGGTAGGGGCACTACCTTTCCTGTGGAAGCAATCAGCCTTAGTAACCAAAGAATAAGTCTGTAATTGCAAGGGGTGTTGAAGGGTGGCTGTCTACCATACAGAAACAATCCTGGACTCTGGTAGAGAAGCTAAAACAACAGCAAATCAGCAGCAGCAAATACAACGAAGAACAAAGACCAGGAACCCAAGGAATAAAATTTATTCCTCTCTGACGTCTCGGCATACACTGCCTTCTTGGTGTACACAGTTACTTCACATCACACACTTGGTTTATATACACTACTAAATAGGCAGTTAAACAATTAAGTCATCAGGTAATACAATCAAATACTTAAAAAACATTTAAAGTAATACATGCCAATTAAAATCAACATTCATACCCTTTGGAAACAAACTATCAAACTTATATATATATATATATATATATATATATATATATATATATACACACTGCTTCTTTGTAAAGAAGTTTATTCTTGCTGACACCCCCTCCCAAAAAAAAAAAAAAAAACACTTTTTCTAAAATTGTGGCTTGGAAACCATGAACAGAACTACCATGTGCTGCCAAAAAATGTTGTGCTACTGAACTCTGTTACTTTTTATTTAATATATCACAAACATGTTCTAATAGCTTTATTTTAAACGCCATTTTGGACTCGCCCACATAAAATTTATTACAGGGACATCTGAGAGCATAAATGATGCCCTCAGTGTCATACCTATAATTCCAACAAACTTCAAATCTTCGACCATTTAAGAGTCCAAAATAAGGCAAAATATTTTCATGCCTTACATTTGCCACATCCTACTGTCCCTTTTGTTCTTAATGACTCATATAAGACCTCCTTGAGTCTGCGGAACCTAGATTTCACCAAAAAGCTCTTAATATTCCTATACACTCTATATGAAGCAACAAGTTTATTAGGCATCCATGAACTTCTAACCTTTAAATTTGATAACAGTTGCCATTGTGTTTGCACCATCTCATAAAACCTACTGCTAAATTCACTATATGTAGTTACTAAATACATTTCACAACCAGATTAAGTATTGTTATTTAATTTGGAAACTACCTTCCATTTTCTACTGTTGTTTCCTATATACTCTTTATTAAATCTAGACCACGCCTTAGCAATTACATCTTCACCATAACCACGCTTTAACATCTCAAAAGTATAACCTATCTCCCTTAACAAAATCTTGTTTATAGCTGCATAGTCTGTAAAGACGTATGCATTCACCATAAGGTAAGGCATCAATCGTATGCCCAGGATGACAACTTGTTGCTTTCAAATAATATATCCCCCTGAAATTTCCTATGTACTTTTGTAGTTAGTATTCCATTTTCCTTAAGTAACAAATCTGCATCCAAAAAGGACACCTTCTTCCCTGTTTGGATACCATCAAATGTAAAATTAAATATGTTTACTTGTAATTCATCCAAAAAATTCTGCACTTCCTGTTCCCCTCCTTCACATAAAAAATTAAATCATCAATAAATCTAAAATAACACTCAACATATTGACAAAAAAATATTTTCCTATAAACATATTCAACTTTAAACAAGCCCATGGTTAAATTAGCATATGAGGGGGCAAAAGATGCCCCCATAGCTGTTCACATTTCGGTTGATAAACTTGGCTATCAAAATCAAAATAGTTATTCTTCAAACAAAAATGTACTAAATCTACAATATATTTTGTGGTGGGTGACTCACCCATGAAGAATCTAATTGCCTCAAGGCCATGTTTCATGCTAGTATATAAACGTTTCACTTCTAGAGTCACCCAATACATCTTATTAGTCCATTGTACTGTCCTTAACTTACTTAAAAAAAAAAATCAAAAATATCTTTAACATAAGCAGGTAATAAAACTACCTTGGTTAGCAACAGGAAATGCAGCAATTGTCCCAGATTATAAGTACAATAATTTCTACCTGAAACAACAGGGCGCCCCGGAGGGGCCTGTATATTTTTGTGAATTTTAGATAAAAAGTAGAATGTGGCAATACTATGACTGTTCATAGTTTCTTCTGAACATCATCAGCAGTTAAGTAACTTAACCTGACACCTTTATTAAGTAAAGATTTGAATTCAACTAAGGGTCCCAAATAGTGACTTGCATCTGCCTTTGAATAAACTGAATTATCATCCAAATGTTCATGGCACATCTTCAAATACTGAAATATATGCATCACAACTAGTTTGTTTCCCTTGTCAGCAGATTTAAAAAAACAGCTGTTCATTTTTAGTCATATTTAATAATGCTGACCACTCTTCGCTTGTTAAATTGTAAACAATATTCTGCTTTTGATTTAAAAACATATTTAATTCAGTTTCAGTGAAAAAAATCTACTATTTTATGAAAATAACTAATGTCAGTATCAAAAAAACCAGGAACATAACTGTGTGTTTTAACACAGCTAGTATCTAATAAGTTGTATGCATTGTATTAATCATCAGAAGCGCAAGAAAAATAATTCTCTTCCATACTAGAATCACTGGCATTAATATATTCATTTTGTTTAGTACTATTTACAGCATTAAACATGCATTTCAATTGTAATTTCCTAACCAGTCCAAAAATATATTTTTCACTTCATATAGCTTGGGAACAACAGTGGGAACAAACTTCAGACTACAGTTCAACACAAAGTTCACTGCTTGAACATACATACCCGGACAAATTGACAACATAGCCACCATTCTCACCACTTGGTTCACTTGTAGTAATTATTTTTTGGGGGAGGGGGGGATTAAAATGCCCTTGGTTTGGAAAAAGGTTCTCTCTCTGCCTTTTTCTGTTTGGTGGTTCTTCAGTTCTGCCATTCAGCCCATTCCGAAAGGTATGATGAAATTCTGAAGGTTTTTGTGCCCTTGGCAGTAATGGATATTCATCCACTTCATGTTGTTCATCTTCCCCTGTTGAAGGGGTGAGTTAAGGTAAGTAGTACCAACAGAAGAATAGGAACACCATTCCTCACCTCGTTCACTTCCTTGAAACCTCACATGACCTCTATTTGCTTTCCGAATGGTTCTTCCCCTAAAGGCAGTACCATTGTCATAGTCCCGGGTATCTCTTTTTCTTTTTTCTCTGCAAGATTTCTTCCTCAGATGATTTTAATTTCAAGTTAATGTCTATAAGCAGCTTGTCTACAGATTCAGAGCCAGAAGTACAGACTGATTTGCTGCACATACTGCTGATTTCAGTTCGTAGCTCTGTTTCACCCTATCTCTTTCTACAAGGATAGAGATCCACTCTATTGTGCGTTTATGTGCTGCTGCAACCCAGCGCTTATAAAACAACTTGCCATTTTCATTTTTTAAATTAAATGGTGTAGCAGGGTCTTTATAAGCTCTAAGACCTCTAGAAGTTATATCAAGTTCAAAGTACTTAGGCTCTGAAGATTAAAAAAAAACAGCAGTTTCTTTTCTCATTAGTTACTCAAGTTTATCACACATTTTTAAATTCTGGATTCACAGCACTGTCATACCTTCTGCTAATAGTCAAAAACGGATTAAATAAAATACAGTTGTGTCCACTTACCACAAACATAGATGTTCGAGTGTATTTACTGTTGCAGTCATCACATTTGGGTTATCTGCCTGCAGGTAGCCTTCAGCCGGCCTGAATACCAGAGTCTTCGGATTTCTGCGTCGGATGTTGTCTCTTCTTCCATGACATCAGGTCATCAGGAGTATAAAACATGCAGCCGACGCCATTACATCAGTTTTTCTTGCCCCAAATGTCAGGTGCCCCCACAATAGGAAGCAATTGTATGGTATGGTACACCCCCATCAAAAAGCAAATACACCAGAAAAAATAAATATACCAAACAAGAAGGAAGGTAGAGCCAAGAGAAGTCAGGGGGCTGGAGGGAGGGTAACCAAGACTGCAACTGTGAATACACTCGAACATCTACATTTATGGTAAGTGTACACAACTGTACTATGTTCTTCGTGTTTCACTGTTGCAGTCATCACATTTGGGCAGATTCTCAAAGCTAAGGAAGGGAGGAGGATGTTAAAGAGCATTAGGGCCAGCTATTAAGCCCTGCAGGACTGCAGTGGCAAAACCAGCTCTGGATTTAGAAAAGATAGGCATGTGGTAATGTTGGGTGAAGGTATGCACAGAGTTGCAGGGAGCAGCTTCTAGGATGTCCCTGGTAGGGACTCCTTTGAGAAAAGCCGCAGAGGCAGATGCAGCCCTGGTGGGATGTGATCTTATCCCCTGTGGGGTAGGTTTTCCATGGTGCCTGTAGCAGAAATGAATGCAATGGGCTATCCATTTGGAGATGGTTTGCTTTGAAACTGCCTTCCCCTCTCTGCCCCTGCAGAAAAGCCAACTAGCAGCTGTTCAGATTTTCTGAGAGGCTTAGTCCTGTCCAAGTAAAACTTAAGTTGTCTGCGCACATCCAGAGAGTGCAGTAATCATTCACCTTTGTTTTGTGAATTAGGGAAAAAAGTAGGCAAATGAATGTGCTGATTTAGGGCCACACTAGACACCACCTTGGGCATAAAGGAAGGATTAGTCCTGAAGGAAACCCTGTCTGCATGGAAGATAATGAAGGGTTCCACTGCCATGAGGGCCTGTAATTCAGACACTCTTCTTGTTGAAGTGATGGCTAGAAGGAAGGCTGTTTTCCAAGAAAGGAATTTCAACTCTGCTGTTGCAGCTGGCTCAAGGGGGGGGGTGAGCTTTTCCAATACAAAGTTAAGGTCCCAGGCTGGAGTGGGAGCTCTTCTGGGGGGGTCTTAAATTTTTGGCCCCTCTAAGGAATTGTTTTAGCAAGGGGCGAGAGAAGAGGGGTGGCTCAGTATTATAATATGCTGAAATGGCAGAGGCATGAATTTTAATTGACGAGAAGGATAGGTCCTTCTGGAGCATTTCTGTTAAGTACGGTAGAATATGAGGTAAGCTGGACACTGTTGTGCCCATCCCCTGAGACTGGATCCAGGAACAGTATCTTTTCCACTTTTCAGCATAGGATTTTCTAGTACGAGGCCTCCTTGCCTCCAGAATGACATCCAGCACCTGCTTACTGAGGGATGCTAGAGGAGAGGCTGGAGAGGGAGATGATCTGGGGCGGTCTTAAATTTGTGTCCCTCTAAGGAATTGTTTTACCAAGGGGTGAGAGAAGAGGGGTGGCTCAGTATTATAATGTGCTGAAATGGCAGAGCCATGAATTTTAATGGACGAGAAGATAGGTCCTTGTAGAGCATTTCTGTTAAGTACTGTAGAATATGAGGTAAGCTGGACACCGTTGTGCCCATCCCCTGAGCCTGGCTCCAGGAACAGTATCTTTTTCACTTTTCAGCATAGGATTTTCTAGTACTAGGCCTCCTTGCCTCCAGAATGACATCCAGCACCTGCTTACTGAGGGATGCTAGAGGAGAGCTCAGGGAATTAGCCAGGCTGCAAGGTTCAGGGTTTGAAGCTGAGGGTGCAGAATCTAACCCGCCTGTTGGGACAGCAGGGAAGGGTATGAGGCAGGTGCCATGGTTGCAGCAGCATCATACTGCGCAAGAGGGGGTACCAGTGCTGGCATGGCCAGTCTGGTTCCATCAGTATTGTCCTTGGCTTGTCCTGTTTGATTGTTAGTAGAACCTTCGAGAGGAGAGGCAGAGGGGGAAAGGCATAAAATAAGAGGCTTTCCTAGGTAAAGGACAGGGCATCCACTTTCCAAGCTTGACTATGGGGAGTTCTTGTGCAGAATTTGTTCAATTGGTAGTTCTGAGGGGAGGCAAACAGGTCTACCTCTGGAGTCCCCTACTTGTTCCTCAAGACGTTGAATATTTTGGGTTCTAGTTTCCATTCGTGTGGGTCCATGAGATTTCTGTTTAAGTCGTCTGCCAGGGAATTTAGTTTGCCTGGCAGGAATTGAGCCTGTAGGTGTACTTGGTAGCTCAAGGCTGTGTTCCACAGAACCATGGCTAGTCTGCAGAGAGGGTTATGAGTGGGTTCTCCCCCCTGTTGTTTATGTGCCGCATAACTGTGGTGTTGTCTCTGTCTTGACCAACAGTTGTCCTGGAAGAATACGGTCTTTGAAGGCTGTCAAAGCATTCTGTACAGCTAAAAAGAAGTTATGTACTTACCATAACATTCCATGCGAGTTGTTTATCTCACCTTTATTCTCACTGATGGGTTCGGAGCCAATCCTCGGCTCCGACACAGCTGATAGCAAAGCTCAAGGTTTGCCAATAGCTTGAGACCAAGCTTCTTATCCCACAATGCACTGCTGGAATTACCTCAGATCTTGTTCGCTGCAAGTATATATACCCTTTTATTTATTTCTACAAGGAAGCACTTCCCGAAGGGAAAGAAGAAGTATTGAATAACCAGGATGGTACTAGCCTCTAAGTCAACTGTCAGCCAGGAGGGGGAAGGAGGGTGGAAAGCGAGAATAAAGGCGAGATAAACAACTCACATGGAACGTTATGGTAAGTACATAACTTCTTTATGTGAAGTTGTTAAATCTCGCCATTTATTCTCACTGATGGGTAGCATCCCTAGCACCCTCAATCTTGGGTGGCTCATGGAAGTACGTTTTTCAGTACCGTGGAACCAAAGGAAGACCTGTCCCTGGAAGCCTCATCTATTTTGTAATGTGTGAAAAAGGTATGAGGCTTAGACCAAGTGGCTGCAGCACAAATATTGTCAAGGGGCAATTTAGCTTGAAAGACAGAAGACGTAGAAATGGCTCTGGTAGAATTAGCCTTAGGTTTGTGTGTCAATGGCATGCTTGCATTCGCATAAACAAAGGATATACAACCTGATAACCATTTAGATAGAGTTGTTTTAGCCACTGGATTGCCTTTTTTGGCCTCCGAAAAGGATACAAAAAGTTGATCTGATTTTCTAATATCCTTAGTTCTGTCAAAATCTGAGCTGTCAGTGTACATCAAGTTTGTGCAGCATGTATTCCAACTTGTTAGAGTTGTGGGAAAAAAGACTGGCAGCTCAATGACCTGATTGATACTGGATTCAGTACAGACTTTAGGCAAAAAAGAGGGGTTTGTTCTGAGAGATACTCTATCAGCATGGAAAATCACGTAAGGAGGCCTGACAGATAATGCTTGAAGTTCTGATACTCTGCAGGCAGACGTAATGGCTACTAGAAACATAGTCTTCCAGGACAAATATTTGAGATCGCAAGAAGATGCTGGTTCGAAAGGAGGGAGAATTATTTGAGACAGCATAAAATTCAAATTCCAGGGAGAATAAGGGATTTTGACAGGAGGTCTCATGTGAAAAGCACCTTTAAGAAAAGCCTTATATAACTTATGACCCATAACATTCAACCCATCGAATCCAAGGTGGAAATTTGATATGGTGGCTAACTGGACTTGAACTGTGGCAGCTGCTGCTCCTTCTTTAAAAACCTTTGTCAAAAATTCTAAAATGGATGATAGAGGAGCTCAGAAATGGTCGATTTTCTGTATATTGGCCCAGATTGAGAACCTATTCCACTTACTGCGGTATAGTTTCCTGGTGGATGGCTTGTGAGAAGACAAAAGGATTTGTCTTGTATCATCTGAGAGCGAATGAAGCCTGGCAATTAGGGGAAGTGGATTAGCCAAGCAGTCAGTTTTAGGGACTGCAGTGAAGGATGGAGGTCCCCTGACTGGTGTGTCAGAAGGTCCGGAACTGGGTCCAGGATCCATGGATCCTCCAGTAGATGATGGTGAAGGAAGGGGAACCAAATCTGTCAAGGCCAGTAGGGAGCTATGAGGATAACTGTTCTTCCCAGTGACGTTGCTTTCTGTAAAACCTTGGGTATCAATGGAATAGGTGGGGAATGCATATAGGAGACCCGGAGGCCAATTGTGTACGGCTGCGTCTCTCAGGGAATGTCCCGGAGGTGGTATTAGGGCAAAGTAGCTTCTGCATTTGGTATTGATGTGACTGGCAAAAAGGTCGCAGCAAGGCCGGCCCCATTTGCGGAAAATCAGATCCGCAACTCGGTTGAGAGACCACTCGTGAGGCAACAGTATTGCTCTGCTTATCTTGTCCATTATCACATTGGATTTCCCTGGGATGTGCATTGCTATCAGAAAATGGTTGGACAACACAGCCCATTGCCATACCTTGAGTGCTTCTCGACAAAGGGGGTAAGACTTGGTTCCGCCTTGTTTGTTCAAGTACCAGACCACTGACATGCTGTCCATCTGAATTGCAACTGTCCCTAGAGGAAGAGAGTCCTGAAAGTACTGCAATGCCAGAAGTACCACTCTCAACTCCAGAACTCTGTTATGCAGGTGTGACTCTTGATCCGTCCATGTGCCTTGGGCAGTCTTTCCCGGAAAATGCCCCCACCCACCCTATCAGGGAAGTGTCCGTGGTCACAGTGGCTACTGGGGGGGGAGAGAACAAAGATTCTTCCGATTGTAACATGAAGAGATGTCAACCACCACTGAAGGTCTCTCTTGCAAGAATCTGTGATTAGAATAATGTAGTGCACTGGTAGCTTTTGGTAAGACCACTGAGCTAAGAGGAGCCATTGAAGGATTCGCATATGCATCCTTGCGAGTGGTACAGCCAGAATTGCTGCCGCTATCAAACCTAGCACCTTCAAGACCTCTGCTGCTGTAGCTTTGTTCTTTGACACCAGTGAGATAACGTGTTGGCGACGAAGTGAGACTCTCTCAATTGGAAAGACGTAGAGTGGTGGTTGAGGTATCTAACTCTACTCCTATAAAAACGGTATGCTGCGATGGCAATAAGGCAGACTTTTCGAAGTTGACTGTAATGCCTAATTGATGGCAGAGTGTCAGAGTATATTGCGTTGCCTGAGTCAATTGATGCCTGGTGGTAGCAGTGAAGAGCCAATCGTCTAGGTATGGAAACACCTGGAATCCTAGACGCCTCATGTGAGCTGTGACCACTGCCATGCATTTGGTGAACACCCTGGGAGCTGTAGTGAGACCAAAGGGCAGGGCTCGAAACTGGTAATGATTGGCTCCAGCCGGAAATGCAGGTGACCCCTGGAGCATCTGTTCATCTTTATGTGATAGTACGTGTCCTTGAGATCTATGGAGCACATCCAATCGCCTTTCCCTAGGAAGGGAAGAATGGACTGAAGAGTGACCATTCGGAACTTCTCTTTCTTTACAAATTGGTTGAGTCTGCTGAGGTCCAAGATAGGTCTCCAGTCCCCTGTTTTCTTTGGTACCAAAAAGAATCTTGAGTAAGTTCCGAATCCAACTTGGTCTGCTGGGACTGGTTGGATGACCCTTTTTTCTAGCAATTTTTGGACCTCTATGATTGCTTGTTCCTTGAGACTGGGTGGAACATCATTCTGCTTAGAGGAGTAGGAGGGGAAGAGAACGGTATGAAATATCCTCTGGAAATGATGCTTTGTACCCATGTATCTGATGTTATGTTTAGCCAGGCTTCTGGGTACAAAGACAAGCGATCCCCGACTGCCTCCAGAGCCAGACAGCCGGGCCTCCTTTCAGGAGCGCTGATAGGACTGACCAGAGAACTGGGCTCTGTCACCCTGTTGCTGCGGACCCCCTCTGCCGCGCGGGCGGCGTCTTCCGTTATAACCCCCTCCTCTGCCTCTACAGGGGGTTTCTCCATGTGTGTACTGAAAGACTCCCTGTGCTTTTCGGAACCACATTTTCTCTCCCCTAGGGCCTTTGGGGTAGGGCCGAGTAGGGGTAGAAAAACGGACTCCAACGGCAGATAGGGTCTTGCCCTCCTGCTCACACCTGGTTAAAGTTTCCTTTACTTTAGGCCCAAACAGTGATGAGCCATCAAATGGGGTGTTGATAAAAGAAGACTTAAAGGGCTCCGCAAAGGAACAGAGACGCATCCAGGCTGGTCTCCGCAGGGCAATGCCTGAACTAGCAGTACTACTCGAACCATCAGCTGCATAAGATATCAGACACATGAACGAGTTCACAACTGAGTTTAGGGTAGCGAGCTGTGTGTTGGCTTTGTCGGTAACCCCTGCAGTTACCATACCCTGGAGAGCATCTCCTAGCTCTTTCAGGAGATCTCTTTGCAGTCTCGTAAAATGGGTTAAATAGTTCAGCGATCGCAGAGAAAAAGTCACTGAACTAAACATGCATTTCCCATATCTATCCATGATCCCAGAATCTCTGTTAAGAGGATGGATAGATGCGGATGTTTCAGACACTTCCTTTTTGGTGGCTGCAGCTACCACCATGGCATCACAACAGGCACTCCTTTGGTCAAAAAGGCTTTGTCCACTGGGGCAGAGATGAACTTATTTGGCTTCCGAGGGACAGGTTCCATGGCGTCCGGTGACTCCCACGCCTTACGAGAGATCAGCTCCATGAGCTCATCAAAAGGGAGAGACACCCAAGAAGTGGAAGGTTGAGACCCAAAAGCCTTCAAGAGCACTGGCTCGTCCTCAGTAGGGGTTTTGGACTGCCAATCGCCCCCCTGACTAAGGATCTCTAATATCTCTGCAAAGGAGATATCCTCAGAAGGGGATCGAGGGGACCCTTCTGACTCATCCAAGTCCGTGTCGGATGTCAAAGACTCCTGTGGGGGAGACTGAGCGTCTCCTCTTGCACAGTTTCTTCTTGGGTACCTCCTCAGTGGGGAGATCTGCGGAGGTCTCAGAAGAGCAGGGGACGCCCTGTGGGACCACTCGAGGTTCAGGGTCTCTACGCTTAGGGACCGGTAGACGTAGAAGCGGACACAGGAGCTTGAGGGGAGAAGGAAGCCTGAAATGATGCAGATCATGTCTTAGGAGACAGGACTCTCCTCATGGCATTGAAAGCACCATGGCTCCGACGAGAAGGAGTAGACAGATCCAGAGGGACCATCCGATTCTCCCGCACCAAAACCATGGGCTCCGAGCCCAAGGTAGGAGCCGAGCTCTTCCGAGCTGAAGTCCCGAGAGGAAGAGTCGGCACCGACAAATCAGTCCGACTATCCTCCCCGGACCAGACAGGAGAGTGTCGGCTCCTAGCGTCCTCGGTCGGCGCTGAGGACATCCGAGTAGATGGAACAGATAACACCGGTGCGGGTCTCTGTTCCATAGGTTCGACAACTATCGGTTCGGGCTCCGAGAGTCCAGTACGGCTCGGAGTAGTAGTAGTCAAGTCCGGTCCAATGGTCTTTGGCTCCGACGAAGTGGTCGGGGCCGACAAGAATTTAGCAAGTCCTGATGCCCATAGAAGTTTCTGCACTAGCAGATCCATATCCATATCAGTGAGGCTGACCGAAGACTTCGAGGAATGCACCAAAGGTGCTGACTGGAGCAGAGGAGATGAGGGAACCTCAGAGACTGGCTCCAAGACTGGGAGCTGGCTCCGAACCAAAGGGACACTTGGTTCCGAGGATTGTGGAACCGATGACCCTGTACCCTCTGATCTCTTTGCCATCTTGGTTTGTTTAGAATCAGAAGAGTTTGAAGAAGTGCTGGCACCTTCCTGGCTACCCAAAGCCTCAGAGAAAGTATGCTGCAGCAACCCCCTATCTATGAGTTTTCTCCTTCTCTCTAAGAGAACCCTAGATGAAAAAGAGTGGCAAATATTGCAGGAGTCTTGGAGGTGTTTAGCCCCCAGACAGTAAACACATTGGACATGTCCGTCCGTGATGGACATTTTTTGTCCACAACCTAGACATTTCTTAAACCCCGATTTGGGGTGAGACTTTTCTCTCTCATCTGACATGTTATAAAGAGAGACACCACAAAATTAACCTGTAAAGGTTAAATACAGGGCTAACTAAGCCCACACTAAAAATATACTAATAACAAGTAAAAATTGTAAAACTAAATAGGGCTAAGAAAGGGCCCAACAGTAAGAAAAACTAAGCCAACACAGGGCACTATCTCTACAATCTCACCTACTTAAAGCTATATTATTTTTAACAAGAAAAACACACACACTAAATAAGAATAATCTCTAAAAAAGAAGTAGAAGAAAGTTTTTTAAACTTGCAATTTATCAAAAAATGGTCCGAGCTGACTGGATCACCAAGATCTCTCTTGCCGTGGCAAACTAGATCTGAGGTAATTCCAGCAGTGCATTGTGGGATAAGGGGCTTGGTCTTGAGCTACTGGCAAACCTTGAGCTTTGCTATCGGCTCTGAACCCATCAGTGAGAATAAACTGCGAAACTTGACAACTTCGCATAATTTCTTTTTGACTGATATGCAGGTGCATCAGTCTCGGGTTCCATTTGCCCTGAATGCACTGCCCTGCCATGTGAGCCCCCCATGCATAGTCTGATGCATCTGTTGTTAGGGTTTGGGCGGCAGGGGATAGGGTGAAAGGGAGTCCCTTGTTCTGGTTGCAGGCCTCTGCCCACCAAAGGAACTCTGTCTTCATACAAGGAATGACAGAAATCATTGTTTCCAGGTCCTGAGAATGTTGACACCATAGGCTTTTTAGACACCACTGGAGTTTCCTCATATGCAGTCTTGCATATGGAATTAGTAGAATGCAAGAGGCCATGAAACCCAGGGCTTGCAGTATTTTCCTTGCAGATAGCTGGGGTTTTGTGGCCAATATTTTGAAGTAGGTTGTCAAATAAACTTGCTTCTCCAGAGTGAGGAATGCCACCTGGGAAGTTGTGTTCAAGCTTGCTCCCAGGAATACAATCTGTTGGCAGGGTACTAGATGAGATTTATTGTCGTTGATGGTGTACCCCAGAGAGGTTAGAAGTTTCTGTGCGATTGCCAGGTGTTGTAATAGCAAGTCCTGGCTTTCTGCCTGAATCAGACAATCATCCAAGTATGGGTAAATTTGAATATTTCTCTGCCAGCAAAATGCAATGGCTGGGGCTAGACACTTTGTGAATATCCTGGGTGCAGTAGACAAGCCAAACGAAAGTGCAGAGAACTGACAGTGCATGGAGCCTGCCCTAAAGCGTAGGTATTTCCTGCAAGATTCCCTTATTGGGATGTGCAGGTAAGCTTCCTTTAAGTCTACGGTTGCCAGCCAGGCATCCTTGGGTAACATAGGAAGAAGCCGTTTGAAGAGTTAGCATTTTGAATTTTGGAACTAGCAGAAAGGTGTTGAGAATAGAGAGGTCCAGGACAGGACACCAGGAGTTGTCTTTTCTGGGTACCAGAAAAAGTCATGAATAAAAACCTTGTCCCCTTTGATCTGCTGGGACAGGTTGAATAGCTCTGATACTGAGAAGAGAGAGAACCTGCTGTTGGGCCTCCACCCATTGATTTGGGAGTAGGTCTGGCCAACCATTTGGGATTGGAAGTGTGTGGAAGTGGAATCTGTATCCTTAACTATGTTCAAAACCCATTTGTCCTGGGTAATGAGTTCCCATTTTTTTCGCATGCAGGGCAAGCTTTCCTCCTAAGGAAGCAGGTAGTTGAGCAGGGCTTGGAAGGGTTAGGTTTAAGGTTAAGTCATTGTGCCACTTTTCCGTAGGGGGTGGCTTACTACTCCTTGCTTTTGAAGTGGGAGCCCCCTACTGCTTAGGTCTGTGCGTAGCCTGAGACTGTAGTCTGGGAGGTCTGCTGTTCCTGGGTTTGGACTGAGAAGGCCTGGAAGGGACTGGAAAGGACCAGTTCTTTGAAGGCCAATGCCTACTGAATCTGGGAGGCTGTACTTGTAGGAAATCTTTAACAGTTTGCATAGATTTAGCTTTTTCCTCCCTCCTTTTGAGGACTACTTCTGCTTTGTTGCCAAAAAGGCAGTCTTGGTTTAAGGGAGCATCCAGTAATTTAGCTTTAACATGATTTGGCAAGTTTTGTTCCTTAAACCAAGCATGCCTTCTAAGTACAGACCCAGTGACAGCAGCCCTGCAAGATGCTTCTAAAGCGTCAAAACCACATTGCAAAGTATGTTTACCAACTTGTTCTGCAGAATGCATTAAATCTTGCAATTCTTTGTGTTCAGCACAGTCAGGAATCAACATCATTTTCTGTTTAAGTAGTCCCATAATATGCTGCTGATACTTTAACTTATGAAACTGGCAATTTAAAGCCCTAACGGCCAAAGCAGCAGAAGTGTATACCTTCTTACCCCCCCATCTGTCTAATGCTCTAGAATCTCTGTCAGAAGGGGTAGGATTTTTGGCAGCAGTAGCCTTAATGCCTTTTGGTCCTTGGAAAATGGTCTCTGGATCCACAGAAGGATTCTTGAAGAGGAACCTGTGAGAGTCAGGTACTCCGTAGTACCCGTCAGGTTTTCTGGGAGCTGGAGGTAAAGTGTCTGGGGTAAGGCTAGATTCCAAGAAAGCATCATCTACAATGTCCAAAACAGGAGGGATAGCTAAAGGCCTGTGTTGAGGCAGGAGTAAGAATTCCCTAAGTCTCTTTTTGGACTCAGAGTAGTCCTGGCTTTCCCAGCGGAAATGCTCCCTAAGAGTATGCAAGGTTTCACCGAAAGGAAGATCTTCTGGAGGGGAAGCAGATGGAATGGATTCCTCAGCATCAGAATCCTCATATGTAGATAAGGGCAAATCCTGGCAATCAGAAGGAGCAGAAATATTAGATTCCTGATCAGAAGAATCAGAAAAAATATCAGTTCTAGGTCTCTTAGAGGGGGAAGGCTGGCTTCCCCTAATTCAGGTAATAAAGTCTTCAGCCATTCTAAGCATTTGTTTTTGAGGTATATGGGCCTGAGCCTGCAGTTTTCTAGGCATAGTGCGAGTTTTTAGCCTGCATGAAAGCGATGGCGTTGGTTTGATATGAATGTCCGTAGGCCTGAATACGCCCTCAAAAGCCGATGCCTGCACAGCTGCTCTGGACCCATCCAAGGT
Source organism: Protopterus annectens (assembly GCF_019279795.1). Classification (NCBI taxonomy): domain Eukaryota; kingdom Metazoa; phylum Chordata; order Ceratodontiformes; family Protopteridae; genus Protopterus; species Protopterus annectens. The sequence goes on from NC_056736.1 coordinate 647,549,341, forward strand.
AGAGACATCCGCAGGTTCCACAGTTGAAGCATCTCACAGCATACCGGACTCAGAATGCGTCTCAGTAGAGGCCTGCGAATCTGAAGTATCAGGGGTTGCGAAAGCACCTCACTGAGTAGCGGCGGACTGGCAACTAGCTTAACAGAAGCATCGTCGGCAGTTTTGGACCTATGCGGTCTGTATCTGTCTTTATCCTTACGTTTTTTCAGAAGATCGGTAGTCGGATAGCTTAATGAAGCCATTTCGGAGTACACAGATCGAGTACGAAAGTAACTGGCTGCAAAAATAGCCCTACAACGAATAGTTCAGGTGTTGAACAAGGCACAAAACTGACAGCAAGGAACGTCATGGTCTGGGCCTAAACAGGGGATGCAGTATGAAGGAAAATCTCTATGAGGTATCTGCTTTCCACAGGTCAGACAATTGTTAACTTTTACTGACATCGGTTAGAGCAAGGAAAAGGATCCCCAATGGGGTACTTATCTTTTTTAAAGACTTCGGGTCTGAAACTCGAAAACAAAATTTTAGGAGACAGCCGACCGGCACTTGCGAACTGCTTCTGCTTTGGGCACCGTAAGGCAAGAAAGAATGGTGTTAATGGCATTGGCTGCATGTTGTACACCCCTGATGACCTGACGTCATGGAAGAAGAGACAGCATCCGACACAGAAATATGAAGACTCTGGTATTCAGGCCGGCTGAGGGCTACCTGCATGCAGATAACCCAAATGTGATGACTGCAAGAGTGAAACATGAAGAACATCCTGTGGTTCCTTTTAGTTTCCAATTTGTCCCACACAGTGGACTGGTTTTCTGTTATTCTGCTATTACTATTACCGGCAAGTCCAGACTGTAGTTGTTCATGATTAGGTTCAGGAGGGTGTGTAACATAATTGTCCAGCAAACGTTGAGAAGTGTCCATAGTAGAATTTCTGAAAATCCTAGGCACATCCATATTGGGATCACTGGCCATAATCTCACAACAGCAAAAACAGCAGCAAAGCAGCAACAGCAAATACAACGAACAACAAAGACCAGGAACCCAATGAATAAAATGTATTCCTCTCTGACGTCTCGGCATGCACTGCCTTCTTGGAGTACACAGTTACTTCACATCACACACTAGTGTGCATAAACCAAGTGCGCGATGTGAAGTAACTGTGTACTCCAAGAAGGCAGTGTATGTCGAGACGCCAGAGAGGAATACATTTTATTCATTGGGTTCTTGGTCTTTGTTCTTCGTTGTATTTGCTATCTGGTAGAGAAGCTATCTGATTGTTCATGTTCTAGTGGCATTATTTGTTGGGTGGGTATCAATTTGCTTTTGGAGTGACTGACTGTGATTCCCAAATGTTGGAGAAGGAAGTCCTGTTGCTGGAGTAGAAGATCTTTGGTTGGTGCAGTGAGGAGCCAATCATCTAAGTATGGGAAAGCCCGGAAAGCTAATAGCCTGAGATGGGCTGTGACAACTGCCATGCACTTGGTGAAAACCCAGGTGCCTGTAAAAGATTAAAGGGCAGTGCCCTGAATTGGAAATGATTGGCTCCCTAGTTCGTTATTAGAAGACTGAAGACGCATTCTTTCAAATGCGTCATGGTCGAACTCAAAAGCCTGAAACAGCAAAATATCGAAGCGGCTTGTAAGCAAATTCTTTCCCAGGGAAAGATTTTGCTTGGCCGCTTCGTTACTTTGCCATTTTCGGCACTGTAGTGCGGTCTCAGAGTTGGTATATTTAATAAGGAAGGACGTGGGAGGCGAACCCCCCCCCCCCACACACACACAATGTAATGTTTAAAGTTTTTTTTTTGTGTTTGGTTGTTGTTGGAACAGCATTTTATTTTCCTAGAAAAAAAAATCGCTGTTCTGACTGTTCGAAATTGTAAGCTTTCCCTTACATAGGGTCGATTAATCACCGTTCACTTTTTTAAGCACTCAGTGATCTAATATAGACCCGGCTCCCTGATGGAAATGAAGGAATCTCCTTGATTGCCTTAAAATCTTGATATGGTACTAGTATTTCTGGAGATCTATTGAGCATATCCAATCTTCCTTCCTCACAGTTAGAATAGACTGAACTGTGACCATCTGGAACTTTGCTTTATGAACTGATTGAGATGACTGAGGTGCAAAATTGGCCTTGGGTCCCCTGTATTTTTTGAGACAAAAAACTTGGAATAGACTTGGACTCTAACTGGTCTGGGGGGACCTGATGGACGACTCAGCTTTTCTAACTTTAAGACTTCTGCTGTTGCGGATTCCAAATGATGGGGTAGTAATGTTGGAAGCCTTCTCTTCCTTAAAGAAGGGAAAGCAAATATAATTACACAGCCTCTGGTTATTATCTGCAACACCTATGGCCTGCCAGGTTTGATGGTGCAGGGATACCCACCCCCCCTCACCAGGCTGCCTCCAGAGTGTGGCTGTCGGGCAATCCTTCAGTACTAAAAGGATTTCTTGGAAAAAAAGCAATGCAAAATCCTTGATTCAGTGGTCCACTTCTGACACTAGCGTGATGTCCACTGACTCCAGTCGTCTGAATGGCCAACAGTAGGTTACCCAAGGGGGACTTGGCGAGTTCCTTTGTCAGGTATCTCTGAAAATAAGTCATGTGTACTAGGTAGTTCAGTGCTCCAAGTATGAAAGTCACTGAAGCATACGTTTGTTTCCAAAATTTGTCTAGTGCTCTAGATTCCCTAGTAGGAGAATGGACATATGCACTCAGTGATCTGTTTTTTAGTGGTTGCAGCTACAACTGTAGCATCTACTTAAGGACCTTTGTTCCAGTGCATTCTATGTTTAAGTGCAACCAAAGTTTTGTCTGGTTCCTTCGGGAATGGTTCTGCCATATCAGGACCCTTCCAGGCCCACACAGCTACCATGTCTATGAGTGCATTAGCAGGTGGTACCACCCAAAAGGTAGAAGAGCCAGCTCCAAAAGCCTCAAGAAACACAGACTCTTTAGGGTAGGGTGCATTCAGTGGACCAACCCCCATTGTTTTATCAATTCCAGAGTGTCACCAAAGGATGCCCAGTTCCTGGATAGAATGTCCAACTTATAGTGTGACATGAAAGTATGCGAAGATGCCAGAGTGGCAGCACAGCAAATATCATCCAGTGAAACTCTGGACCAGAAAGCAGCTGAAGTAGCCACAGATTTAGCTGAATGTGCCTTAACATGTCCTGGCAGGGGTAAACCTCTAGTTGAATACACCAGGATAATACATGGGAAATCCAATGAGCAATGGTAAGTTTTCACTACAGGCTTCCCTAGAAAGGGCTTAGGAGAAGAAACAAAGAGTTGGTCAGACTTACGGAAAGACTTAGTTCTAAGCAAATAAAAACGTTAAATGTCAATGAACATCCAACAAATGCAATTTGCATTCCCCCTTGTTTTGAAAATTGGGAAAGAAAACAGGGAGATTAATAACCTGGTTAATATTCAATTCTGAAGCCACCTTGGGAAGAAAAGAGGGATTAGTACGTAAAGACATCCTGTCCTTATGAAAGATCATATATGGAGGTTTGATTGACAATGCCTTAAGTTCTGAAACCCTTTTGGCTGATGTAATGGCAACCAGGAAGGCCATTTTCCAAGACAAAAATCGTAAATCTACTGAAGCTGCCGGATCAAAGAGGAAAGACACAAGCGCTTGCAGAACCAGCGTAAGATTCCCCAAGGAGGTGTTGGGTCCTTAACTGGTGGCCAAAGCAAGAAAGTGTCCTTCAAAAAAGTCTTGCAAAGCTTAAAAGAAGCTAGAGACCATGTTTTCACCTACATGAAAATGAAATATAACTGCCAGTTGGACCTTGACTGTCGAACTGGCACCTTGGTCAAAAATGCTTGCCAAAAATTCAAGAACCACCGGAACTGGAGCAGTAAAAGAATCTAGGTCCTGTTGAGAGATTCAGATAGCAAAACGTTTCCACTTGCTGGAATAAATCTTCCTAGTGGAAGCCTTATGAGCCGCAACTAATATTTTTTTGACCTGTGAGGATAGCCTGGGAGTTCTGACTATCATGGGAACCAGAGCAGCCAAGTGGTGAGCTTCAGACTGCCCAGGTCTGGATGAGGTATCCCTGAAGGATGAGAGATGAGTTATATAATCGGATCGAATGTCCATGGAGGACACACTGCAAAAGACCATATACAGAGGGGAACCAGACTTGGCTAGGCCAGAATGGGGCAATAAGGATGACTAAGCTCCCCAGCCTGCGAGCTTTCTGAAGGAATTTTGCAATCAGAGGTAGGGGAGGGTATGCACACAGAAGACCGGAGTGCCAAGCATGAATCAGAGCATCTCTGGGTGCTTCCCCCTGTGGGGGGGGGGTCAGAGCAAAAATCTCTGCACTTCGTGTTAGAAGGAGAGGTGAAGAGATCGCAGTAAGGCTGATCCCACCTCAGAAAGATCTGTTTCGCTACTGAAGGGACCACTCGTAAGGCATCAAGATAGACCTGTTGAGCCTGTCCACTAGAATGTTGGAAATCCCTGGAATGTGTGTTGCGACCAGAAAACGGCCATTGAAGATCACCCACTCCAACACTCTTATGGACTCATGACACAGGGGGTAAGACCTGGGTCCCCCCATTTGTTGATGTACCAGACCACCGACATGTCCATCTGGAAAGCAATCGCCCTAAGAGGAAGATGGGTGTGGAGAGCTTGCAATGCTAGAAGCACAGCCCTTATCTATCTCCAGGATGCTGATATGCAATAGTCTCTTGTGGGGAGACCACATGTCTTGGCCTGTCCTTCCCAAACAATGCCCCCCCTCCCCTGAGTAGGGAGGCATCCATGGTCACCGTGGCCAAGGGGGCCGGCAGAATAAAGGGACAACCCCAAAGAAGATCCGGGAAATGAATCCACCATAGAAGAGAATCCTTGCATTCTCGAGATACGCAAAATGCAAATTGGATGAGAATGGAAGATCTAGCAATGACCATTGAACTGCCAAAGTCCATTGCAGTACCCTCAATTGCTTAGGCATGAGGGTGATAGTGGCCACCATAGACCCCAACACCCGTAAGACCAATTCTGCTGTGGCTACTGGGCTTGAAGGATACACACGACATGATGCTTCAAGGACTGAATTCTGTCTGAGGTTAGAAAAACCTTGGTCTGATTTGTGTCCAACTGAGCTCCAATGAAATGCAGAACTTGAACTGGAGTCAGTAGGGATTTGTTGAGATTGATGATTATGCCCAACTGATGGGCTATTTGAAGAAGGGAATCCCTTGCTTGGTAGAGTTGATGTGTGGAAGGGGCAGAAAGTAGCCAATCATCCAGGTAAGGGAAGACTGGGAAGCATTGCAGACGCAGGTGAGCCGCTACTACTGCGAATACTTTGGTGAGCACCCTGGGGGCTGTGATGAGACCAAAGGGGTGCGCTCTGAACTGATAATGACAGTCTCCCAGCTGGAAGTGGAGGAACCTCCGAGACTGCCTGTCCATCTTGATGTGATAGTACACGTCCTGGAGGTCGACCAAGAACATCCAGTCGTTCTCTTGCAAGAACAGCAAAATACATTGAAGAGTGACCATCTGGAATTTCGTCTTGGCAACTGACAGATTTAAGGTGGAAAGATCCAGAATGGGTCTTAAGTCTCCCCGTCCTTTTTGGCACTAAAAAGAATCTGGAATAGACGCCTAATCTGGACTGGTCAAGGGGGACGGGGCTGGGTGACTCACTTTTCTAGCAGCTTTGCAATTTCCAGTGCTGCCTCCTCCCTTAGCATGGGTGGGACCGTCCGGTAGGTGCTTGGGTGGGAGTGGTGGATGAAGGAAGGGGACTGAATAGCCTCTGGATATGATCTGCAACAACCAATGATCATCTGTGATAGACTCCCAGGCTGTTGGGTGTAGCAAGAGGCATCCACTGACTGCCTCCAGAGCTGAGCAGCCGGGCAACCCTTCAGAGCTGCTGTGTGGGCCAGTCCGAGAAAGGCTTTCGAGAACCATGATTCCTCGGACCCCCCTCTGCCTTGGAGGCAGCATCTATCTCTGCTTCTAGGGGAAGATGACTGCTGAGCATCCTGGGAGTAGCTCTGAGACTTTCAGAACCACATCTTCTTCTCCCCCCACTGATTCCTTGAAAAGGTTCGCTGGGGAGGTGGTGAAGAAGATCCCAATGGCAGACGGAGTCTTCCTATCCTTCTTGCTCTGGACAAGAGCATCATGTACCGACTTTCCAAAGAGGGTGGAACCGTCATATGGGGCGTTAGTAAAAGACGCCTTAAAGGGCTCTGAAAATGCACAGAGCCAGAGTCAGGCATGATGCCTGATGGCAACGCCTGTCCCGGCAGCTCTAGCGGTGCCCTCAGTAGCATGAGAGAGAAGCCGCATAGAGGTATTAGCAATAAACATGAGTGTGGCCATGCAAGAAGAGAAATAGCACAGATGTGTACACTTACCATAAAATCTAGATGTTCGAGTGTATTCACTGTTGCAATCCTCACATTTGGGTAATCCCTGCCAGGGTAGCCTTTGGCTGGCCCAAATACCAGAGGCTTCGTATTTCTGCATCGGTTGCTGTCGCTTCAGGACTGATGTCAGGTCATTAGTAATATACGGTAAGGCAGCTGACGCCATTACATCAGTTTTTCTCGCCCTAACCTGTCAGGAGCCCCCAAGTAGGAGCCATGTTCTGGTGGTAAAACCCTACCAGTAGAAAGTAAATACAAATATGTCCCTTGTAAGGAAAAAGAAGGAAGGGGGTGGAGAGAGGGAAACCAGGACTGCAACAGTGAATACAATGGAACATCTACATTTACGGTAAGTGTACACAGCTGTACTATGTTCTTCGTGTTTCACTGTTGCAGTAATCACATTTGGGTTGATTCCCAAAGTTGAAAAAATGGGTGGGAGGCAGTTAAGGGAACTAGGGGCTGGCTAGGATGCCCTGCAAGACTGCAGAGGCAAACCCTGCCCTGGATTTGGAGAAGAGAGGCAGGTGGTAATATTTGGTAAAAGTGTGAACAGATGTCCAGGTGGCAGCCTCCAGGATATCCCTGTTGGGGACTCCTCTGAGGAAAGCTGTAGAGGTGGAGGCTGCTCTGGTGGTGCGAGTCCTGACCCCCTTGGGGAGAGGGTTTCCATATTACTTGTAGCAGAAATGGATGCAGTATGTTATCCATTTGGAAATGGTTTGTTTGGAGATGACTTTGCCTTCTGCCCCTGTAACAAAGCTAACCAGCAATTGATCAGACTTTCTGAAGGATTTAGTCCGGTCTAGATAGAATCTGAGCTGTCTGTGCGCACATCTAGAGAGTGTAGGATCCTTTCCCCCTTGTTCTGGGGATTAGGAAAAAAGGTGGGCAAATGAATGGATTGGTTGAGAGCCACACTGGACACCACCTTGGGCATGAAGAATGGGTTAGTTCGAGGGATACCCTGTCAGCATGGAAGATAATAAGAAGTTATGTACTCACCATAACGTTCCATCTGAGTAGGTATCTTCATTTGTCTGCAACCTTTGGGATACGGATCCGATCTCGGATCCGAGCCGGCAACTTCTATCACAGCATAGATCCGAGCTCCTAGCTCCTCCCTTTACCCATAATCCCCTGCCAACCCTAACTGACCTCAGATCAAGTTTGCCCCATAGCACAGCTAGTACTGTGTCCCAGAGGGAACTAATCTAAAGAACCCCAAGTAGGATCATTTTGGTCAGGGGGAAGGAGGGGGGATGGTTGCAGACAAATGAAGATACAAATGAAGATACCTACTCAGATGGAACGTTATGGTGAGTACATAACTTCTTAATCTGAAGTAGGATTTCATTTGTCAGCAACCTTTGGGACAGAGTCCCCAGCTACCTAAATCTTGGGTGGCCTTCATGGAAGGATATTCCGGAGCACTGCAGAGCCAAAAGACGCCCTACCTCAGGAGACAATATATGCTTTGTAGTGGCTGATAAAGGTATGAGATGAAGCCCAAGTGGCTGCGGAACAAATGTCATCCAGAGAAACTCTAGCCTTGAAAGCAGCTGATGTAGCAATGGTCCTCGTAGAATGAGCATGGACTCCCTGAGGTGCAGGCCTTCCCGAGCTCTGATATGCTAAGAGAATACAATTAGATATCCATCGGGAGAGGGTAACCTTAGAAACCGCCTTGCCGAAGTTATTTTTGGCAAAGGAGACAAACAACTGATCGGATTGCCTATGACCAGTAGTTCGATGAGTATAAAAACGTAGTTGTCTGTGCACGTCTAAAGAGTGCAGCTTATACTCTCCTTTGTTTTGATAGTTGGGAAGAATACTGGAAGATTAATAGATTGATTAATGTTAGCTTCCGACGATACCTTAGGTAGGAAAGACGGATTGATCCTGAGGTGAACTCTGTCTGGGTGGAAGACCAAATACGGTGGTTTAACACAGAGAGCCTGGAGTTCCGAGACCCTCTTGGCTGAAGTTATGGCCACCAAAAAGGCCGTTTTCCAAGAGAGGTATTTAAGATCAACAGTGGCCGCTGGCTCGAAAGGGGGGCTAGTCAAGGCCTGTAAAACTAGGGATAAATCCCATGGAGGTACCACCTCCTTGACCGGGGGCCTGAGAAGGAAGGTACCCTTAAGGAAGGTCTTACACAGTTTGGAAGTAATAAGCGGGCCTGACTCCTGAGCTACATGGTAGTGTGAAATTGCTGCAAGTTGCACTTTGACCGTGGAAGAACTAGCCCCCTGGTGAAAGAGAGAAGATAGAAAATCTAGAACCGACACTACCGGCGCCGTGAAAGGATCCAAATGACGGTGCTCCACCCAAATGGAAAAACGTTTCCATTTACTCCGATAGACCCTTCTGGTGGAAGGCTTCTGAGCTGCTACTAGGATGGCTTTGACTGGAGATGAAATTCCATGAGTCCTTATCAGGAGTGGAACTGGAGCAACCAAGCAGTCAGCTTTAGGTTGGCCAGGTTCAGGGTTGGAAGACCCAGGGGGTGTGAAATGAGATCCGGAAGGGGATCCAGCATCCAGGGCGGATGAATCAGGTGAGACCATAGGTAAGGGAACCACGTCTGACGAGGCCAGAATGGGGCAATGAGGATCATCTTGCTCCCCAACTGACTGGCTTTCTGCAATAGTTTCAACATCAGGGGCAGAGGCGGGTAAGCATAAAGCAGACCGGGAGGCCAAGCATGAACTAGAGAGTCTCTCGGGGACTTCCCCGGAGGGGGGGATCAGAGCGAAGTAACCGTTGCACTTGGTATTTGAGTGAGAGGCAAAAAGATTGCAACAAGGTCGCCCCCATCGGGCAAATATTTGCTCTGCCACTAGAGGATTGAGAGACCACTCGTAAGGAGTCAGGATAGTATGACTGAGCCTGTCCGCTAATATGGTGGACCGTCCCGGAATGTGCGTTGCGATGAGAAAGCGGTTGGTGGATATCGCCCATTCCCACACTCTCATGGCCTCGCGGCAGAGTGGGTAAGACCTGGTTCCCCCCTGTTTGTTGATGTACCAGACGACTGACATGTTGTCCGTCTGTACTGCAATCGTCCCCACCGGAAGAGGGTTGTGAAGCGCTTGCAACGTCAAAAGCACCGCCCTCATCTCCAGGACGTTGATATGCAAAGAGGTCTCTATGTCGTTCCAAGTGCCTTGGACTGTTCTGCCCGAATAGTGCCCCACCCACCCCAGGCGAGAAGCGTCCGTGGTCACTGTGGCGACTGGCGGAGGCAGCGAGAAGGGGCGTCCCGTGTGGAGACTGGGGGACTGGAGCCACCACACGAGCGACCTTCTGCAAACCCTGCTTAGGAAGATGGGATGAGACAGGGGATTGCGAGATAGGGACCATTGTACCTGGAGGGTCCATTGTATGACCCTCATATTCAACCGGACCAATGGCAGCAGAGGAATTGCTGCCGCCATGGACCCTAGAGCCCTCAGGACCAATTCCGCCGAAGAAGCTTGAAGTTGAAGGATGGCCTGCACATGCAACCTCAGGTTCTGAAGCCGATCTGGAGTCAAGAAAACAAGCATCAGTCTGGAGTAAAACCTCGCCCCTATGAAATCCAATACTTGTGTAGGAGACAGGGAGGATTTGGCAGTGTTGATGGTCAACCCTAAGAGTGGAGCCAGATTGAGGAAGTAATCCCTGCATGAGCAAAGAAGATGCCTTGTTGGGGAGGTAAGGAGCCAGTCGTCCAGTTACGGAAAGACCTGAATTCCCTGAAGTCTCAGGTGGGCCGCTATCGCTGCCAAGACCTTGGTGAACACCCTGGGGGCTGAGGTGAGACCAAAGGGAAGGGCCCTGAACTGGAAATGGCTGGCTCCCAGCCAGAAGCGGAGAAACCTCCTGGAGCGTCTGTCCACGAGAATATGATAGTACGCATCCTTGAGGTCTATTGAGCACATCCATCCAGTCATTCTCCCATAGTAGTGGGAGGACAGATTGCAGAGTGACCATCTGGAACTTTACTTTGGGTACTGCCAGGTTCAAGAAAGAGAGGTCCAAGAATGGCCTCACGTCCCCCGTCTTTTTTGGCACCAGAAAGAACCTGGAGTAAAACCCTGATCCGAGCTGATCTGGGGGGATGGGCTGGATGGCTCTTTTTTGTAAGAGCTGCTGAACTTCTGCAGCAGCCGCCTCCCTCTGATTGGGTGGCACATCGGGGAGGCTTCTGATTCTGGGGGTTACAAGAAAGGGAATTTGGTATCCTCTGGATATAACATGAAGCACCCAGCGATCCGTTGTTGTGGACTCCCACATTGCTAGGTGTCTCGAGAAACGTCCCCCGACTGCCTCCAGAGTGGAGCAGCTGGGTAACCCCTCAGGGGTTCTGTGTGGGCCTCTCAGAGAAAGGTTCTCTGGACCCAAAGTTCCTGGGACCCCCTCTGCCTCTAGGGTGGCGTCCTCCCTGTCCTCCTCTGCCATGAGAGGACTGGTTGTCCAGAGCAGACTGGGATTGATACGATTTCCGGAACTACATCTTCTTCTGACCCTTTTGGTTCTTGGTAAAGGACCTCTGGGGAGCAGAGAAGCGGACTCCGACGGCAGACATCTTCCCGTCTTTCTCGCTCTGGACAAGGGTGTCGCAAACGGTTTTGCCAAACAACGCAGAACCATTAAAAGGGGCATTCGCAAATGACACCTTAAAAGGGTCCGAGAAGTCACAATGTCGGAGCCAGGCTTGCCTCCCCATGACCAGCCCGACTCCGCCTGCTCTAGCGGCTCCCTCAGTGGCGTGAGACAAGAGCCGCATAGAGGTGTTGGAAATGGAACGTAGGGTGGACATTCAGGAGGAGTACAGTTGCTTGTCCCCTTCCGACATGGACCCCGGGGGGGAAGCAGCATATTCTTTGATTAGATCCCGCTGCATCCGAATGACGTGTGCCATATAGTTCATGGCCCTCAAGGAGAAGGTCGCTGAACAGAAGGCCCGCTTCCCAAGGCAGTCCATCGCGCGAGACTCCTTGCTCGGCAGATGAACCGTGGGGCTCTCCTGAGCCAACTCTCTCTTGGTGGCTGCCGCCACCAACATGGCATCCACAGGGGGACCTCTGCTCCAATGGGTTCTCTCTGACAGGGGGCTCAAAATTTTGTCTGGGCGCTTGGGAAAAGGCTCTACAGTGTCCGGCTCCTTCCAAGCCCTAGTGGCTATAAGATCTACTAAGGGGTCGGGGGGAGGGGACACCCAAGAGGTAGATGGCCCTGCCTCGAACGCCTCTAGGAATACAGACTCATCGGAGGAAGCCTTGAGGGCAAACCCCCCCCCCCGATTCTGAGCATTTCCATGATGTCTCCAAATGAGACATCCTTGGGGGTGACCTTGGGGAGCCTTCCCCTTCATCCAAGTCCGTATCCTCAGTGAGCGACTCAGGGGAGTCCACGTGCCTCCTTTTGCACTTCGACTTGTGAGGAAACTCCTCGGGGGGGCTGTCCGAGGAGTCCTCACCAGCAATATCCTGTTCCAATGGAACACCTAGAGGTGCTGAAGCAGGCTGCCCCGAAGGCCGGGTGAGCATAGTCTGATGCGTCTGTGGTGAGGGTCTGGGCGGCAGGGGGTGGTGAGAAAGGTAGTCCCTTGTTGTGGGAGCATGCTGTTGCCCACCAAAGAAAATCTTTTCTGAGGCAAGGAATTATACGTATGAGAGTCTCCAGGTCTTGAGAGTGTTGATACCAAAGGCTTTTCAGGTACCACTGAAGTTTTCTCATATGCAGTCTGGTATATGGAATGAGTAGTCTGCAAGATGCCTGCAGGATCTTCCTTGTAGATAACTGGGTTCTGTTGGCTAGCTGAGAGAAGTAGGCTGTCAGGAAAATTTGTTTTTCTGGTGTAAGGAATGTCATCTGGGATGCTGTGTCCAGGCTTGCTACCAGAAGATAATCCTTTGGGTGGGCACCTGTTGGGATTTCTTTTCATTGATTGTGTACCCTAGGGAGGTAAGTAGGGTCTTTACAAAGGCCAGGTGCTTGAGCAGCTTTTTCTGGCTGTCTGCCTGAACAAGGCAGTCATTTAATTATGGGTAAATATGGATATTCCTTTGTCTGCAAAAGGCAATGGCCGGAGCAAGACATTTTGTGAAAACTCTGGGAGCAGTAGATAAGCAAAATGGAAACGCAGAGAACTGAAAGTGTTGAGATCCTGCCCTGAAACAGAGATATTTCCTGCATGATTCCCTGACAGGAATGTGCAGGTAGGCCTCTTTTAGATCTAGGGCGGCTAGCCAAGGGTCCTTGGAGAGCATGGGTAGCAGATGTTGGAGGGAGAGCATTTTGAATTTTGGGATTACCAGGAAGGTGTTTAGAATGGATATTTCGAGGACGGGGCACCAGGTGTCCTCTTTTATGGGCACCAGAAAAAGTCTGGTGTAGAACCCTTGGCCTATCTGTTCTGCAGGAATGTGCTTTACTGCCCTCATAAAAAGCAGGGAAAGGATTTGCTTTTGAGCCTCTGCCCACTGGTTTGGGGGTAGATCTGGGAACCCTTTTGGGATTGGAAGGGTGTGGAAGGAAAATATGTATCCCTGAGACACTATGTTGAGAACCCAGGGTCGTTGGTAATGGTGGGAGAGTTTTCCTCATAGAGGTAAGTGAAGGTGGGCAGAGGGAGGGGGTGGGAGAGGTAGTCCACTGCTTAGATCCCTGCATTCCCTGTGGCTGCTGTCTGGGGGATTCTGGTTCCCTGGGGCCTGGGCTGGACTGGCTTAGTGGGAGCAGGAAAGGACCAGTGCTTGGTAGGACAATGCCTGATGAACCTGGGTGGCTGGACCTGTAAGAAATCCTTCACTGCCTGCATAGATTTTGCTTTTTCTTCCATCTTATTTAAGACCTCTTCTGCCTTAGTGCCAAATAAGTTATCTGTGCAAGGGGGCATCCAACAATTTAGATTTTACATGATCTGGCAAGGGCTGTTCAGTCATCAAGGCAAGGGCTGTTCCTTAAGCCATGCATGCCTTCTAATGACAGATCCAGTGACTGCTGCCCTGCAAGAAGCTTCTAGGGTGTCAAAACCACAGTGCAAGGTGTGTTTAGTTACTTGACTTGCGGAATGCATTAATTCTTGTAACTCTGTAGATTCTGCACAAGCAGGAAAGGAAGACATTTTTTGTT